>NC_141084.1:6733174-7098174 GCF_041138505.1 Cibotium barometz
AACAAATAATGGAGAGCATAAATTCTCATGTACTATGGGGTTTTAACTGTGTGTGCATGCGTACACACTGCACACTGACATAGGCGCTACATATACGGTTCCTATTTGAGAGATCCCAACTTCAAGCCCCATTTCTTGCACTTTGGTGGATCATATGTAGTCCACTGGCTTGGCTATGATGCTATGAGGGGACATGCTGAGAGACAAGGCCAGCCCATACAAGACGTTGCCCAGATCCGTCACTGATTTCTTCACAGCATGATCATCCACATCAGCCACCCATGCCAGCACCAGTGCATCGACATCAGCTCATGCCAGCCCTTCTCATATAGGGTCATGTTTCAGTTTTCAGTTTTCATGTCCTTTTTTAAGTTTTTCCATGGCACTGTATACCCATGTTTTCATTTTACTATTCATGGTCTAATAGGCCCTTCGGGTCTTTTGTAGATGTTAATAGATCTCTCGATCTCTCTCTCTCTCGTGTGAGTTCAATTATCATGCATTCAATGCCTTAATGGTGGATAAAGATGACATGTTGTAATCCAAAGGGCAGGCACCTTCTGCATTATAAGATCATAAGATAGCAAAAAGATAATAATATGCTAATCAATCCATGCAAGTGCACAATCTGGCAGATAGATAATTATTAAATCGATTATATATATGTGTGTGTGTGTGTGTGTGTGTGTGTAATAATATCCCCCCGTTATATTTTTTGAAGCATAAAATCATGTGCAATTCAAGATATTTTTTCAACTCAAAACAAGAAGAATATGGAACAATAAACAAAGGAGAACTTTTACACAATCCTCTGGGAAAAAAATATAATGTTTTTCTATAAACATAATGTGAACTGAGATTTTGACTTACTTATGCTTCTGATGATTGGGAAGGTGTTTGGCAGCTTCAAACACAGGGCGACTATGTTGGGCAGCTGCCATAATTAAGAAATCAACAAATCTGCAATACCAGAAAATAGATAAAAATACTGCACCGAAATCGATAAAAATGGATGAATTTAAATTGCTAGAAACACTATGCAGCTCTTACTGATACGGAGGTAGAGAGACAACACGCGCGCGCGCATTGTGAAAGGGAAATTGTAAAGGTTGACCCTGGAAGAGAAAAGGGTGGTTTGTCTCCTTGATGTTAGAAGCGACCATTGTTTGGCACGTGTGGAGCCTGCCCTCTCTCTCTGAGTGCCAAGTGTGCTTCAATTCCTTGAACTCCTATTGGATATCTTAACTAAAAACAAGACTGGTTTCACACACCGGGCACCATGTCCTCGATCATTGGCCCAGTCACCCTTGCTCAAGACACCTTAAATGATTGGATACCCTTTGCTATAGGTGTTGAAGACCCAAAGGGCAAAGGTTGTTGTGTCGCGCATTTGGTCTGAAATGTAGGTCTCCAACCCTTATTGTTGCGTCCGACATTCGATTCAAGTAGACAACTTCCCACGTTTGGTTGGTTTCCCTCCCATGATTCATTAGTTTCCCTAGTTTTGCGAAAGGGGTGCCTTTTTCATTATCCTTATGCATCTTAGCAAACTAGAAAGCTACTAATAGCAAGTTTTGCAAGTCTTTCAAGCAGTCGTGGGATGAAACAATTACAAGTGCTTATCTCCTCAACCAATGAACCTCCCTCCCTAAGCATCTTTTTTGCAAAGGATCTAGTTTTCACGAAAGTTGAGCAATAGAAGCCGGTAAAGCCTTACCATAGACTATCTCAAATGGTGCTTTTCAAGATGTGTATATATACGTGGATGATAAAAAATATCTTCATGTTCAGAATTACCCTCTTACTCGAATGAGAAGTCATCGTGCTTTGCATTGTCCTTGCCAATCATGTTGATGCTTTTGACTATGAGGCTTCACAATTTGGTGTACTCGTTGAGCAAAAAGGAAAGACCTTGGGAAGCTTGAGTGTTGAGGCTTATGGATTATATGAGCTTTCTGCTAAGACTAAACTGTATAAGCCTTTAATATATATGAGCTTTAACCTTGAAAGTGTTTTAAAGCTTTTGAGTTTTAAGTCTTATAGCTTTTAAAACTTGTGAGATTATAAAGCTTGAACACTTTGATAGCTTCAGAACAATAAAGCTTGTAAGCTTTAATAAAGAAAGCTTTATAAGGTAACTAAGCTAAAGCTATAATAAAGAAAGCTTTATAAGATAACTAAGCTAAAGCTTTGAGTTAAGGCGTAAGAGAGTTTTAAAGTCTTTGAGTGGAAAGTTATGAAGTTTATGGGCAAACACTTTTAAAGCCTTAGAAAACGTTTAAAGCTTTTTAGGTGTAAGTTTTTTTAAGCTTTTAAAGCTTTTGGAAAAGAAAGTGCTAAAGCTTTTAAGCTTTAATAAAAACTTTTTAAAGTAGAAAGCGTAAAGCTCTTATAGCTTGAGATAGTAGAGCTTATATAAAAGAAAGGAGCATCTAGATTAGCCTAGATTAGGTTGATTAGCCTAGGTTTAGAGAGAATAGAGAGTAATTGACTTGTATATTAATGATTATCAAAAGGTTCCCATAATATTGGCCCATATTCACTTATATACTAGGCCACCCTTTCACACTACACTTATTAATGTCCATGGGCTTGCCCAAGCCTAGTCTTAACCCTTGGCCCCTTTCACATCCCCTTCATCCCTTGGCCTTGGGCCCAAATTGACTTGAGTCCCTTTTTACTTTGTTACAAACCATCCCCACCCAAGAGGTTTTGAAAAAGAAAGGAGCATCTAGATTAGCCTAGATTAGGTTGATTAGCCTAGGTTTAGAGAGAAGAGAGAGTAATTGACTTGTATATTGATGATTATCAAAAGGTTCCCATAATATTGGCCCATATTCACTTATATACTAGGCCACCCTTTCACACTACACTTATTAATGTCCATGGGCCCAAGCCTAGTCTTAACCCTTGGCCCCTTTCACGTCCCCTTCATCCCTTGGCCTTGGGCCCAAATTGACTTGAGTCCCTTTTTACTTTGTTACAAACCATCCCCACCCAAGAGGTTTTGTCCTCGAAACCTTAGGCTTGCGTATCTCCCTTGACCACGGATACATTGGTGACTTGTTGAGAAAGAGTCAGCAACAAAGTATCTTCATCTTCTTGCTGTCTAGAAATTACAGCAAACATGCCCTCCAATTCAACACCCATGATGTGTGTATAAAGGCCCACATAGTCACACTCTATACATTGGTCAAATGTAAAAGTGAACATAGATCCTCCATTTCTTTTGGCAAAGCCCAAATCTAGTAATAATGAATGTATAATAGGTCTTCTATCCCCACTCAAAGCAATAGGGAAACCAAGAATCGGCACCAACAATTCACATACATTGATCCTCCTTATCTTGGCTTCACTTGTAGTAGCTTCACCAAACATTGTGCATTGCCTTTCTCCAATCACTCCTTTTGAAGAGAAGAGTGTTTGACAATGTGGTTCACTGATAGACAAGGGGAAGGGTATCTTTGATTGCACATATGCATTGAAGAAGAACCATACATAGACATACTTGATTCATATGTATCAACTTGATGCATTGGCATACCAAATGCATTTGCCCCGCCTTGTTGCATTGAATATGGAGGTAAGTTCCCCTTTCCAAGCATAGGTCCATGACTTTGATCACCATAGTACATATTAGCTCGAAGAGCATGCATTGTATTTACACATGTTGAACCCACAAAAGGCTTGCCATCTTATGGTCCACTTGCTTGAAATGTGTTTGGTGCATAAACATGCAACATTGGTTCACCATAAGATTTATGGCCTTTGCCAAGTTCTTCTTCCAAGATAGATAATCCACAACGATTATTCTGTGATCGAAGCATTGGGCTTGTCCACTATGTGTTTGAAATTTTGGTCCATTCTATCAATCATGCTTTGCATCATGAAGTGCATCATCGTGTTCATATTCTTGGCACCAATCATAGGACCATGCATAGGCATACCGGGCATACTTGTTCAATGACGGAGGCATCTTGTCCTATCTAAGAATAGAACCATGATTCCCATCAACATGGTGTATACTAGCTTGAGGAGTATGCAATGCATTTGCATAGGCCTTGCAGAAGATCCATAAGCTTGTGGCCCCATTCGAGGAAAAGTGTTTGGTACATATGGATGCAACATAGGTCCACTGTAAGCTTCTTTGCCTTTATCTGTGTCTTGCCTCAAGCTTGAGATCCCATCATGCAACTCCTTGCTCATAGAGTCAAACTTGTCCACCATGAACTGAAATCTTTGGTCCATCCTTTCAATCATAGTTTGCATGAGATACATCATGTTGTTCATGTTCATGTCCCCGCCTTCTTTAGGTATTTGTGGAATATTTACCTCTTGATGCACCCCTTCATTGATGTTGCCACTAATTTCTTCTTGCATAGCTCCTTAAGCAACCTAGTTTTCTTCTTGTCTTGCTTCCAATGTGCCCACTTCATACTCAAGAGTTTCCTTGTAGTTCCCTTTGTTGAGTTTGGCCTTCGGCATCATCTCAATTTCTCAAAAGACTTTTGGAAGGGTTCCCAAACTCCAAATCGAATGGCCTTTGGCTTTATAGAGAGGTATTTCAATGCTCTATCCACTTATGTAGTTGCCTTTGACTTGGTCAACCCTATACTATTCTCTATTTTGGCTTTTCTTAAAAGTCAACTTTAACACAAAGTGACCAAATCTTGATCAAACAGAAACCTATTTTGGAAGTCTTTAGCTTGATGGGATGCTTTAGGCACAAGACCTACGCATCCATACCAATGCCTTAACTAAATTTGATTAGCAACAATCCTCTGTTTTGACTCCCTTTGACCAGTCAACTATTACCATTTGACCAAGTCAACGGTGCCATAATCAAGAGCCCTTTGGTTTGTTAGGGAGCTAATGGCATGTACAATGCCCCTACATGCTCAAATCTCCAACTTAATTCTCTATTTTTGACTAGACACCATTTTTGCCTTGCGGGAAGACTTGCTGATTGGAGAAGTAAACGGAGTCGGAATGGAGCACTTGAGGGCTCCAAATGTAACCCTTGGAGAGTAGAATGTAGCTATGTAAACCCCTTGAAAACAGACACAACCCTCTTGGACTGAATTAGAGTTTATGTAGCAAAAAGCTTTCTCAAGATTGTCTCTAATTGCTATCCACACTTCCCCTTTGCATTGGTAATATCTCGGACCCATTCAAAGGCATGCACCACATCAATTTGCATCTTTAGGCATCCCAAATCTAACCCCAAGTTCCTTGCATATGTACTTTTTGTAAAAAAAAAATTAAAGGCATCTCCTTTGTATTTGCAACGAAATCTCAATATAAACTCAATTGAATTTCACTTGCAATACTATCCATTGCTTGCCAAATCTTTGTCCATCAAAATGCATTCATTGAACCTCCAAGCATGGAAGTTGTTCTTATCAAGCTTCTCAGCAACAATCATGGAAGTTGTTCTCATCAAGCTTCATTGAACCTCTAAGCATAGAAGTCGATGTAGCGCATTGAAGCTTTCCGATCTCTCAGGGCCAAGCTCTTTCAACCCCCTTACTCAAGTTTAAAATCCGAGAGCAAGAGCTTGGGCCAAGTCTTCACCACCATAGTACCCAGTCCCCCACCGTACCACTTTACCATGGCACTCATGGTACGGTGAGTTCAAGACGCACTCTCCTTAGCCTCTTCTCCTTATTGCCAAGGTACCCTCACTACATATCCAGCTGTCGAATCAAATGAAAGCTTAGAAATGGCTGAGAGTAAAGATCACGTACAAATGGCATTTATAGATGCATGCCAATTCATTACAGCTTGTAAGCATAAGCTTTCAATGTGTCTGGTACCAAATCTTTCACCAAAGGCTCAAGGAAACACATGAAAGCCAACCATATGAGGTATTGCATGTAGAAGAGAGAGAGAGAGAGAGAGAGCAAGATAGTTGAGTATTCAGTATATTATCATGTACAAAAAGGGAGGCCAGCTTTAGGACAAATAGTCATATTTGCTGCTGTAGTTGCAAAATGCTTTGCTCAACTCTATTGCGCAGTAAACAGATGATGTAAAACATATTTAGTAATAAAACCATCAGAATTCTTCCCTGTAAACCTTTCTACACCATCTTAGGATACAATGAGATGAGCATTAAAGCAACAACCAGAAAATCTGATCGACATGTTCTAGCCCGAGTGACAACTATTTTGGAGGCTATGGCCTCTTTTGGAAGTTAAATGCTCAAAATACTTATGTGTGGGGAATAGGCCACACACATGAGGGGGGAAGATTGCACCCAATGTTGATGTAGTCCAAGAGGTTAGTATTTTCATGTGTTAAATTTTAAATCTTGGTTTATATTGAATTTGTTGCAATAGCTTAAGTTGAATGGTTAGAAATTGTTTCCGTAAATTCCTAGATGGGAATCCTTGTGTCAGTATCACTTCACCATACATAAAGAATAAAAATACTTAACAACACCAAGAACAAAAGCATTGGGTGCAATCTCTCCCCCGATGTGTGCGGCTCTCCTCCCACATACAGTATTTAAATCATATTTATATTTTTAAGCCCATAGAGCCATAAATAGCACCTATTCCACTTTTGGGCTTTTACTTTATAATAAATAACTTTGTCTAAAGTTCTAAGGTTTCCACATGATAAAACCATGGTCCAACAACATATGCAAATAGATCAGTGCTACTGACAAATAAAATAAAAGCTTTCTCACTAAAATAAAAGCATGAAAAATACACAAACACAATTATCACTTCCCCATAACTTAGCATAAAGAAGGAAAATACTTAACAACGCCAAGAACTAAAGCATTGGGTGTAAACTCCCCCTTGATGTGTGTGGCTCCCCTCCACATGAAGTATTTAAATCCATAGATCCATAAATCACACCTATTTCACTTTTGGGCCTTTACTTTATAATAAATAACTTTCTCTAAAGTTCTAAGGTCCACAACATATGTAAATATATTGATGCTTACAAATTCAATTGTGCTCGCACATGTGTTAAACTATTTTGTGCACACACACACATAAACTCTAATTGCATGATAGGCTACAAAACAATCAATGTCAAAATTGACACATGACCTTAATCTTTACACCACCATTTAATCTACCATCTGTACGATACCTCAATTACAATGCTCACACATCTCACCATGTATACTCACAGATATAATCCACATTAGTTAAATATTCCGTTGAAGTCACATCAATTAATTCCAACAATATATTGAGACATAGGCCTCCAAAGTATTAAATTTATCGTATCCACTTGCATAGAACACATGGGTGTTCCCGATATAAAATAAGAAATGTAATTCCTAATAACATAAGAGTGATCTCCGTAACATTCTCTCTCTCTCTCTCTCTCTCTCTCTCTCTCTCTCTCTCTCTCTCTCTCTCTCTATGTATTTATACACACACATATACATGCACATACATACACGAACACACATGTATTCCTGTGAGTATCTTTATACATGTACATGTGTATATTATAAAGACACATTAAAACACATACATACATGTGTGTGAGTGTGTAAGTACACACACTCATCTATTCAATGCTTGAGTAAAACTAATACATCCACATATATTACAAACATACTCATCTATGCATAAATTTAGGGTGCATATACACACATTCATATAAATGGGTTACCACACAAGCATAAAAATCTTAATGCATTCTTGTCTTAATAAAAAAAAGTTATACAAAAGTTTGCATCCTAATACAAAGTGCAAAAGCCAAAATAGAGAAGTATTTATAGCATTTTGCATGTTGGGGGTTGCATGACGATCCAACTTGTGGCACATTCTGGTCGTTATAGCTTTTTTCTACTCAAACTTACTTTAAGAGTTGACACCTTGGTCCACAACATGGTAACTTGCTCCTTTAAGGCATTGACTTGCCGTCTACACAACCGTTGTTGCTACACATGATCGAACCTTCAACACTTCCCCTAATAAATCCAATCAATGCTAGCAATGAGAGTTTTGGAAGACGTTTTCATGTTCTCATGCTTAATGTCCTCCTACTATGCGGATATTTCCATGTCCTCTCTTAGCATCCTCCTACCATACTCATTCCATTGATTTGGCTCCATATTAGCTCAAATATTTTGTGTATATGGCATTCTTGCCTTTAGTATGCCTTCAGTATGCTCACACATCTCTTGAATGGACTTCAAATGCTTTGCAATGTTAATGGCATGTCACTAGGAAGGTAAGAGGCACTTAGGTGCTTGCTTGCTTGCACACTTGTTGAGAGCCATCCCCCTTGCAATATATTTAACTACACAAGGACTACGACAATCTTGTTGGGATTGTTACCATATTATAGTAGTGATGTGTGTGAACACACTTAGGACCGCCGGGGCACTTTTTCCCTCACTAGGAGGTTTTTTCCCCCGTGCATTGTATATACGCCCATTATCTTCTAGGGCTTGTCATCTTTCATTTTTGGCACTCATAATACACTACTGTGTTGTGCTCAAGCTTCCTCATCTTCTTGAAGTTGTGTGTGCATTCCTGCAACCCTAATTCCAACAATTGGTATCAGAGCAGGCTTCCTCCTCCCGGGCAGCATCACCGGCACCTGCCGCTTCATCTCCTCCGATTGCGACGAGGTTTCACGAATTTTGATCTGAAGTCATTTCGCCCTCCGTTTTTGCATTCCAAGTACTGCGCAGGCAAAATCGTCCTACTGTGCAGATTTTCTGTCAAGATTAAAATCTGCAGGACAGGTGCCCATTCGTCTGTTTTGGGCTGTGCTACATAGCACAGGTCGATTTTATACAGGTTTACCTCTTACAGACAGCATTTACATCTAGTAGTACAGTCATTGGCCATGGCTGACAACAATGATGTATTCCGCATGTTGGCTGCTGAGGATAAGTTGGATGGCACCAACTATCCATTGTGGGCATATATGATGCGACATGTATTGGTAGCAAAGGGGTTATGGAACATTGTGCAGGGTATTGATGCACGTCCTATTGTGGCTGGGAATGCTGCAAACACATCAGAAACAGGTACTGTTGATGATGGTGCAGGCACAAGTGCTGTAGCAGCTGTTCGAGAACCACCACTTTCAGCAGAGCAGATTCGTTGGGATGGTAGAGATGCGCAGGCTCATGCCTTGATTGCGCTGTCTGTCAAACGTACCATTATCCCACATATTCGCTCCTGCAGGACTTCTAAGGATGCTTGGGATGTACTTGCCACATTGTATCAGGCAAGAAATGAGGCTCGTGTTGCTTACCTCCGAAAACAGTTGGAGAGTGAGCATATGAACGAAGGTGATTCTATGGATAGCTTTTTGACAAAGATCAAGGATTTCAAAGAGCAGCTCATTTCTGCAGATGAAATCCTGTCAGACAGTTCACTTGTGCAGACTGTTTTGAATGGTCTACCAGATTCTTATCAGGGTTTTGCTTCCACTCTTCGCTTGATGATGAAAGGCAATCCCAATGCCTTATCATTTGAGGAGTTAGTTTCTGTTTTGCTGCAAGAAGACCAGTCAAGGCAAAACAGGAATATTATGCGTGTCGCAGATCAAGCTTTCGTTGCTAGTCAGAGAAGCGGGAAAGGTAAAGCTGGCTTTTCTTCTAGTAAGCAGAAATCTGCAAATGCTGCGCAACCAAAGAAGGAAGACAAAGATGAGAAGAAGGGTGACAAACAGAAGACATTTTGCAAGTACTGTAAGGGAAATGATCATGTCATCAAAGCGTGTCCTAAGCTGGCTGCGAAAGAGGCTAAGAAGAAAGAGGCTGGTATGGCTGTTGCAGATGCCTCTCCTTCTAACAATGAATCTGCTAATGTTGTTCAAGATACAGAATGGGCATTCAATGCGCAGTGCAGTTATGACCCATCTTTGCATGACACATGTATGTCTGCAGTAGATTCAGATGTATGGTACTTTGACAGTGGTGCCACTAAGCATATCACCTCGCAACGCAGTTTATTCACTTTCCTTGAGTCTGCTCCCACAGGGAATACTGTCACTTGTGCCAATAACTCCTCTTATCCCGTTAAAGGAGTTGGACAGATTGTGCTGAATGTTGCAAATTGCAACACCTTTACACTTTTTGATGCATTGTATGTGCCAGGGATCAAAAAGAATCTGCTGTCAGTCTCCGCATTTGCCAAAACAGGTTTGGTTGTAAAATTTGTGGATGACAGATGTACTGTTCATGATCTCTCTTGTGGTGACATCATTGTAGCATCTGGTTCACTATGTCGAGGGCTGTATAAGCTCAATATGGATGGCAAATGTGTAGAGGATTCAGCATGTGCTATTATGGATACGCAGGCTATTTCAAATGCAAAACTGTGGCATGCACGTTTTGGTCATCTGAATTTTGCAAGTTTGCTGCGCCTGCAGAAATCTGAAATGGTGTCTTCTTTGCCTAAGCTTGAGGCACCTGTCAAGCATGTTTGTGAGGGCTGCATATTGGGTAAAATGCAGCGTGCTTCCTTTCCCAAAGATGGATCAGTGAGAGCTGAACGCAGATTGCAGCTTGTTCACAGTGATGTTTGTGGTCCCATGCAAACTCCATCATTTGGAAACTACCTTTACTTCGTGACTTTCATTGATGATTTTACCAGGCATGCATGGGTATATCCTTTGAAGGCAAAGTCCGAAGTGTTTTTGTGCTTCAAACAGTTTTTGGTTATGGCTGAAAATGTGTCAGAAAGTAAGATGGGCACCCTCCGTTCAGATCGAGGGGGGGAGTATATGTCTTCAGAATTTAATGCATTTCTGGCTGAGCGTGGGATAAAACACCAATGTACAGTGCCGTATACACCACAGCAAAATGGTGTGGCTGAGAGAAAAAACAGGTCTCTCATGGAAATGGCAAGATGTATGGTTAAGAGTCAAAGTCTACCACATGGTTTTTGGCTTGAGGCTGTCATGTGTGCCACTTATGTACTAAACAGGTGTCCCACCAAAGCATTACAGGTTGTCACTCCATATGAGGCTTGGCATAGCCGCAAGCCATCTGTTGGCCATTTACGTGTTTTTGGTTGCCTGGCATATGCATTAGTGCCTGTGCAACATCGCAGAAAATTGGATGACGAAGCTGTCAAATGTATTTTTGTTGGATATAGTGCTGAGAGCAAAGGCTATCGTTTGTATCATCCACAGACAAAGCGCATTTTGGTTAGCCGTGATGTTGTATTTGTGGAAGATGCAGTTCAGCCCTTGGTTTCATGTACTAAGGAGACAGATATCAGCTCACGTGATGTCTATGATACATTGTTGCCTCTTTTCAGTGGTGCACAGTCAAGTGCAATACCTCATGAGGCAGTTTTTCAGCCTATGCAGGTTTTAAATGATGGCACAGATCAGCCTATATCTGATGCAGATGTGCATGATGCACTTGAGGATGAGAGACAAGAGATTGAGGGCTCTAGGAACATGCCTAGATGGCTGGTGCAGACTTTGCGTGACAACAAGTTGGATGCCCCTTTGTCTAGTCGCACTCGTTCTGGCTCTCATGGTGCCTCTTATGCGTCAGATTGTTATGCATTGGCTGTTTCTAGTATGTGCGATGAAAGTGAGCCTGTTTCATTTGATGAGGCACAAAGTTCAGAAAATTGGATGGCTGCTATGCAAGCAGAATACGATGCTATTATGAAGAATAGTACATGGTCTTTATGTGACTTGCCCCCTGGCAAGAAGGCCATTGGCACTAAGTGGGTATACAAATTGAAGCGTAAGCCTGATGGCACAGTGGATCGCCATAAGGCTAGGCTTGTTGCAAAAGGTTATGCTCAAGAGAAGGGCATTGATTTTGATGAGACTTTTGCTCCCACATGTCGTATGACCACTGTTCGTAGCATCTGTGCATTAGCAGCTCATAATGGTTGGAATGTACATCAGCTGGACATAAAGACTGCGTTCTTAAATGGAGATTTGCATGAGGAGGTGTATGTATCGCAGCCTCGTGGTTTTGTTCAAAGAGGGCAGGAAAACAAAGTGTGCAGGTTAAAAAAGGCTTTATATGGTTTAAAGCGTGCAGATTCAGTCAATGATACTAGTGAAGGCTTGTTTCTATATGTAACATAGAGGGTCTATAGAGGACTTTCACGCAGTGTTTCTGCTACTTTACAGTTAGTGTCTAGAGAATTCTTTTGGCCTTATCTTAAACAAGATGTAGCAAAATTTGGGGGATGTTTTATTTGTGAGAAAGTTAAGAGTTATTAAGATAAGATCCAAGGACTTCTCACAGCTCTACCAATCCCTAATGATACTTGGGAACATATATATATCAATGGACCTTATTACGAGTTTGTCTACTACATCTGCTTTGGACTATAGTAGATTGTGTCAATAAGTAACCCTATTTCTTACCTTGTACAAAAACATTGACTTCTCAACAAGTCTTGATTATCTTTATCAAGTAAATATTTGTGCATCATTATCTGCTAAAAGTTATTGTTTTTGAGACTCTAGATTCTGCAGCAATTTTTGTATCGTTAGCTCTTTGAGATTTATTTATTATCATTCCAAATGCAAGTTGCATAGGTATTTTTCTCCGTCTTATATTGAATAAAAATTGCAATGACTTGGAATGAAAGTTACCCTAGGAATGACCACCGTCTCTCCATTAGTAGTTCTAGTAATGATTTTTTCCTCTAACACAAGTGTTGCCAAGTATAATCCTAAAATAGACATCATTAGTCTTATGACTTGTTTATCACCATCCCAAATGTAAGTCACATAAGGAACTTCCTCCGTCTGAACAAAAGTTGCAATGTACTTGGAATGAAAGGTATCCTAGGAATGACCACCATGTCTCCAATATTAGTGCTAGTAATAATTTTTACCTCTAACATATTTGTGTGGAACTTCTTGAATATTAATCAAGTTTCATTACATAATCCCTTCCAAGGATTCAGATTTGGAAATGGCATTCCTTTTCAAAATAACTCATCAATGAGGTGGATACCCACCACCAAGATTACTATTTGCATATAGCCTTCACTCTAGTATCACTGAATCTACACTCAAGTACTCCTTGCTCTTATCCCCAGGCATTACATTTAGTGTGGTATTATTGATTATGTCAACCTCAAGGTTTCAAGGTGTAACGCTCACTAAAATATATGATGCATACTCCACAATGCTTGAAAGTGCTCTATAAACCCTTTATGTTCATATAGAAACAAACCTTCACTAGTATCATGATGTGTACTCCACAATCAGGAAAACTACTACAAGGAATGGTCATTGAAATTTTGGTACTATACATAATGGTGCATGAGTAAAATATTTCTTAAGCTCGAAAAAAGAGTATTCATGTCTTCTAGTCCAGTCAAAGTGTCTAGCTTTCTTAAAAGAAGTTCGGTTAAAGAATATGCAATATATACAAAATTTCTAATAACGAATTTCCTATATAGTTACACAAGCCAAGAAAAGATTGAAGGTCATGAAAATCACGTGGTTTAGGCCAATTAACAATGCTTTCAATATTTTTAGGGTCTAATCGAATACCATCAACATATATAATATGTCCTAAGTATTCAATTTCCCCTTGAAAGAATTTTCTCTTTATCTGAATTGACATAGAGCTAATTCTCTCAAAGAAGTAAGAACACTTTTTCTAAATGCTACTCATGCTATTGTGACGATTTTTACTAGAAACTAAGACATCATCAAAAAACACTACAACAAAATTTTGATGTTTCAAGAATATTCTATTCATCATCTGTTGAAAGTAGCCAGAGCAAATTAGTTAAACCAAACAACAAAACTAAAAACTCAGTGAATGGTTTGAGTTATAAAAGCCCTCTTGAAAATGTCTCCTTTATCCATATGAACCTAATCGTAATAACCAAACTTGAGGTCAATTTCACTAAAGATTTGTGCTCCCTTGAGCTTATCTAGCAACTCATCCACTCGTGGTATCAAATACCGATTCTTCACGGTAATCTTATTTTACGCATGATAATTAATACATATTCGATATGTCCTACTCTTCTTTTTTACGAAAAGAACTGGAGCACCAAATGGAGAACTGATGGGTCTAATTAGTCCTTTCTCTAGAAATTCTTCTACTTGTTTGTGAATCTCTTTTTTATCAAGCATGTTAACTTGATAAAGAGCTTTACATGGCGAAGAGCTTCCAGGGGATTATATGGACGAGATGTTGGTAAACCAGAAGGTAGGTTATCCATAAAATAGTTAGAGAATTTAGAAATAAAAAGATCATGAGACACATTTGGTTTAGAGTCAGCCTAAGCACTTTATAACCCGCCATCTTCACACGTGCACAGCACCGAGGTGGTGCTCATGAGGTGGAAGGTGGTCAAATTGAGCGCTCTATCGCGACGACTGAGCTGATGGGCACAACACCTGGCATGCCTGGTGCTGGAGCTTCTGCTCCAAAACCCATTCCCTTGACAAACTTTTCTTTAAACTTCACGAACATTTCTGGAGGAGTGCAGTTTGTATTGTACACATTATTAGAGTATGTGGCATGCTTATGCATCCTCTTTAGTTTTTCCGCCTGCTCTTCTGAACACTCAAGACCCCTATTGTCGGTCTGCAAAGTCTACAAGTCAAAAACTCTTACCACAACCACTAGTCGGAGTGGGGTCTGCCTTATATGCTCAACCATAATCTATGCTTTGCTCTCCAAATCCCTGGCTTTGGCTGCTGCAACTTTTGTGAGCAGCCCGTGTTGATTCAAGGTGCACATTTGGTGAATGGTACTCGGGGCCTTCAACTCATATTCCTCCACTAAAATGAGGGCCTAAGAAAGAATATTATGGGCCATAGTCATCAGCCCTCTGTTCAAAGTGGGGAGTTGCGCGTCCAATTCTCTGGGTAGCTTTAGGCTATAGCTCGGCCCCTCTTGCATTTTTTGTGCCAAAGTTGCCACCCAAGGCCAAAGTTTTGGTGTTATAAAAAGCTATGCCCCTGCACACATCTTGCTCTTTAATGCTTCCTCTTCTCTCTTTTTCTGTTGTTCTCCTTCTCTCTTTTAAGCTTCCTTCTCTCTTCTTTTTCTCTTCCTCCTCCTTCCTTCTCTTTTCTTCTTCCTCCTTTTTCCTTTTCTCCTCTTCTAGCTTCCTCTTCTTTTCTGCTTCTACAACGGCTTCTTGCTTCTATCTCTCCTCGAGTTGCCTTTTTCTTTCTTCTTCCGCTTTTTGTTTATTTACCTCTTTCGAATCAAGCAACAGATCTTCATCCACTATGTACTTTCTCTTTTTGCTGGCCTTCTGCGCGATTTTCTGCTGCCATTCCTCTTCATCATCCACATCATCTTCAAATGAACTAAAGGTCACTCTGGTCGGCTTTAAGGATCCTCCGGTTTTGTGGTGTGGGCATTCCACATTGGATTCTCCGGACCTGAGATCCACAGACCTGGCAGCCTATGTGATTGCCCTTAAGTGTGCATGCACCACTGTCGAGCTGTTTTTCTTTGGCCCATGTGGGTGCTTGTTTTGCAAAATTTTTCTTGTAGATGGCAGCCCATTTGATCTTTTCTCCTGTCTCTGTTGCTCTCTATCATTTTTGGCTTCCCACTTTTCAATGTGACTTGACCCTTGATTCATATCATCGCCGCCATCTTGGCTTAAAGGCATTAAACTTTACTCACTGCCTCCTCGTCTTATTGTTGCATGTGGAGTTTTAATCTTTGCTAGTGAGATCATGCCACAGCAGATGCTCCAAACCGGCTCCTTGCCCTCCACTTAATCTTCTTCTAGTCTGACTATCATTGATTGGCCCATGCCCTTTCTCATCCTAAAGCCATTTACTGTTTTGGGAAAAGGTATGCCATCCAAGCTTTCTAATGTAAAGTCATTTTGACTGACCGATTTTTTTACCATGAATGGCCCTATCCACCGGATCTTGAATTTCTCAGGGTGCGATCCCAACTTGGAGTTGTAGACCAATACCAGGTCTCATTGCTGGAAATTTTGTGCTTGAGATTGCGAGGAGCTCCTATATTCTGTGCTCCCGGGATTCCTCCATTGATAGCTTTTCTTGGATGGACACTCTCAAACTGAGCACCACAACTTCCATGGGTATTACTACCTCCAGCCCATAAACTAGTTTGAATGGTGTTTGCCCCATTGAGACTTGGTAAGATGTGTGCAATGCCCATAGGGTAACATCTAGCTTCTGGTCCCAATCATTTTTGTTGGCATTTATGATCTTCTTTAAAATTTTGGTCAAAACCTTGTTGGTAGATTCCGCCTGGCCATTGCACTGTGATAATAGGTTGAGGACTTCTTGTGATTGATAAGGTACCTTTCCAGTAACGCTTTCATCACCTTGTTCATGAAATGTGTGCCCTGGTCATTAACTGTTTCCACCAACAATCCATGCCTAGAAATAATAATATCCTTGAAGAGGAATTTCACCACCTCTTCTGCGGAATTGCTTTTCACACCTTTAGCTTCCAGCCATTTGGTGAAATAGTCAGTTTGCCACAATGATGTATTCACACCTACTTCCTTTTGTGGGCAGCTTGATTGGTCCAAAAAAATCCAATCCCCACTTCATGTGAATAGAAATAGTGGCAGTATGGGCGAGATGGGCAATCTATCAGAATCACCAAGTTGACCCATCCGTCGCTGATGACAGACATCACATTGCTTTGCTTCACTGTTGGCATCCCTCATGACCGTTGGCCACCATAGGCCTGCTTGCAAAATTTTCCAAGCTGTGATTTCTCCGCCCATGTGTCCTCTAGTAATGCCACAGTGTGCTTCCCTCAATATCGCTTGCTGCTTATGGTCTAGGACACACCTTCGTAGGATTTGGTCTATGCCTCTTTTGTAGAGCTTCCCAGCAATCATTGTGACATTTTTTCTCCTTAAGGCAATCCTTTTCTTTCTGTTAGCAATGTAACCTTTTGGGAATGTTCCATCCTCTAGAAACTGTATCATATCATAATATCAATTCTCTCCCGCTATACAGCTGCTATTGTGAATAGCTTGGTATCCGAGAGTTGGTCATCCACTCCATCTAGAGCCGGTTCTCCTGAATCCAACCTGGACAAAAAGTCCACCACTGCATCTTCTTTTCCGAGCATGTGCTGGATGGTGAACTCAAACTCTTGCAGTAGGAGCATCCACCTTGCCATCTGCCCCACCAGAAAAGCTTTGTTCACCAGATAAATCAGGGCTTGATAGTCCACATGAAAACAAATTCGTTTCCCAAAGAGGTAGTGTCGAAACTTGTTCACAGCATAAATCATTGAGAGGGCTTCCCGCTTTGTTGTGTCGTAGTTCCTTTCCACCCTTCTGAGGACTTTGCTAGCATAATGAATAGGGCATATACCCCTCTTGCTTCTCGTACATCAGTGCACTATCCATTGCTTTGTCTAGAGCATCTACATATACATGGAATATCTCATTCTAGTCTGGGGTAGTTACCACTGGTGTAGTTGACACCATTCTCTTTAGCCATTGGAATTCTTTTTAACACTCTAGATTCCATTCATACTTTGTATATTTCTTGGTAAGTGCATATAATGGGTTGGCCACATGTGCTAAATATTTTAAAAATCTAGCATGCCACTTAACCTTACCAAGGAACCTCTCTAGTTGCTTTATATTCTGGGGAGCAGACATTCTGGATATGGCCTCTGCTTCAACAAGATCTATAGCCAATCCTTGGGCTAACACTATGTGTCCTAACAGTGTTCCTAATCTTACTGCAAATGCACACTTGACTGGATTTAGCTTAAGCCTTGTATCTATGTGTCTCTACAGACGCAGCCTCAAATGATAGATGTGCTTTGCCTTATCTCCAAGTACACTGAAGTCATCCACAAAAGCTTTCATAAAGTCTATTAGGTAATCATAGAAAATCTCTTGCACTATTCTTTGAAAAGTATCTAGTGCATTTTTTAGGCCAAACATCATGGCAGTCGCCACATGAAGACACCCCACTCAGTGATGAAAGTTGTTTTCTCCCTATCTTTGGGCACCATTTTTACCTAGTTGTACCCACTCAATCCATCCAAAAATGAGTATATTTCCTTCCCAACTACCTCATCCAACAAGGAGTCCGTAAACGGCAGTGGAAAGGGGTCCGAGGTAGTTTGCGGTAATCCACACAGATTCTGATCTTCATGTTCTTGGGTGCTACCACAATTGGGAACATCCAAGTAGCTTTCTCTACTAGCACAATGAATCCTACTCTTAGTAGTCTGTCGATTTCTTCTTTGACTTCCTTGGTGTAGTTAGGGTTCATTCTGTACCTCTGTTGTCTGACTAGTACGGCTCCTCTTAAATTGATGATGTGCTAGAAGAATTTTGGTTCCATGCCCTCCATTTCCTCATACAACCAAGCAAAGACATCTTAGTATTCTTTCAGCAAGGACACCAACTCTAGCCTGAATTCTTCTTACAATTCCAAACTATTCTTCACAGGCTTTACTTCTTTTTCATCTCCCAGATTTACCTCTTGTAGCTTGTTCGGGCTTACTTTTGCAGCATTTTCCTTCTGGTTATCCTTTTTCTTCTATACCCAATCACGGATCTCTTGAATTTCTTCATCTTGTTCCAGGTTCCAACCCATTCAATCTCTTCTGAGGCTTTCTCCTACATGGTTTTACTCAGTTTTGTTCTTCTTGAGCCCTCTGGTTTTGCGGAATCTACTTCTTTTTTCTTCATTTCTTTTGTTGCTTCTTTCGCGTTTTCATCTTTTGTTTCCGCATAGTGCCACATCACTTCATCCACATGTAACATGTATAAGGGCACCAGGTTGGGATGTTCGCAGAGTATTCTGTCTTTTTCATCATCATCAAAGCCTTCTGACATATTGAATGTCTCCGTATATGAACTAGCCTTTGAGCAAGTGTTACTGATCCCCTTACATCAGAAAGATCAACCTGAACTTTTTGCTTCCCCCTTTTGATAGAGATTATGTTTCTGCCCCAATCCTGCTTTACTCTGCCATGTCTCAACCAAGGCCTTCCCAATAACACTTGGTAAGACCTGGTGTGGTTTCCAATGGTTATGACCACCAAGTTGACCTTGAAGTCTACTTGTCTGATTTTTATTTGGACATTTTTTATAATCCCTTTAGGAACCACCATTCTATTATCTTCCATTTTTATGTTGAATGGAATGGGCTCCCATTTGAGACCCAATCCCACTGCAATCTCCTCAATGATGACATTTACTCCTGATCCACACTCTGGCTATCACAACCAAGGACCGGAGCCCTCTCTGGCAATGCAAACTCTGTGACAAGGCGTTCTAACCAAATGGCCTCCTTAGAAGCCTCTGTGACGGAGATGTACTCGGCCTCAGTAGTAGAAAGTGCTACTATCCTCTGGAGTCTAGAGCACCAAGAAACAGCACCACCTGCAAGAGTATAGATGTACCCACTAGTAGACTTGCGGGTATCAGAATCACCTGCCATGTCTGAATCACAATAACCCTGCACCTCAAGTGGACCTTTACCATACATAAGGCATTTCTTCTGTGTCCCCTTCAAGTACCTCAAAATAGACTTTATAGCATCCCAATGTGCTTTGCCCGGGTTGGACATAAAACGACTGACTACTCCCACTGAATGAGCAATGTCTGGCCGTGTAGCAACCATAGCATACATAAGAGATCCACAAGCAGAAGCATAAGGGATCCCACGCATAGTACTGGCTGCATCATCATCTTTTGGGCAATCATCCTTGGATAGTTTAACATAGGGCTGCAATGGAGCACCCAAAGGCTTAGAATCAGCCATGTTAAATCTATCAAGGACTTTCTGGATATACTTCTCCTGCGAGAGGAAAAGCAACTTCTGTGCTCTGTCCCATCTAATCCGAAGACCCAAAATATGTTCAGCTGAACCCAAGTCCTTCATTAGCAAAGGCTGACTTCAGCTAGTCCTTAAGAGCTTCCAAAACGCTCTTATTCTTCCCGGCAAGAAGCATGTCATCAACATACAGCACAAGTGTCACTGGGCTGCCATCTGCATCAGTTTTAGTATACAAACAATGATCTGCATGGCTACGATTAAACTTCTGGTTAAGCATGAAAGCATCAAACTTTTTGTACCACTGCCTCGGGGCTTGTTTCAGCCCATAGAGACTACGCTTCAGCTTACAAATCAGATGTTCTTTGCCAGGAATGACAAAGCCTTCAGGCTGCTTCATATACAGCTCTTCATCTAAATCACCATGTAAGAAAGATGTCTTTACATCCATCTGATACAGTTCTAAATCCAAAACAGCAGTGAGAGCAAACAAAACACGAAGGGTGGTCATTTTGACCACAGGAGAGAAGACCTCCTGAAAATCAATCCCTTCCTTCTGAGCATAGCCCTTAGCAACAAGGCGGGCTTTATACTTAGGCTGTCTTGACTTTGTACACCCACTTGTTAGGAATAGCCTTCCTTCCTTTGGGCAACTCAACCAAGTCCCAAGTGTCATTTGCATGTAGAGACTTAATCTCCTCCTGCATAGCATGCTCCCACTTGTTTCGGAGTTCACAAGACTTAGCCTCTTTGAAAGTAAGAGGCTCACCCTCATCTGTAAGCAAAACATGTTGCAAAGAGGGATCAAAACGCTGAGGTTCCCTCCGAAAACGAGTAGACCTCCGTACCCAATGATCATTGGCTGGTTGGGGGTCAATATCGGGAGGAATCATAATTTCAGCATCAAAAGGCTGTGGGTTTTCACGAACAGCCTGATTTTCAGCATATAGGGGTTGCTGCCCTACACCTCCAGGAGCATGAAGCGGCTGTCCAACCTCTTCTGGCTCAAATATCACGGACTCATTATGTTCAGCCCTTTGTGAAGCATCCTGGGGCTCATTTTCAGCATCAATGGGTGGCTGCCCTTGCTAAAATTTGACCTTTTTCTGATCACCATGAGAGGCACAAACATTACGGAGCAGCTTTGCCTCATAAAATACATCCCAGCTGCGAACCACTTTGTTGGTTGATGGCAACCACACACGGTAGCCCATCTCACCATCACCGTAGCCAACGAAGGTGCCCTTCTCGGACTTAGCATCAAGCTTGTTCCGGTCTTCCTTGCGGATATGCACATATGCATCACAACCAAAGATGCGTAAGTGGTCATATGAGGACGGTTTGCCAGACCAAACCTCCTCAGGGATTCCACCTTTCAAAGCTGTGTGTGGAGATCGATTGCAAACATGAACTGCAGTTTTCAAGGCTTCTCCCCAAAAATCCTGAGAGAGATTAGCTGTGGACAGCATGCATCGAACTCTTTCACACAGTGTACGATTATACCTTTCAGCCACACCATTTGAAGAGGGGCTATAGGGGGGTGTAAGTTCCCTCTTAATGCCATTATCATCACAAAATTTCTGAAATTTAGTACTAACAAACTCACCCCCATTGTCAGTGCGTAAGCATTTAATCTTCACTCCAGTTTGAGTATAAACAAATGCATGAAACTTTTGAAATGCAGCAAAAGCATCATCCTTAGATTTCAACAAAGTGATCCATACTTTTCGTGAGTGATCATCCACAAAAGACACAAAGTACTTTGAACCACCTTTAGATTTAATGGGCATGCTGCATACATCAGAGTGGACCAAGTCCAACTTTTCAGCCTTGCGAGAGGCACGAGAGGAGTAAGAACTCCTATTCTGTTTCCCATACAAGCAATCATTACAAAAATCAAGCTTGCTTCCTTTTGCATCAAACTTGTTCAAGGAGGACAAAATGGAGAGACCCTTTTGGCTCATGTGGCCAAGTCTCTTATGCCAAAGCTCCATGTGGGAGCGTACCTCTGCAAAAGCAATAAACTTACCAGACAAAGCCTGACCATGAAGGCTATATAATGTTCCTTTCTTGCATCCTTTTGTAATCAACCTTGTGCCTTTGGTCAATTTCCATGTGCCATTTCCAAATATGGCCGTGTATCCCAAGGCATCAAGCTGGCCCACAGACAGGAGACTGGTTTTCAAACCAGGCACATACCTCACATTTGGCAGCACAAACTCACTACCATCCTGTAAAGTCAAATTCACGGTGCCCATGCCTTCAATATTGCAAGCATGATCATTCCCCAAGAACACCTTTCCTCGGGAGCCTGCAGTGAAAGTTGCAAAACACTCCTTGATAGGAGTTACATGAAAAGAGGCACCCGTGTCAATAATCCAAGTCTGTGAAAGCACATCAGATTCATACATCAAGGCATGAATAACATCTGGTTCTGTGACATGCAAGTTATGAACATCAAGAGCATTAGCAGAAAAAACACATAGCACATCATGTGAGTCAGACAGTTCCTCTATGACAACACCAGAGGCCACATTGGCCTTGCTCTTGTCCTTTTCGAACTCTTCTGCTTTGCTGGAATTACTCTCTTTTTCCTTCTTTTTGTCATTTGAATGACTGGATTTCTTCTTCCGGTCTTGCTCCATCTTGTAAAACTTGCAATCTGGCTTCTTGTGGCCTTTACGACCACACTGGTAGCATGTAACATCAGACTGCTGGCCCTTGCTCTTGCTTCTACCCTTTGAATTGGTAGTAGTATTTCCCCGCTTGGTCGTCCTCCCTCGTGAGACATTTGCAGAACCGCTAGTCTCTGAGGTCTTCCTCCGGATATCTTCATTGAGAATAGCACCCCTGACTCCATCAAAAGTTAGGTTGGGATTTGTCCCAAGTGACACCACAAGTGTCTCCCAAGAGTCAGGCAAAGTAGTGAGCAAAAAGATAGCTTTCAACTTATCATCAAAAGCAGGCAATCCAGAATCCTGCATCTGATTAAGCACCCCTGTGAAAGCAGTAATATGTTCTACTGCATTCTTAGAATCATCAAGTTGCATATTCATGAGTTTCCTGATGAGATGTACCTGGTTCACTGGCGTGGTGATCTCATAGGTGCTTCTCAGCTTCTCCCACACGGCATAGGCTGTTGTCAGCCCTTTGAGGTCAACAAGAACCTCATCAGCAACAACAGCCATCTGGAGATAGGCAACGGCCTTTCTGTTCAGGACTCCCCATTCATCATCTGTCATAGCAGCGGGTTTGAACTGCTCAAGTGCAGTATCACATTCCCGCAGATAGAGGATATTCTGAATCCTCACCTTCCAAAGATCAAACCCAGTGCCTGCAAACTTCTTAATCTCTAGTAGACCCTTAAGATCACTTGTAGACGCCATGACTTATCAAACTGACACTTCAGAAAGTAAGCAATAGCAAGATGTTATGTACCAGATACGGGTTGACAGTAGGATGCTCGTAGATTGATGAAACAACTTCAAGTGAAGAAGACGACGGAAGAGAATCACCGGATGTCGATGTAAACCCGAGGGGCAGCCGGAGATACTACAAAAGAGGACCGGGGCAGCTCTATATTGATGCTGAAGTGAATCCGGGGCAGTATGTTGCTGTCTTTGGGACTGCTCGTAGTTCCTGGCTGCTGGAGGCAGCGTCGGCTGCTGCTAGTGGCCGTGGGGCTGCTGGCTGCAGCCCGGGCTGCTTGCTAGTGGCCGTGGGGCTGCTGGCTGCAGCCCTAGCTGCTGCTGGTGGCCATGGGGCTGCTGGCAGCAGCGTTGGCTGCTGCTGATGGCAGCCGTACAGCAAGGAGAGGAAAAACAGCAAACACTGCTGATTGCAGCAGCACATCAGCAGAAACGCAGCAAAGGGGGCAGCAGGGGAGAGGAAAACGCAGCAGAAGGGCAGCGTAGAGTGGAGCAGAAAACGCAGGAGAGGGGAAGAGCAAGAAAAATGCAAAACAGGCTCCTGCGTTTTAAAAAAAACAGAGCAGCACTCTGAAAGAAAAAAAAACGCACCAGATTGATGAAGGGAGGTGTTTGACGCGAAAAACGCAGACAATCCCGTAGTCAAGTGGTGGAAGACACCTCTAACTCCATAACTTCTGCATACAGCTTCCCTCCATAGCTCTGATACCAGTTGTTGGAGGAGAATGACTCAAACACAAGAGCTTGCAGCCAAGGAAGTGCAGAGGAGGTAGAGAAGAGTGAGAGAGAGAGAGAACTCACACAATGCTCAAGAATATCTTGATGTCATATTGAGGCTCAAGGGAGACCTCGTATTTATAGAGATACAAGGGTAAAGTTAGGGTTAGGTCTAATATGGGCGGGCGCCCAACTTATGGGACGCCCGGCGGACCAAATACAAAGAATGCCGTTACAAGGCCCAAATGGGGGCCAAATGTACAAGTAAATATATGGTCGCGAAGCTCTCGAAAAGAGCTACGCGATGATCAAGGTCCGGAGGCGAAACTGGGACTTTATACCCAACATCTTGGACATAAGTCCAGAAGTCCAACACTTGTCTCACCAAAACCTATCTATCCAGTAGCATTATACTACATTGGTTTGCAACCAAACAACATCCTTCTTGCTTTCTTCCAAGCATTTTCCATTGTTATGCTCTGTACGTGTCTTGTGCTGATTTTTGCTTGCTTTCGGGTGATCTGTGATGACTTCACATGAGCCACCCTCCTTCTATTTTCCTTGCCTTCTTTATATTTCCTTGGTGGTTTGGATCCTCATCTTCTCATGTTGCTCCCAGTCCATAGCTGCCTTCTTACGGGCTTAGGGTGAATTTTGATTATCTAGCGAGTTATTACTACACCAGATTCATTAGCTTTAGCTCTTGTGACTACCAAGATGTCTTGAACCTCCGTATGTATGTCATCCGAATGTATCATGTTAGCACTTGGCAGATTATCTTTGAGTTACATCAATTTTGCCACCTTCTTTCTTCATCATGTTTTTTCTTCATGGCACATTCTGCATTGGTGTGCCTAGGTTGTTGGCAATAGTAGACTGTGAAGGTGGTAGAACCACCAGCATGTCCTTGTCTTCTTCTTCCTAAGTAATTTCCACCACGGCCTCTGATCCCATACCTTCCCATTCATGGGGGTCTTCTTTCCACTCCTTCCATGATGTTCACCATGGGAGCTCTATTTTTCATGTTGTACATGTAGTTCCATGTACTATGATTGTACATGTTACAAATGGTACAGGTTGGTGGCACTGTGCATTCCTCATTGAGGTGGCCTTCTTGTTTGCATTGAGAGCAGAACACATTTTTGTGAAATTCTGAGATTTTTCTCTTTTTAATCTCTTGCATCAGCTGCTTCACCTTCAGTACAAGTTCTCCAAGGCTCATTTTTGCCTTCGCGATTTCTTCTTTTTGTCCTTCCTTTTCTTCACTATACCACTGGAGTGTCCTGTGAGGTATCGCTTAAATCGTCTTTCTCAGTCGTGATACTTTTCTTGGGATTCCTCTTTTTTCTTCTTTCTTGGCTTCTTTTTTCTGCCATTTTGGCCATCTCAACCAGTTCCTCAAACTCCTCTTCAATTTTTGACTACTTTGTGCTGACTACTGCATAGATGTCCATCTTAAGCCCTTGGACAAACCAATTTGCAACTATTTGCATTGAGGGTTGAGTTTTTTTTTACCACTCTCTGCCTCAAGCTTAGCAATTTTGTTGCATAGGCTTATACATCCATGTCTTCTTGTCGGAGTTCTCTTAGAGTTGAGTTGTAGACTTTATCTTGCGGAATCTCCCTAGAAAAGCAGTCATGACCTCTTTATATGGTTGTCTTGGTATCTTGATACCCACTGCATGGCTCTATCTTTGAAGGTGTTCATGAAAGCATCTCTACGGATTTCACTCAGCTCTGGGTCTTCCACATCCCGAGGTCTGGCTACTTTCCAGTATTACTTAAACCTCCTTACATGTGTAGATATGCGTCTTCCTCTTTCTCTCCTGAGAACACCGGGAAATTTTTGGCTAATGATGCCATGGCTCCCTTGAACCTTTTTCGGGGGTTTTGTTATTATGGTTGTTCTTCCTGGTTTTGTTGCTCCACCCTTCTTGGGCTTCTTGGACCTGGACTATGCACAGCTTCTAGCTCTTGGCACTCCTTTTCTTGGCCCAAATTATGCTTGAAACCTGACACCCCTTCTTGTTCGTGCGGGGTTGTAGAAGTTTCCACACTATCTTCCTAGTTGAAACGGTGCAAGACACTCCTGGCTACAAGCTTCCTAGAGGGTTTCTTGGAAGGCATTACTTTTCTACATTCTTAGATTCACCATCATACGGGAGGCATGCCTGAATCCATTTTTGCTGGTTTGTGGTTGTGTGGTGAAAGGTTCTCCACACTGACCTTTTCCTAGAAAATCCCCTCCATGTTATGGCTTCTCCACAGACTTGTTTTAGGGATTTATTTCTAAAAAGCAAGATTAGTTTGTGCGAAACTAGAATTTCTTTTTCTGGATTTCCTTTACGTGAAGGTACAAAATGCTACTCAACGGAGATTTTTTCGCTTCACCGTGTGATTTTCCAAAAAGGAGAGATTTTCGGCCTAGTAGACGTTTCCCTCAGTAGGAAGTTTTCCAACGGAGTTGCGGTAGAGTTCCCCAGCAAGATTGCCAGGTATTTCTCATCATTGATTTTCCTCTCAGAGCGGAAGGGCAAGACAGCAGTCCGGGGTAACAAACCACTCAAGCAATGCTGTGGGAGACATGTAGCCACCCGCCATAGCTTCTAGATTTGAACACCAACTCCATAGTGGTTCTGGGGACACTCAAAACACTACTTAGCTTTAGAACTTCACACACTCATAGTCTTCTCTTACTCCGCTACACGTAACTATCTCTCGGGTACACAGCATGTTTCTTAAAACAAAGACATAGCATTCCTATTCAACACATTGCAGGGAGTACACAGAGATAAAGTGAATAGCAACATTTCTCTTTGTTTAATGTATTACTTCCAGAATCAGTACAAGTTCACTATAGAGTAACTGCTCGACACAAGGTTATGACCTCCAAGGACTATGACTATGTTAGGCTTCCCATCACTAACTGTCAACCACTAGTTGAGAGGAGCTGATTGCAGCATGCAATCTCTGTAACCTTCAAACTCATACATCCTCCATCTCATAGAGTAGTAGTGACTAACCATCCTTTTAAGCTTAGACTTCTTGATTTTGGCAATGGCTACTCTGGTGGTTATAGCCCACCATATTCACACGTACAGTATTGAGGTGGTGCTCACAACATCGAAGGTGGTCAGACTGAGCGCTCGGTCGCCACTGAGCTGCTGGGCGCAACAAATACCTTGCAAAGGAGTAACGAAAAATGTTCTCTTTTCTTTCAATAAGTTCATTTCCAATTCAAGGTCCTTAACCTCTTTAGTGCAATTATACTTAGTTCCTTGAAATGCAGCTCTCACTTTATAACTAGAGTGCGATGCATCTAGGTTAAGGGCTTTTAATACCTTTTCAAAAATAAAATTATGAGAACTACCATCATCATGCAAAATAGAAATTTGGTTTCCTTTTGTTTTTCCTTGAATTCTATCCAAATCATAAATAGGAACCTTACCTTCATCCGAATAGTCAGGATTGGAATCACCCTCTTGCTTGAGTGAATCCTCATCGCCATCTTCAACCATATTGACATAAGCCACAAATTCAAAATTCTTTCTTTTTCTTTTCTCGACAATCTGGTGAATGTGCCCCTCCTTATGACGTGAAACACTTGACGATATAATTCTTCGACTTTCTATTTGAGGGTTTGTTGTTAATATCTTTCCGAACTTCTCCTTTGGCCACATCTTTACCCTTATATATCCTAAATTTATCAAAACTACTCGAAGGAAAAGAGGATTTAGAAGACTTTGCATAAGAGTTATCTAGCATTCTAGAATGTCTAGGAGTAAAAGTTTTGCAAGATCCATAGTAGAACTAAGATAACAAGGATGAAACATATATCTGCCCTAATGGTTGTCTTGAGACCAGCATAAATTTCCTTCTTTGCTCTCTTTCTTTGACCTTCTCAATCACTTAAACCTATAATAGAATATCCCCAAAAAAATTGATGTAAACTTGAACATTCTCTTTTTCCACTTGACGGAGAGTATCCCATCATTGATGAGCTAGCCTTGTATTACAAAGGAAGAAAATGTTCTTCAAAAGCTTTTGGAATTCTTTCTATCCTTGGTGGTTAATCACATTCCACCATAAGGTAGCACTTGCAATAAGCACATGAGTATCTTCCTTCCTATCATAACTCTCTATCGTTGTAAATTTATCGATGTAGGCTTGAACATTCTCTTTCTCCACTTGGCGTAGAGTATCCGATCATTGAGATGAGCCTTATCCTTGTATTGTGAAGGAAGAAAATGTTTTTTTAAAAGATTTTAAAATTCTTTTTGTGTATTAGACTGATGCTTGCCTTTCTTAATCACATTCCACCATAAGGCAACACTTTTAATCAAATGATTGCAAGCACATTTATTGTTATCTTTTTCCAAGAATTTTTTAACTGAAAAATAATCATCTAGCTGACTAAGCCATGCAATAAGCACATGAGCATGTTCCTTCCTAACATAATTTTAGAAAGCAAACGCCTTTCAGCTTATCCATTAGTCTTTCCAAGAACTCTGGGCATTTAGTGTAGCCTTAACAATGCGTCTAACATTATCACTTTTCTCTTTATCAGAATCGGAAAAAAATCACGTTTGCGCTTAGAACACTTAACACTATGCTCTAACTCGTGCCTATGACCATGCTCATTTGCTATTTGCTTTTAAAGTGCAGTACTTTGCTCTTGCATTGTGGGTTATGCAAGTAAACTGGCCATTTTGTATAAATAAATAAATAATTTATAGATAATTAAATAAAGCATAGAGACTGACTTAACTCGATACTCTCGAGATGGTTTGAATTCGTGTTGAAGCTAAACAAAAACCTTTTGTCGAAGGTCAAATCGATCTTTACTTCACACAATAATTATGACGGAGTCTGTGTGCGAGTATATACAAGCTTAAGCAAAAGTCAAAATATGGTCAAAATTAATCTTTGTACTTTACCCACTACTTGAAAACTTTACTTTTTGTCCTAAAATATGAAAGAAAATTTTCAAAAAATGGACTTATTTGGGATTTTCTAGTATATTCTAGCTATTTTAAGGTCTTTTAATGCTTAAAATAGGCCAAAATTTGAGTTTCGGGTCCCAAATTTTTATTTAAAAATCACCAAAAATTCTAAGGTTGCTAGCTGAACCTTTGACTACCAACCAAAAATTTCCAACAAACCAAAAACTCCCCAAAAGCTTGAAATATATGTTAATTTAGCTTTTTGTCCTTTTTTAAGCTTAAAAGCTTATTAGACTAAATCTCAATTAGTCAAAAACATTGTAAGCTGAAAATAGGCGCATAATTGAAGAAGGATAGCTAATTGGGAGTTTCCTAGAGCCCTTGATGAAGTGGAGAAGATGAAATACTTGATTTGATGAGATTTGAGCAGTTTTGAAGCCTCCTTTACTTGCTAAACACATCTATGGTGCACGATTAAGAAGAGGGTTAAGGAATCAAAAAGTGTTTTTCCACCTTCCTTTGCCCTTTGGTTATTTCCCAATGGTCATAAATACCTCTAGCCTTCAATCTTTTTGCCTTTAGCCTTTAATTTCTTCAATCCTTTTTAGTTCTCTTCCACAAATTGACCTAGCCCGTGCTCTGATACCACTAACACAAGGATCCCCATCTAGGAATTTACAAAAATAATTTCTCAAGAAAAATAAGTATTCAACCATTCAACTTAAGCTATCGCAACAAATTCAACCATTGAACTTAAGCTATCGCAACAAATTCAATATAAACCAAGATTTCAAATTTAATGCATGAAAATACTTAGCTCTTGTACGACAGCAACATTGGCTACAATCTTCCCCCCTCATGTGTGTGGCCTATTCCCCACATATGAGTATTTTGAGCATTGAAATACCAAAATAGACCACAACCTCCAAAAATACAAAAGTTGTGCTTTTGAGAGCACCATATCATTTCCAAAAAACCCTTGTATAGCAATCTTATCATGAATTTGTTTCTCTTTGTCAGCTACCACAAGCTTTCTTGATGCAAGCAAAGGTCATTGCATGAATTTGTTTCTCTTTGTCAGATGCCCTTATGTTGCCACCACAAGCTTTCTTGATGCAAGCAAAGGTCATTGCATCCAGAGAGTGGCCCTACATTATCTCAAAATAGTTTACTGCATCTTGGCCATGCCCCTTTTGGGCATACCCTACAATCTTAGAATTTGCATCCAGGCTTGTAAATTTCACCCTACTCCTTTATGGATGTTAAATGAACTTAGAAAGAAAATAGAACATATGTACCTAAGCGCTGTCGGCACGTCTTCACCAATATCCATAACCAAAGAGCTTGTCTGATAACGGTTGAAGTCCTGAAAGTTGAGCTTATAGAAGGTAGCAACAAGATCAATGGTCTTTTCTATGTGATCATGATCTAGGGCAAGCAAAGCTGTGCGAAGCTTTGGCTAGAGACCAAGCAATCTGATGAGCAAAAGAGCCTGGTTGCTTATAGAACGGACCTTGTGCTCACACAGGGAGATGTGGTAGCGACCCCTGTGGGGGAAGATCTCAAAGAGGGGCGTTTCCAAAGAGGGTAACCACACATGTTGGCAATGGTTCTCTCTGTCATCACGATGTATGCTTTGCCAGAGGACCTTGCCTGCTACCTGCAGGTGATCATCGTTGGCATTGCCCTCGAAAAGCCCACTTGCATAGCATATATAGATGACTTGAGAGTTGCTAGGGAGTCTGCCATCGTCATCTCTTCTGTCTTGTTTCACACATTGAGACTTTGAGAGATGACTAAGTGAGTGCTCTCTGGCAATAAGCGCATGTATTTCTTGGCCCTTATCTGTTGCTCCTAGGCCGGTGCAAGCTTTTAAGATGCAAGTGAAGGTGACTGACTTAATTTGGAGAGAGGCCCTACCGCCGCTGCATACATTCAAAACAATCGAGTGCTTCTTCATCGTGATCATGCTGAGCATATCCTTCCATAAGCGAGTTCCACAAGACTACATCCTAAACTACAAGCCGGTCAAACACTTCTTGAGCTTTTGAGAGTGCCCCACATTTGACATAGAAATTGACTAGAGTGTTGCCCACAAAAGTATTTCTTTTTTGAGCAAACCCCTTTTATAACAATATCAACATATATTGCTACCTCTCTACAAATGCTTTTTCTTGGCGCAATCCTTCAACAAGGACACAAAAATAACAAGATCAAGCATTTTGTTGAGCTTATTGGTGGTTACAATTTGTAAACTCATCCCACAAAAGTATTTCTTTTGAGCAAACCCCTTTTAACAATAACATGTATATTGCTACCTCTCTGCTTTGCACAATCCTTCAATAAGGACACAAGAATAACAAGATCACATGTATTTTGTTGAGCTTTTTGTGGTTACAGTCTGTAACCTCATGCCCTTCCTCCAACTAGTGTTGATCTCACCACTGACTCTATTCCTTTTGTTTCTAGCTCTTCTTGAACCCGGCAAAGATTATACCATGAAAAACCCCATGACTCATTGGTGCACTCCTTGGTGATTTTATGCTTTAAGTGTGAAAACCTTGAATCGGTCTATATGATGTGCATGCTTCATCTCTACGCAACAACGATCTATAGAGAGGGCTTGGCACGTGGAATGGAATGAGCCCATAACAAAGAATGGTGGCGACATCCATGCAGGTGCTTGATGGCTGATATAAATACTTACCCCAACTGCATATTATAGGTTAGCCTCTATACGCACCTTGCTCAAGATGCTTAGCATGTTAATAATTGGAGGCCGAACATATAAAACATCTATATGATGCGTACATACATCATACATACACGCACATGTATGTATGATGCATGCACACCGAGGACCTAGACAGATCGATGACCACTTGCAGATGACCACCTCTTCTTTGGTGATGGATACCTGCTTCTCTCAACAAAACCATGAGAACGCTTGCTTCTTGAAAACGGAGATGGTGTTTGCTTAGGACTCTCTTAATACAAGAAGCAGCTCTGCTATTGGTCTTTGCAGTGCAGATGACTGCCTCTTCTTTAGTGATGGAGACCTACTTCTCGAATGCTTTCTTCTTGAAACTGGAGATGGTGTTTGCTTTGCAAGAGACAATGACTCTTAGCAGGAGAAGGGCCACCCAATGTAAAAAAAGCCTCCTAAAGTACTCTTACTAGCCTTCTTGGCTATGCATTATAAGCTACCCAACAACATGGCACCGGACCCAAAAAGGCCTACTCTTTTACAAGCCTTCTCGCCATAATGGGCTCGAGTAATGTAGAGGTATGACATTTATAACTTCAGTAGCAACTATAGCATCAAAAACACTCGCAACGAAGGAAAAAACCTCTTACAAATCTAGATGTCAGGCATGAACGTCTACATACACATCGTTCACTAGCAATACCCCAAGAAAGGAAGGAAAGAGGAAAGAGCATTGCAAAAAAGAGCACAAGGAGCATTGCAAAAAAGAGCACAAGGACCTAAAACACGCACACTCTCAACCCACCTTCTTGCTCACAACTTTCTCACCAATTCTTCACAGTACTCTCTCTAAAGACAGAGCCATGCCAAAGATTAGCAAGACTCTGGCCAAACAACAGATACAACCTAGCCACTTTGATAGAATCGTGAGTAATTTTTCCTTCACGTCTACAGAAAGCGCAAATTATTATTTGCTATTTGTGCCTAGCCAGATATGTGAAGTTTCCAAAGTCCTACCTAGCACATCCAAAAAGGATGCTATTCACGTTGGGTAGGTTGTCCAAATGTTGTCTTACTTTCCTAAGCTACAGGGAGGCTATGTGAGGATATATACTTTTCCACAAAGTTCATTTAGCTTATATACCATTTAATTCAAAGTCTATGTGCATAATACCTTGACATAAACCTGTATAATTTTCTAGTAGATTTATTTGGCTTAAATATGTACATAAATACTATGAAGTGACACTGGCATGTGATTCAAAACAAACTCTGAAATGAATGTTTTGGCATATCATGTAGAGTTCGCATAGCCAGCAAAGTCCTTGTAGTATACCATGTAAATCTAGACAACATAGCCAAAAGGCCCGGCATGGTGTATTTTAGCATACCATGTAGAAAAACATAGCCAGGAAAGTTTTTGTTTATCTATACTGGCCCAAGAATTGATGTTACACAGGATCTCTATTGAGTAGTAGTGTCGTGGGGCCCCAATGTGTACAGAAACAGCCTTGCTCTAAAAGGTCATAAGACTCCTTCCTTAGAGCGAGGCTCTGAGTGCAGAGCTACAAAACAGTGTCTCAAATTGCAGAAAGCTCTGCTTCACTTGTAGCAGGGCGGTAGGCTATAAAAGTACCATCATTGGCAAAGGAGCCAGGATTAATGCAAGTCAATCCAGTGTACTTGAAAACCTTCTGCTCTGAACAGTCGGCAAGCACCACCTGTTCCAAAGCATGCCACCATAGTTATGCAAGGAATGCACTTCAACCATGGAACAGTGGAGAGGGCTAGCTTTTGCACACTGATTGAACAGATTAAAAAGCCAAATAAACAAAACATTTAATAGTTAATGAAAGCCAGGAATAAGCAGTACACATACTGTATGAGGAGTTGGATAAAGGCGAAGAGCATGATCATGGTTCCAGCTAATTGGTTGAGTTGTCAATGGCAGGGGACAGAGGTGACTCTGATGGGCGATCGTAGCCACAAGCTGATCAAAGAAAGGCCCAATAACCCAGGTTAAACAGCAATATTGCCCATTGGATACACACGTCCTAAGCGCCCACCACTACCAAAAAAAAAGATTAACATGTGCACAACCCTTTTTCAAGACCACCATTCTTGAGCTTTATCTGGTATGTCTGGCATACTCAAGACACCGTAGACAGTAGTAGTGTCTTGACATAAAATGGCAACATAGTTGAGAAAATAGTGTAAAAGAAACCTGCTAGCATAGCCTCCTGCAACAAAGAATATAAATCCCAATTAAGTTCAATTCAAGAGTGGAAGATGTACATGCTCGAAGGGCTCACTGGTCTCCTCTTCTGATGGTGGAAGCACACACAATCGGCGCATCCGATAGAGCAAATCCTGGCGAAACAACACGATCTCTTGTGTGTAGAACCTTATCCTGAAATTGTTGTCAAGACAGGCGTCTACGTAAGCTGAATACCCTCAGTAATTCCAAAATTTATGAAGAAAACCACCCTCCCACACCCTTAGACAATTCCCATTGATTTAGCAGCATAGCAGCACTTACCTGCAGGGATTTGATGAAAAAACTGCATCTGGAAGGTGATTGAGGATCTCTTTTGAGAACATTTTAGGAAGAGCTGGCCTGGGCAGCACATTTGCAGGTCCTTAAAAGACAGAATAATGAAACGTCATCAAACAGCCGTACCACACAATAGCAAACATGTAAAATAAAGCCATGTGTGTGCTGCAAAGCCTAATCCTTCACCTAGATCCTCTGGACCAGGTATGAAAAGAAACTTGCTTTTCTCCTTTATCCGAGGATGAGCAGCAATCATCACGCCAAGCTTGTTGAACTGGGACCTACATAATCACGAGACCACTTTTATAGTGAGAACCTTAAGCTGCTGCTCTCTTGAGACCAAGGTTAACAACATTTTCACAGCGCTTACCGGAGGCCTGTAAAGTCATGAAAGGCCAGATTGCATGGATGTGAGCAGAAATTCCCCATGAAAATAAAAAGAGAGGGAACCACATCTACTGTTTCGTAGCCATCAAAGACAGTTGTGAGCTTTTCAAAGGTCTGTTTGGCACAAGACATGCAAACAGTTCAAGACATTAACATCAACTAAAACTTTTCATTTAATTCTCTAGTGACCATACAAGAAGGCACACCACACCCCATACAGCATATTGGTATGAAACATTTTGATGGGTTCTCTCTACTAATCTCACACATGCACACCCTCACACACATATGCACACACATGGACAAGCACATGCACACAAACGCACAAGCTACATGTTATGGATCTGACACACAAACATATGAAGGCGTCTTGTCAATATTGTGCCAGATGGTGAAGACAGACCTCGGCATTGTCTAGCCAAACATCAGATAGAATGACAAACATGTCATTGACAGCTTTCCTCTCCATTTTTTCTAGACGAAGCTGAAGTTGAGTCAAAGAGCTCTCAAGAAAAGCACCAGTCCTAATATTTAGAGGAGTTCTTATCAACAAAGGCTTGTAACTTGTCGCAATATGGCTGTTTTCATCACTTTTTATGACTATACCAACCATTTAGTAAGCAACAAAGGATACTCGTTCTTCCGCTGCTATGGCACCCCCACCGAAGAAGTCCAAGCCTGCTGCAACAGAGAGTGACACACTTCTATTCTCCATCGGAGGGAATCCGCAAGTAAGGACCTGAGAGCAGTTCACGAAAAGCTGAGATATCACTGAAAGATCCCTAGAAGAAGCTGCATTTGATCAAACATTTTAATTTGCTCAAAAGACTGAATAGTGACAGCATCTAAAAGTGTCAGCTAAGACAACCAAACTGGTTCAAAACCCATATAATGCAATGCAGCAGCTCAAAAATCCAATCTGGGGCAAACTCACCCGAAATGTGCCATTTGGCTGCAACTCTCCTTCTGCAACAATGATGGTGTTCTCAACAAACAAACCAGTTGTTATCTTGTAGAGATTTCAGTTAAGGGCGGATAATTAGATGCTGGTTTTGTCTAGGCAAACTGTCGGAACACAGGCAGAAACTCTATAATATTAACCACACAGAGGTATGTTTTGGACAGAAATCCAAAAGCACAGTATTGTAGGATATTGCTTGGGACAAATCAATAGGAATTGAAGCAGTGAGATCTTCTAGGAAAAACATTCCATCCTCCAGCTGTGAAATTACGCCCATAACCCATCTTCTTCCAGTGCAGCCTATCAGAGATTGCAAAGGTGTCATCTGTATTACAGTTGTGAGTCAACAAGCTAGAGCCTTCTGAACCACATTACTGAAAATCGATCTCAAAAATTAATTAAAAGTTGAGGAATGCTCACCTCACAGCTACCAGCTCGAGTGCCCTCAAAATTGAATGCAGGTTTGGCAAAGTGTTTGTCTCGAATAAGCCTCTGCTGCAGAAGCTGTAGTCTATCTCGGTAGAGTGACGCCTTAGACTCTGCATTCCCATGAATCGGCAGGTCCCCTGCACACCTGGACCATGGAGAGGGCAAATAATAAAATTTCAAATAGCATTTAATTCTCCACTATGCAAGGTGTTTCTCCCAATTGCATGCACTCAGGGCACACTCTCTCTCTCTCTCTCTCACACACACACACACATGGTGAAACGAGATACAGAGCACTCACAGGAGACTAAGGAGGTCAATAGCCCCATTTCCTGGTACCTGGGTATGTAAAGAAAAGGACCCTACAGAATCACCGTACCGGTATAAGGTCATATGACGACATGGTAGAAGTCCTTAAACCCTGACATCAGGACCCCTTGTCCTCCGTATAAATATCATCTAGTCTCTGGTTCAACTTAGTTATTGTAACACTGATGTGAGTTAGGGAGTGAAGGGTTTCAGCATAAGCTTGGGAACGACATATGTTCCCATAAAAAAGCAACCGTCCCCCTCTTTAATATCTACATTGATTGAAGCTATGGAAACATAGAGGTAAAAAATTAACAGGAAATATATAGAAAGCAATAGGTCCTTTACCTGTAGAAAAGCTTTCGAATGGGATCATAGAGCAGCCTAGGGATTTCAAAGGCATCAATAATACAAAGCACGTTCTGATCCTGATAGAAGCTTCCTGTTAGGGAAGCTAGCACATCCTGGATGGCCTCCTTGCTCAGAACGTTGCTTTTCACTGTAAAGAGAAGAGAAACCATTCAGTTATGGGCCACAAATGCAGGCAACAAAAGTATGAAAAAAAGAAGTAAAGGGTGAGGGTGAGGGTGAGGGTGAGGGCGAAATGTGCGGGAAAAGAGCTGGGTTTAGGTCAATCAGACAATACCTCCGAGAAAGAGGATTACGATTTCGACTTAGATCATTTTGCAAGATAGAGCTCAGATAGGAGGAGCTATTGGGGTAAGGATCAAAGCAAAGATACGGCCAAGACTCCAGCAAAGTGGAAGCTTTAGGTGTAAGGTAGATATGCAGACAAAAATCGAAAGAAAAATCAATGTTGGGATTGAGACTAGGGTAAGCTTACAGTCAAGCAAACAAACACTCAGAGAATGACAAAATTCAGAGAAAGAGGGATTAGGTTAGGGTTAGCACAGAAGCAAAATTGCAGACAAATTAGGACAAAAATAAGTTTTAGGGTTAAGGCAGATGTGTAACGAGTTTGAAATAGGGTTAGGGTTAGGGCAAATGAGACAGTGATAGTGTTTAGGTTCAGGGTTTTACATGGCATCTTGTCGAGCTCCTGCGCGATATGCTCCAAGGCATCGTCATCCGGGCCGGAAGAATCGTTAAGAAATGCGACCACGGCCTTGAGGGCGTCGAGGGTAAGGGTGACTCCACGCAGCCGGAACTTCTGCTGTGCTTTCCTCATGCGCTGCTGGGCCTCAGGCCCCATGGCTATGGCTCCTCTCTCTCTTTCTCTCTCTCGGTGCAAACTCTTCAGGTTAAGCCCTACGCTGATGCAACGTCTTCAAACCTCTGTTTCCCAAACCCTGCTATTTTTCTTCCAGGTTGCGATTTGCTCAAAATCCTCGGCTTTCGACTGCTACAGAGATCATACATCTGATGGCACCGGCGCTCACATTTCAAGTGTTCCCGCCATTTTCTTGTGATGCTCACAGACGTCCGCCCGTCATGTCTTTTTGGAACAAACTTGTGTCCGGACACAGTGCCCTACACTATCGACAACGCGGACTGTTTTAAATAAAGGAGCCAAACTCGTACTAGAAAGTAATGCATGTTTATTGCAAGTAAATCTCTCATCATTTTAATAAAATAGAAATTTAACATGTGAGGACCTCAAAGAAGAAAAAAATTGGAGAGTCGGTCCTCTCCCGGTAGAGATGACACTTGCATGCATGCAAGGGGCTAGGGTTTAGCAAGAGATCTCCTTTCCCCTAACCAATTCAAACTTAAAAAACTCCCCATATGGAAGAATCTTCTACCCCTCACAAGAATAGCTTCCACATCAAACCTATTGGTAGCTCTCTTGTCAAATCCATGTGGTGAGCATTGAATGCAGTGAAAGGGGACCTTGTCATGTCATAAAAACCTAGCCACACATGGGGCCTCCATAGCAGAGACTCAATTTGGTGGCCTTTTTTGCCCCTTCCCCCATCAATGAGAACAAGGCTGAGGCTGCTCTTAGGTTGCATAAGAAAGGTATATGCAGTTGGTGGGATGTGTGGGATACTTCTAATAACACATGGCTATCCAAAGTAGAGTTGATAAGGATTAACAATGTTTCTAAGTCAGAGTTAAAACTCATTAGGGATAGGATTAGCTTGTGGAGTCAAACAGACTGGTTACTCTCTATTAGAGATCTACCACACCCCCAAGCCTTCTAGTGGAGGTCACATACTAACCTGTTGCCCATCAATGCCAACAAGCATAGGGCTCCCCCTGTGCATTGAAAACTTAACAAGAGATGGGGACTTATGTGGGAAAGATCACAATGGTACTTCCTCTTTGGTAAACTATGGAATAAGTATGTAGAACCAAAGAAGGCCTGCCTAGCCTAGCTGGTAATGCATATAGCCATCTGGACTCAGCAGAGAGCTCTCAGTATAAACATTGGGGATGGTAAATGTCATAGATGCCAAGCTATGGAGGATGAGATGCATCTCTGCATCCACTACCCACAAGCCAAAAGATGCTTTAACTCTCTTGCAAATTATATTTAGGCTTGGAATGGCATGTCCCTAGGTTGGAAAAACCTGGTTCTATGGGAAAGCATTGGGTGTTTTATGGAGTTATGGGTTGTGTTGAGGTCTTAAATGATTTGGTGCCTATGATTAAACAAATTGGACTTCATTTATAACAGTAAGCCTACTTATTAGATCTGGCTGAAAGATCGTGTGATACATGCAGGTGAAAGATTCATCCAAAGGAGATTGAGAGACTTGGAAACCAAGATAGCCCAACTACATGAGAGCAAAGGTAGGATGACAAGCTCAATCCAGGACATGATGATGTTGAGAGAGATAGCAATCACCAAGGATATTATGCTGGTGAAAACTCTTTATCTGATGTAACTCTTTCTAACCTCTTAATATAAATAGCCTTTACTTTGAAAAACAAGATATTTAGCATGTGCCATAAATCTAGACCATATGTGCCCAATTCTCTCTCTCCATCGTTTTTTCAATGATTTACCTTCTTCATGCTCTTGAAGGGAATGACTTCCTCTCTCTCTCTCTCTCTCTCTCTCTCTCTCTCTCTCACACACACACACACGCATGCTTATGGGAGAAACATCACAAAGTTCTAGATAATACAATGTATGGTCCATTAGAAAGTAGAGAAGTTTGACTTATAAAGATAAGTGTGGTCCGTTCACACTTGGTCAGTGCCCACAATTGACTTGCACCTTAGTCTAGGTCTCTACCCTTATTCTATACAAATTAATTAAGGCTACGACACATTATTGGGCATACCCTAGAGCTGTTTCACAGGCTTCCATTGCTACACAACTAATGGACTAGGCCAAAAAATGGCTTCTCGCCGTGTAGTATGGTTCCACACATTTGACATCAAAAACCCGTCCTTAGTCGATGTAAACTTGTTAATCCAATTCTAGGATTAACAAGAGCTACTGCCATTATCTTACATCAAGGAGTCACGGTAGATACACCAAAGGGTCATACATTCAAGATATGAAGCAATAGTGTCCAAAGCTACAACTTGGATGGGCGCCCGTAATGGTGTGAGACGGAGTATTTATGTGATTCCTGCTTCAAGAGCATGTGGTAGCAAGTGAGGATGAAATCCTAAGTGATGTACTTCATGGATATATTAGGAGAGTAGGCATTGTAATAGCATTAGGCCTCTTGTGAGCCTAAAGTGCCCGGCTGGCCACAGTTTAAGTGAGTGTGAACATTTATGGCCATGTATATAAGTGAATATCTCTCATAATACAACATACTTTTCCATTGTACAATTGAGTCTTGTTCTTACTAATCCTCTTGCTAATATTAATTGGGGTCTAAATTGATCATATGAGTAGTCGAAATTGGTATTTTTGAGTGTTTTGAGAGCATCTAAATGCATCGAAACAACTAATCACATCAAATTTTTCATCAGTTGGAGAAATTTGACACTCTTTGCTTAATTTTACCTTAAAAGAGGAGATCGTAATTAAGAGTCTAATTAATCCCCTATTTTAGATTAATTTACACAATTGTTGATGCACAAAGATTAGCATTCCCTTGCTCTATTCAATGATGTTCTCAATTGTGTGAATTAATTAGAGATTAGTGGTTAATTAGAGTCCTTGATTAGTGTAAAAGAGAGAAAGATTAGTGAAAGGATTAATCTTAGATTAATCCTTATTATTATTTTACATAACTCATTAAGGCTAATGAGTATTCAATGAGTAGATGCTCATGAGTTGTCAAAATTATCCATTTTGGGAGTCATTTATGAAGGGTGTAAGAGATGTCATTAAAAGGTTGACTTTTTTAATTTCCACTGACCTTTTTGGAAAAATGCCCATACCCCTTTCCTTTTAAAATTTAAAAAATATTCCCCCCAAAAAAGGAAAATTTGTATTTCCCACTACGATTTTTCCCACTAGACTCAAAAAAAAAATCCGACCGTGAAAAAAATTCCGGTGTGAAAATTTAGGCCGTGAACAAAATTTCGATCGTGAAAAGCCAGACAAAAAAAATGGTTCATGGTGTGAAAATTTAAAGTTTCACGACGTGAAAAAAAAATATAATATTTCGTGAAGTCCGTTGAGATCTATGCCACAAATTCACCTCCCAATACCATTGGCCATGCCTATAACAAGTGTGTCATCAGGTTTTACACCCCCTATAACTTCGATCCCACCGAGTTTTGGTCCCTTGCCTAACATTCCCGCAAATCCTATAATTACCAACCCTTTCCTGGATGCCCACACCTTGGACATACTGACTAGTTTTAGGAAGGGGGGTGGCCCAAGGACTCACTGAGTCTCTTCCAACAAGAGCACTCACATACGGCCTCAATGACTCATACGGCCTCAATGACTCGTACAAAAATACGGCCGTACAAATTTCCAAAATTATGGGCAAATATGATGGAACAACAGACCTTGTTTAATTCATTCAAATGTTTGAACACAGATATGAAGCCTTTGGAAATCCCAAATGTCCCACTAAGGTACATGCGTTGAACTTATGCTTAGAGAAAAAATATAGTCGATGGTTCATCACATTGATGCCTACGATCAAGACCAACTTCAAAACCTTGAAATCAGTCTTTATACATGGCTTTTCCAGATAAGGTGATCGGTGGAGTGCAACAACAAAACTCTATTTAATTGAGCGTCAACCCAATGAATCCATTAGAGATTTTATCCTTCGGATAAAACTCTTGGACTCACGTTGTGAGTCATGGAAAAAATTAAACGATGTTCAAGTGAAGAGATGTTTCATGTTGGGCTTAAAGAATAACAGCTCACACAACTTGATCATTGTATCTAATCCGGAAACATTCGATCAATGTTGCAAAGAAGCAACACATTTAGATGACAACATGCTCAAAAGGAACGCAAAAGACAATACCTCAACATGGGTAGAAGAACATGCTTTAAAACAGAACCCAAAAGAAGGAGCAAAACCTTCTAAAACCATGAAAAACAAAGGACAATAGACTGTCGAAACCAAGGTCGAATTAAAAGACAAGGAAAAGGAGGTTGTAGAGGACATAAACACAAAAGAGCCAAAAGCTATACATGATGCAGAAGCATCCACCTTAAAGACCACACACAAACCTCAACACCCATATGTGTGACACAAGATACAAAAACCCAAAAGAAAATTTGATCTCGTTGCATGGGTAAACGTAATGAAAAATTGACAAACCAAAGAAAGTCAAAGAATGAAACAAGTTCTAGCTACATCACTAAGTGACGATAAAACAAGCTCATACTCTTTGCTCAATGCACCACACAGACCAATTAAGAAACCATAACCCACCCAACCATCCCAAATGGATAATAATGATCACATGACATATGCAAAATGTAGAAAGTAAGCTCAAGAGAGCATGCTTAGCTTGGTTGAATGTCTTACAGGGTCACCGGTTATGATTGAGCCTCATAATGCCAAACCTAAAACAGCAACCAAGATACAAAGCCTAGAGGAGTACCGCTTTCCCTTTCAAGAGGAAGACATACTCTCTACAAAAGAGTCATCTGGAATAGACTGTACAAACTATATGCTTGAGAAAGCACGTGAGGAATTCGATAATTCCCTTACAAGATTAAAATAGTCTCTCAAAACCTCATTCGGAGGAATGCTCTTCTCTCATGATAAAGCCAGCATCACATCAGCACTTGCACCTTCAAGGGCTCAACCTAAGTTATACCAAGACATAAAGAACTCCATAAAACAGGATTGTGAGGATTCGCAAGTTTCCAAACAGACCTCATTAAGAATTGTCAGAGGACCAAGTGTGCCAATGTATGCATTAGGTACTCTTGAAAAAGCTGAAAACCAAAATGAGAATGAAAGTGACTAGAAGTATGAAATAGAAACAAGATCTGAAGCCGAAACAATAACCAAAACACCCATGGTTCCTTTGGAATATTCTATCATGGTATGGTTGGATTTCCCTACAGGCGATGATGTTAAGCACAAACGCGCATTGATTAGCTCTTGAGCTAGTCATAACATCATGAGTGACAATAGACACTTGGGTGTCATTGGGACAACCTAAGCTCATCCTTACAAACAATAGTCTTGCAAGAGGAGCCATACTTTAAATACACTACTCAAACAAACGATGGCGATATGTAATTTATATTCCATGTTACCCTAGATTCCCTTGAGTATAATGTCATCCTTGGTGGAACTTGGATAGGTGAATCGTTGTATTCACTAGATGAATCCATGCAAATAGTCGCCATCCATGCAAATAGTCGCCTTGAACACTCCTGCAAGCAATGTACAATTGCTATTATGAGAGGAAGAAACCTTGCCAGAGCTGGAACTTCCAACATATCTTACTACTGAAAAGACCCCTAAGATTCTAGTTGGATTGGAAATTGCAAATAAAATCACCACACCTCAAGCACGGCTTTATCCAACACGAGAACACAATCTCATGACCCTAGAGCTATGGAATTTGTTAGGTCAACCAACACTCATGGCCCATCCTGAAAGGATTACCTTTACACAAGACTTGAACATGCCATGTTTGGGATACTTTGAACATACAATGTATAGAAGAAACCTTGCCAGAGTTGGAACTTCCAACATATCTTACTACTGAAAAGACCCCTAAGATTCTAGTTAGATTGAAAATTGCAAATAAAATCACCACAGCTCAAGCATGGTTTTATCCAACACGAGAACACAATCTCATGACCCTAGAGCTATGGGATTTGTTAGGTCAACCAACACTCACGGCCCATCCTGAAAGGATTACCTTTACACAAGACTTGAACATGCCATGTTTGGGGTACTTTGAACATACAATGTATATTGAAACTAAACCACTTACTTGCAAGTTTTTTGTGGTTGAGTATGTTAGAAGCAGATTTAATATTGGGGCATAAATGGACTATTGCTGCCCAACCACCACACTGTGCTTTGCTAGCGATAGTCATCATGATGGTCAACCACAAAAAGTTGACAATACCATACTGCAAGGAAGTGGATCCAACTTTAATGGATATCTATGATGCTGAATGCAAAAGGATACAAGTCTTTTCCACAAAAGCCCCTCTACACAATGACCTACCATCTGCGTCGACTAACTCCGATAAAGCATCTACTCCTTCAACCCCATCCTCACCTATGAAGTTCGATGCCAAAACCTCGCAATTAGTAGCTACTCCTGAAGAAGTTTCCAGAGCCAAACCATCTATCTCTAACAAGGAAATCAAAGGAAAGACCCCAAAGCCTATGTATCTTCATCGACAAACCTCACCAAAGGAGACACCCACACGCTCAAAGGCCTTGTCACCATCGACAGCCACTCCATAAGAGACTCTAACCTCATCATCATCAACAATGCTTGTGAGTCTCAATTTGCAGCCTCAGCACTAACCAAAGTCAAGGAGGGCCTCAAACCTTCCACACCAATCCAAAAGAAAACTCCACCAAGACTACCACAATCACGATATCTTAATAGTATCAAAATATGGGTGGAGAAGCAGCTACGTGTAGCTCAAGGCTACTAAGAAGGTGCCAATCAAATTTGGGTGCCTTGACAGTCAAAACCTCTTCCTCAACGTAGCACTCGGAGGCCAAGGAAGAAGAAGAGTACTCCACAACACCGTCCACAAAAGCCTATGCGAGTTCCTCAAACTCCACCAATGCAACAAGTGTGGGCAAGTACTAAAAACACTATTGCAAGCACAAGGGTACTACCAAAGAAATACCAAAGCTTGGGTCCCCAAGCGCCTTACAAAGACCCCTAAGCTTGCACAAAGAAGAAAACCTTAGCACCAAACACATTGGTTTACAGTGTTTATCAAAGATGGGTACCTGTGCATGTGCTTCAACAACAAGGATACTATGATGGTAATTCCATCATATGGTTGCCAAAATTGAACAATGTAAAGAAAACCTCACCACCGGCTTCAACCCCAACAACTTCACCTAAAGTTCGACAAGAATGGAGGCCCAAGCAACGACAAGCAAATCACTCAACCACTCTCATGCATTCTGCACCAACACAAGAGCTTGTTTGTTCAAGCAAACAATCAGCAGTCTTCCCTACTACCTCGATAACATTTGAGCAACAAATTCAAGAATCAATACCCACGTCTACAAACGAAAACTTATGAGCGCATCAAGAACAAAATAACAATGCTCTTGTCACCCATATGGAAGTGAGAAATGAGTGCACAAGAACCTGTTAATCACAAATTAGGACCTAGTTGTCCAATAAAATAATATAAAATTAAAAAAATAATAATTAAAAAAACCCATCGAGGTAAAAATCTGCAACTTCACGGGGTCAAGACTTGTAGTCTCATGGCTTAAGAACCTGCACTTTCACGATTTAAGCATTATCACGAATTAAGCCATATAACAAAATAGCCATTATATATTTCTTAAGCTTATTGCTTACTATTCTTTTGGCTAAATTAATGTAGCAGCTGCTCCATGAGTACATATCAATACTCATGCACTAGAGAACATTTGCACCATCGACAATTTCCAGGTACATCTCTGGATGGGGGGGCCATGGTGGGCAAAAGCTTGGTCAATGGTACAACCCATCACTTGGAATTTTCCTTCAAATTACAAACCTCTTCAAACGATGCCACCATCCTCACAAATCAATGATCTTCAATCCTTACTGAATATATCTATATTAGTCTCGCAAGTCGACGTAATTTTTCAATCCTCACCAACAAGTGGCTATTTCAACACATAGCAGTTCAATAAGAGTCTATATGACTCAATTCTTGTTCTTCATGTAAATCTGCTCCATAATCTTGAGCACTTAAATTAGATAAAAATAAATAGAAAGCACATGGGCGAAAGAAGACATGAATAGGTCCTTCTCAACAACATTTAATAAGAATCCTGTCACACAAAGGGACATCATCAAAAGCCATTTACTTCAAAAGATGAATGTCGCTTCAATGAATCAAATGAGAAATTGAGAATCACTATCTCGTTCTGATGATTAAGTCTATATTCCTTCGGATTCTTCCCTCTTCTCACTCATTATTAACATCTCTTAGTGTCCCCACCAACAAAAATCAAATGTAACCTTGCCGATGATTTCCAAAAACATATTGAGCCAAAAAAGAGAGAGAAAAAAAGAGGGGCTCACACAAATATAAAAAGGCAATCATTCGTAAAAAAAACCCCACGCCCCACCCTGTTAGGAATTCCCAATACACCACTAACCCCTTCATTCATTAACTAGCTTTTCTTATTCCTTCTGGAGGAACAAAGACCATTGAATGTCACTCATCATCAACGCCATCGACAAAGCTTGTTCATTCTCCCCACACAAAGGTCTTCTTAACACGATCACGTGGATGCGATCGCCATCAGGAAGGGGGAGATGTTAATCCAATTATAGAATTAACAAGAGCTACCGCCATTATCTTACATCAAGGAGTCACGGTAGATATACCAAAGGGTCATACATTCAAGATATGAAGCAATAGTGTCCAAAGCTACAACTTGGTAGGCACCCAAAATGGTGTGACGAAGTATTTATGGTGATTCCCGCTTCAAGGCATGTGGTAGCAAGTTAGGATGAAGTCCTAAGTGATGTACTTCATGGATATATTATGAAAGTAGTCATTGTAATAGCATTAGGCCTCTTATGAGCCTAAAGTGCCCGACTGGCCACAGTTTAAGTGAGTGTGACCACTTATGGCCATGTATATATGTGAATATCTCTCATAATACAACATACTCTCCCATTGTGCAATTGAGTCTTGCTCTTGCTAATCCTGTCCCTAATCTCTCTCCCTAATGCATGCTAGTGTGTGTGTGTGTGAGTGAAGTGAGGTGAGAGGAGGGACGAGGACCTGTAGTGCAACGCAGCGGTGTGACAATGCTTGTTGTTGCGGGAGACGTGGTGGAATTTCTTCTCAAAGAGTTGTAGAGCTTGGAGACCTCAAGGGTTATGAGCTCGGCCATTGGAAAGATCCTCTCACGATAGTTGCGGTTTACCAGAGGTAATCTCTTTTTGGATGTGTTTTAAGGAGGGTTAGGGTGAGCCATAACAAAACTCCCATTTCACCTTCATTGTGTTGAATCTACAATGTGTGCACATCTCAAGTGCACCCATCCCCATGGTGAGATGGTTGTTTTGTCCACATCTGGCAAACTTGGCCTAGACTTTACTCAAGTGTTGCCCTTAGCATCCCGGACACTTGTGTGACCTACCAAGACCCACTTATTATTTATGAAAACTGTTACTTTTTGTAAGTGATCCGATTGTAACCGAATTCGATGGATAAATATGTGAGTCCTTACTATCCCACCTAGACCATTGTCATGCTTGTCCATTGTCATTTATAAAGTACTATTTTTGGGTAGTAAATGATTTGTCTTAAAAATAAGGGTGACGCAACCCTTTGATCATATTGACCTTTGACCTAGCATTGAGTGGGTTAACATCACCCCCTTTCCTAGCTCACGTCCAGTCCCATGGAAGAAAAGGAGTTTACAGAGACCACAAGCTCAGATTCAAGCAAAGGAGCTTACCAAAAGCTACCCATTGATAAGAGGAGGTATCTAAGGCCAAGAATGAGCTTCTCAAGGAGAAAGAGACATTAGGTTAAGGCCAAATAAATGAGGTTGGGGAAGCCTTCGGGAAGGGGTAGAAAACATAACTATCCTCTAGGATTTCAATGATGCAGCAATAATGCAGTTTCCCATTGCAAAAATCTACACACCTTGGGAAGGTGTTGAGTGGGAGAACATGAGCACTAGAGCTCTTTTCATTGATAAGTTCACCCATTAGGGGTACTACTAAGGAATAGCCCCAAGCTATGGCAAATGTTGAAGCATTAGATGGAGAGGGATGAGATTCCAATAGATGGAGAGGTAGATGTGATGACATGCTATGGGGAAATGGAGGTCAATGTGTTATAAGGCAAGCCAAAGCTATGGGAGAGTGATTCTTCGAATGCGACATTAACTATAGAGTGCAAAAATTTTCAAAGTGTAGTAACCATCTTGGATGGAGTTAAGGAGTCAATGTCATCATAGAGGGTTTGTAGGGTAGTCCTCCATTAGAGAGAAGATGGACAGTTATCAAATTGGCTAATTAAGACCTCTTAATTTAGTGAGAGATGTACCAATTTGGATAAAATTGGTGGTTTTGTGCAAGTCTAAATTTCCATCTTCTTTTAATGCAATTTTGGGAAGACCATGGCTTATAAAACAGCTTTGGTAATACATGATTTGGGAAGGAACTTAGTGCAATTACATAACAGAGGGCAATCAAGATGAATTTGCACACATAGGTGTCACTTTGAATAGATTCGATAATACATGATTGGGGAATGCAACAAGATCTTTTCTGTAAGAATTTGTAGCATTATATGGTAGTGATGTGTGTGAACACACTTAGGACCGCTAAGGCACTTTTTCCCTCACTAGGAGGTTTTTTCCCCCATGCGTATGTACGCCCTCTTATCTACTCATTTTGGGGTGTGTACTTGTCTTTTGTGTATCTGGCACACATTTGTTGATTCTAATCTAGTGAGTTTGTGTGCTCTCAAGCTTCTCTATCTTATGTGTGTGCATTATTATAACCCTAACCCTAATTCCAACAATTGGTATCAAAGCTAACTTCCTTAACACTTGATCTAGTAGTATGGCTCCCTCCTCACGACCCTGTTTTTTTGTCTTTGATTAAGATACCCTATTAGGAGGAGAAGAAGGTATATACTTTAGTGTGTTGTATATGAAGTATACGAAATTTTCGATGTCCGCAGGGTGATTTAGGCGCGTTTTGGGCTCGAGGGGTTCACTATATGTAAACTCTCTATATCACGTGCGTTTAAGGCCTAATTTTAAAACCCCTTATCTGTAAATTTCTCATGAATAAAATACACCCTTTTTCTATTCAATCTATAAATATCCCCTTTAAATGGTATCCTTATGTATGTAAAAAATGTGTAAAAACGGGATTTAAAAAACCCCTTCTGTTGAACCCACGTGCTACACTTACATATTTATGAGTGACCCCCCCGAGGTTTTGGGCACCACAAGGTTTTAGCATACGTTTTGGAGAGGCAGCATTTTGGATTGATGCTGCTCAATTTTGGGTGTTTGGACTGTGCAATGGTAAAGATCTGGTGTGCAGTAGCATCTACAATGTCTTTAACAACATCGACCATCATACTTTTGTGCCAGTAACACTCTATTCTCTACTCTGTGTTATTTTTCATACACTTGGTGTGATTCAGTCAGTTGGCAGCCATCCAAGGTTGCATTCAGTGAATACTAAGTACTTGCAATGTGTTGAAAAATTTTGCATTTGGTAGATAGTCATGGCTGGCAGTAGTGATGTATTCAACATGTTATCGCTGCCGCTGAGAACAAACTTAATGGGACTAACTACCCATTGTGGTCCTGTATGATGACTCGGCATGTACTGGTTGTTAGAGGCCTTTAGAATGTGGTCAGTGGTAGTGAAACTCGTCCTGTTTTACAACTACCAGTGCAACTAGGTGCTGCACGCACATCTGAAGTAGAATCTGATACAAATGTGGCTCCTCTACGTACACCACTAGTACCTCCCATTGCTGCTCAAACGAGATGGGATGGAAGAGATGCACAGGCACATGCATTGCTTGTACTTTCTATGAAAAAAAGGAATATTCCTCATATTCGGTCATGTAAGACTTTAAAACAGGCATGGGATGCACTTGCTGCATTATACCAGGTGCGAAATGAAGCACGTGTTGCATATATGCGCAAACAGTTGGAGTCTGAGCACATGAATGAGGGAGACTCAATGGATAGCTTCTTGACCAAGATCAAAGATTTTAAGGAGCAGCTCGCTAGTATGGATAAGATATATCCTGATAGTACATTGGTGCTCACAGTTCTCGATGCATTGCCGGATTCTTATCAGAGTTTTTCCTCTACCCTTAGACTCATGATGAAGGGAAATCTAAATGCCCTTACATTTGATCAGTTGGTTTCAGTACTCTTGCAAGAAGAGCAGTCTAGGCAAAACAGATATGTTATGCAAGTTGGTGACCAAGCTTTTGCTAGTTAGCCAAAGGTAAAGCTTCTTCGCATGGTGGCTATAAGCCAAAATCAAAATCCTCAGGTAAGGATGTAGAGAAAAAAGGTGATAAGTTTAAAAAGAAGGGCAAGTGTCACTATTGCAGGAAACCAAGGCACTACATAAATGAGTGCAAAAAAAGGTTAGAGAAGGAGAAAAAGAAAGAATGGGGCATGGCTGTGGTGGCTGATGCATCTACACCAAGTGCAGAGAAGAAGGAATCTGCAAGTTTTGCTCAAGATGATTGGGCATGGACTGTACATTGTAGCTATGACCCTTCTGTTCATGATGTATGCATGTTAGTGGCAGAATTGGTACTTTGACAGTGGTGCTAGTAAGCACATTACTTCTTCACAAAAAAATTTGTTCTCATCTCTGGAATCTGTCTCAAGTGCATGAACGGTCACATGTGCAAATGATTCCTCGTATCTTGTCAAAGGAGTTGGTAGAGTTGTGCTCACTGCTACAAATGGGGGTGTATTTACTCTTTCTAAAGTTTTATATATGCCAAGCATTAAGAAGAACTTGCTGTCAGTTTCAGCCTTAGTCTTGTTAGGCTTGATGGTGAAATTTGTGGATGACAGATGTACGGTTCAAGATAGAAATGATGGTTATTATATCATTACCTCAGGTACCTTGTTTCATGGCCTATACAAGATGGATGTATTTGAGAAGTTGCAGCATGATGCTTACTCAGTCTCTATGACTTGTTTCATGGCCTATACAAGATGGATGTATTTGAGAAGTTGCAGCATGATGCTTACTCAGTCTCTATGACTTGTGCGCTATGAGCGATGCAGAATTATGGCATACACGATTTGGCCATCTGAATTATGGCAGTTTGTTACGCCTTCAAAGGCATGATATGGTGTATGAGTTTCCAACTCTTGAGATCCCTACTAGACATGTATATGAGGGGTGCATTCTTGGTAAAATGCATCGGGCATCATTTCCACCAAAGATGGACCCATGAGAGCTGTTAAGAAATTACAGTTTATACATAGTGATGTATGTGGTCCTACGAGGACACCATCTATTGGTGGGGAGTATCTCTACTTCATCACTTTTATTGTGATGATTACTCCAGATATAGCTCGGTGTATCCATTAAAGCAGAAGCCAGAGTTTTTTATGTGTTTTAGGTACTTTGTATCCATGCCTGAAAATGCATGTGAACGTAAAGTTGGCACCCTTCGTTCAGATCGAGGGGGGCAGTATATGTCCAAGGAATTTCATATATATATGGTTGAAAAAGGCAAAGGCATCAATGTATAGTACCATACACACCTCAGCAAAATGGTGTGGCTGAGAGGAAGAATAGGTCTCTCATGGAGAAGGCACGATGTATGGTGAAAGCCCAAGATTTACCTCATGGTTTTTGGTTGGAGACAACTATGTGCGCAAACTATATGTTGAACAAATGTCCTACCAAGACCTTGCAGTCTAAAACTACTTATGAAACTTAGCATAGCAGGAAGCCTTCTGTGGCTCATTTGCGTGTTTTTGTTTGTCTTGCTTATGCTCTTGTGCCTGAGAAACAACACAGTAAGCTTGATGATAAGGCAGTTAAATGCATATTTATGGGATATAGTTCAGAAAGCAAGGAATATAGACTCTACCATCCGGCCTTAAGCTGATTTTGGTAAGTAGAGATGTTTTTGTCGAAAACTCAATTCAACCCATGCTTTCATGCAAAAAACAACAGAATGTATGCTCACAGGATATGTTTGATTAGCTCCTACCTTTGTTTAATGGAGGGCAGCCATATGCAGAGTAATTGAATGCTCAACCAAGTGCTGAAATTTAGCCTTTGCAAGTGCAAAATCAGCCTTTTGATGAGGCAATTATTGAGGATGTAGTGGATGAGGAGAGAGCAGCATAGAAGAATCTAGGCGTATGCCAAAATGGCTTGTGTGCAGACATTAAGGGATAACAAGTTGGCAGCTCCTTTACCTACTAGGAGAACTAGGTTCTCATCATGCAGATTATTCTCATATGGATCATGTTCTTATTTCTACTTTATGTAATGAGGAGGAACCTGTTTTCTTTGAGGAAGTACATGATGATGATCATTGGATGCATGCTATGCAGGATGAGTATAACTCTATACTCAATAATGACACCTGGTATTTGACAGATCTACCTCATGGCACGAAGGCCATTGGTACTACGTAGGTTTACAAGTTAAAACGCAAAGCATATGGTAGCATTGATCGCTACAAGGCCAGACTTAATGCAAAGGGTATGCCTAGCAAAAGGGCATTGATTATGATGAGACCTTTGCACCCACATCTCGTCATTAGGTGTCTCATTGCTTTGTCAGCACATCATGGGTGTAATGTACATTAGTTGGACATTAAGACTGCATTCTTGAATGATGATTTACATGAGGAGATGTATGTATCACAGCCTTCTAGTTTTGCTGTGAAAGGAGAAGTCTCTAAAATATGCAGGTTGAAAAAGGCTCTTTATGGCTTTATGTAGGCTCCTAGAGCATGATATGAGAAGATTCATGTATACTTGGTTGCAAATGATTTTTGCAACAGTCTAACAGAGAGTACTCTCTATGTGAAGAGGAGTAAGAACAAATCTTTGGTCATCGTTCTATACGTTGATGACATGCTGCTCACGGAACCTGATTGTTGAAATATATGATGTACAAGTGGTAAAGGGTGAGAGAAAGAGGTCATGTAGGTAACACATCCCAAATAAAGTGGGCATGTGGGTTGAAAAGGGATCTAGGGTTGGCCCAACCCAAATAAAGTGGGCATGTGGGTTGAAAAGGGATCTAGGGTTAGCCCAACCCTAGCCCTTGGTGAACCATATATAAAGGACAATAGGCCTCACTTTTTGTAACACAACACTTGAAGGTGAAAGTTAAGCCAACTTTGGATTAGCTGAAATAGAAGGTAATATAGAAGCTTTCTATACATTTTATGTTCTTGCTCTCTCTCATAAATGTTGTTCTATCTTGCCATCAACTATTGCTTCCGTTGTGCATACTCCCCATAATTTTAACATGGTATCAAAGCCTGGCAAAGGCTAAGTTTCTCTTCAGTCCCCTTTTCTCTCTCTCTCTACCTATCATAAGCCACTCATATCCTCATCAAGAATGACGGTGGTAGAAGAAAGTGAGAAGCAAAAAGGCATCAAGAAGGAAGGCAACAAAAGAGCTTCATCAAATAAGAGGATCCTCATCACATTGACAATCAAGAAGAAGAAGAAGACATTGACAATCAAGAAGAAGAAGAAGAAGAGGAGGAGGAAAAAGAAGAAGAAAAACGTAAAGTTCCACCCATCTCCATTTTTCCGTCAAGGATTAATGTCAGCGTTTTTTCCGTCGATGCTTGTCTTTGATACTTTGGAGCCGTGAAGAAAAGGTATGATAAATTTTGGTTGAGCTTTTGAAGCTGCTAAGGTTGTTTTTTGAAGGAGGTGGAGCGCATCATTGTTAGCTGCCGTCAATGGAGCTAACTACAGTTCTGTCCGTCCTTGCGTTTTTTCGTTGCCGTAGAGTTTTTCGTCGTCAGCCATCTAGTGGCTGCATTTGTGTTCTGTGCACAACATGCACTACCACCTTGTGTAGTATTGCGGGTGTTTTTGCGTAAGCAATAGCTATGTAACCTCAGTAGGCAGCAAGCACCGTCCATCGACGTTGACGAGACAGCTCCATTCGACTGCTTCCTGTAGCAAGCGTCGACTCCATCCTCTACTACAGCAACAACGCAAATGGCAACGCTAAACGACAACCTGTAACAGCCTCAGCAAACGGCGAGCAGGCGGCGCAACACATCACAAGTAACATCAACGTCTGCGTTTTTTTTCAGAAAAAAAACACTCAAATCGTTTTTTTTCTAAGTTAAAAAAAAAAACCTTTCTTTATCCAAGTTTCCCTCTCTAAGGTTATTGAAACCCTTGGAGGACTCTTCCAAGGGTCTTTAAACCTTTCTACAAAGGTTTTCTTAACCCTTTTTTTTCTCTAAGGCTCACAAAGCCAAAGGATTAAAGAAGGTGATTTTGTAAATCCTTGAACCCACTTCAAGCACATCAATCTTCAAGCTTGAACTATTTGTTACCTTGTAAATGGAGTTAGACATTGCCCTTGTTTTTTGCAAGTGGTAAGACCTCTCCTACCTCTATCAAACATGATGAAGGAGATGGGAGCCTCGATTGAGAAGTTTGATGGCGAGGGTTTCCATGCTTGGAAAGTTCAAGTAAGATATATGCTAAAGGTCAAAGCAAATGGTGCATCTACATCTACATCTACATCGAAAACTTAAGGTACGTCTAAATCTAACTTGAAATGTATCTTTTGCAAGAAGATGGTTTCATCAAAGCAAGGGAGCAACAAGAGTGGTGCGCGAAGCCATTATGGAAGAGATGGTACTAAAGATGTTACAAAGGTTGAGGGGAATTTTGTAAGTTCCTCACATGCCAAGAAACTCTTCTAGTTGAGGAGTGAAGCATGCTTACTAGAATTGGGAGTGAACCACATTTCTCTATAACTCATCAAGTCTTTTGTAAAAGCCTAATTTATAAAGGCTACCTACCTTGTCATCTATCCTATGGTCAAGAGGGGGTCATTTTGTTCTTGTATGTCCAATGCTCACCTTGCTCCATATTTCATTATCCCATGGTGGCATTGAGAGGGGGTGTTGAAATATATGATGTACAAGTGGTAAAGGGTGAGAGAAAGAGGTCATGGAGGCGTGAACACACCCTAGCCCTTGGTGAACCCTATATAAAGGGCAAGAGGCCTCACTTTTTGTAACACAAAACACAAGTAACACGATGCTTGAAAGTGAAGGTTAAGCCAACTTGAGAGTGGCTAAAATAGAAGATTCAAAAATTATGATTTCTCTGTGAGTATTTGTAATTCTTGAATTACTTGGCATACTCACAAGAATAAAAGTCTAAATGTTATAATTTTGTGCTTGAACGTGAAGAAACTTTCACTAAAAAATCTTAAAAAAGGCTAATTATTGTTATCTTCTATAAATATGTCACCATTTGTTAGGAATATAACTTGGAAATACTTGTTTTTTAACTAGAAACAATAACTTGGATATACTCTATACTCTAAAAAGAGTTATTATTGTTCTCTTCTATAAATATATCACCATTTGTTAGGACTATAACTTGGAAGTATTTGTTTGCTAACTAGAAACAGAAACTTGAGACACTAGACTATACTCTTTACCATAACAAACTACTTGATTTATAATAAATCTAAGACTTAAACTTTAGATCAAATCTTATATCTATAAATTCTACATCTTGATTAGATCTTGTGCTTAATTGTTCTAAGTTTTAGACTTGAATAAATCTAAGTTTTGAACTAAAGAAAATATTGGAAAATATGTAGATAGCCCTCCCAACTAGTTAAAATTCTTATCTTGGTTAATAAAATTGTGATTTAACTTAAGCTGGTCTCAAATTTCTAGAAATTCTTGCAAACTTAAGATGGTCTGACTAAATCTTAGACTTAACATGTACTTACTTGCTCTTGACTTGAAATAAATTTAAAACTTGAGTTTGGTTCAAATATGATTTTTATAAATTCCAAGACTCAAATAAATCTTAAACTTAAGCAAACCTTTAGTTTGAACACATCTTATACTTAGAAAAAGACTTAGCACACCTGGACCCTATACCAAGTTTCTCTCTTACTTGATAGTCCGCGACCAGTGCCTCAAGTCCCTAAACTCATAGTCCTTGACACTCTCTCTCTCTCTATGTGTCCAAGGCTTACTACAAGTGCCCGCGACCTTGACTAAAGTGCTAACACATACATCTACCACGTGGCCTACATCATCGGTGGCTCAGAGGTGGTTTTACTTTGTTGGGGCAGGTTACATTGGGTTGTGGGGTCTCTCTCTCTCTCTCTCTCTCTCTCTCTCTCTCTCTCTGAGATTTTCACATGGCTCCTCACTCTTTGGAGCCTCACATCTTCTCTTGTCTTCAGTCTTCTTCTTGTGGCAGCTTCTCTTCACGCGTCCATGTTTTCCTCTTCTTTCAGTCTTCTTGTGGCAGCTTCTCTTCTCGTGTCCATGTCTTCCTTCAATGCTTCCTCTAGATCTTCTTGGTGTGGATCTTCTTCTTGGAAAGAGATGTTCTTCTTCTTTCATGGTTGGGGCATGAGCTTGTCCGTCAAGTCTTCTTGCTCCATGTGAGCAACATGTTTAAACATTTTGTTGACAGTTCTTTTGGGCTTTTGATGTTTATCTTGTGTTATTATGCAATGCAAACCCAAATCTATGTGGGAGGTCTTACCTCTTGCCTTATTCCGGACAAGGGCAGTGTCTGATCCCATTTTTACACTGATGTAATGTACCCAATACATAATGCATATAGCATTCATTCTTATGCACATTCCCAAATGCAACTCTGGCTGTGAATAATCTTGAATTTGAGTGTGATTTGCAGGCATTAACCAAGGGTTAAATGCAAAATGATGATTACCACTAATTTATCAGCATAATTACCAAAAATTACATTAACTCAAGGGTAACCAATTTGTACGGAATGGTTGGGGTATCAAACCAACTAATCTGAAGTTATAGGGATCTGTATCAGATACCTAATGGTTAATTTGAATCCTCAATTGTACCAAAATATAGTGATTAGCATTGATTAATCACTGATTAGTAAATTAATCCTCTGTTTTGTGTGCAAAAAACAGAGTATACAGGGAGCCCAGATCTGAGGCCTTAGAGTTCAAATGAGCTCAAATTCTTTCAAGGCCATCAATAGCAATTAGTCTGATAGAGGATTAAGCCAAGAAACACAAGATTTGACCAAACATTGAATGCTTAATCTCTGTTTTACCAAAATCACTTGCAGATTTGATGAAGAGCTTGGATCTCACTGTAGACTTGATCAAATCAATTTCTGACTTCACCAGCTTGTAGAGCATGCTTAAAAACAATTGGGGCTAAGAGGAATTAGACCCATTTGATTGGATGAAGTAGAGATCTCTGATTTATTAAAGAAAAATGACGCTTCTTAATCAGCAAAAATCCGGCGCTTGCATAGGCGGTTTGCTGCATTGATTCAACTGGCTGGAGCACAAGGGTGTTGGCTATCTATGGCTAGAAGCAAGGGTGTTGGCTGGAGCACAAGGGTGTTGGCTATCTATGGCTAGAAGCAATGGAGCTAATGTTGAGTGTGTAAGGAGATAGAGTCCCTCCACCAGCTGGGGTGGCAGAGAATAGTTGAAAAAGAGGGAAAAATAGTTGAAAAAGAGGAAAAAATATTAATTTCCTACTAATCCTAATTAGTAAAATGATTAGCAAGATAATGAGCTCACAAATTGATGGATTGTAGGCTTGGCTCTGATACCATGTTAAAATTACAGCAATGTGATGAGCTATGGTGGATCAAATACTAGAATCAACATCATTAACAAAGTGATTAGCAAATAATTAAGACGTGATTAGTGAGTAATTAACAACAAATAGCTTAATGTAGGCATGGATAGTCAAAAACCAACAAATTCTCATTAGGCCAATGCCTCAATTTATAGTCTTTACATCCAAGCATCAAATCCCATTGATTTCTCCTTGATTCACTCCACCTCTTTTGCTTGATTCTCTCCACCTCTCCTAAATCTTCTCATGCTACCCTTTATTCTCTCCCAGTAGATTCTTCTCACATTTACAGATTCTCTTTTACAGCCTCTTGCGCCAAGGGCTTGTTCCCGCACACACCCTATTCACTTGTATATTTCAACATTGACAACTTATATATAAATCTTGTTCTTGATGTGATGATCTTGATTTTAACTTAACTGATAATTAACTAATTCTTTTCGATTGTGAATTAGCTCATACTGTCAGATGATGCTATAGTCTTTGTATCATCTCAGGTTGACTAAAGATATCGTTTTTTACTATGGCTTTCTATCTAAATCCTATTGGAACGAGAAAAGACCAAACAATACAATACAAGCAAAATATAATAGCAAATATGAAACTCTTTGCAAATGTGAATTTATACATACCTCCACCTCTAAATATTGTGTCGGTTGCATTACCCTTTTGCTTGAGATGTTTACTGCATAGATGATTTAAAGAAACAGTTTCATTAGAATATAAACTTTGTTTTGCGAAAGTCTTGACAAAATAGATTAATATCCAAGAGTATATTTCACAAACATGAATCTATTTACTATTTATAAAAATGGTGTATATGTTTTATGTTAAAATCAAATGTTTATGAAAAGAAAAATATCATCTGCATTTAAATCATTATAAGAATTATAATTTTAATAGATTTAAATAAAAAATATTCAAATAAAACTTGGCATCACAAAGTAGAGTATTGATATTGGAGTAGAAGAATCTCACCTTAAATTAATAATCTGATTACTAAAAAATAAAATTTAAAAATGGTAATAATATTAACTATAACAAATACTATATTCCTCTAACAACACAAGTATGATCTAATATATATATAATTTCAGGTGGTAACTTAGATTTAAGATAATTTAAACGAGTAAGAAAATTTTTATTGGTAACGGGTCATGTTTGATGCTTTATTCCCAAGTAATTTCTTATCGTTCCATTTTGATATACAAGCTAATTGGATACACTCTGCCATAAGTTATTGTAGTTCTGATGGTTGATAAGGATACACTCTACCATAAATTGTTGTAGTTCTGATGGTTAATAAGGATCATGGGGAGATGTATGAGTCCTTTAGATTTTGAACAAGGGATTCTGATTTTTTTTTTTAAACTCTTGAGTATTTTATGTTTAAAAGAAGTAATAAATGTGAAATTATCCTATTAGTGTGGTATAGACATTTTTGGTAGCTTGATAGAAAGCTCTTTTGATATGCTCTCTTGAACATAAACATAAGTGAAGATAAAAGTAATTTTGACTTAATGTTCCCCTTACTATCAAAGCCTATGAACTTAAAAGTGTATAGAATTTAGCTAAACTTAGTCGGTAAGAAATGCAATTTCATTGCTAGTTGGTCAACTGACCTAACTATAGACTTAGTCAAAGTTCAAGATACTATCTTCAGTTTGATCGGAATGATAATAATTTATTTAGAACAATCTTTCACATTCTCTCTAAATCTTGTGTAGTCACCCTTGGTCACAAACAAACAGACTCGTAGATACAATAGAGTTCAAGTTAAATGGATTAAGACTTCTCAAATAATTTTTAGCTTACACGAGAAGATGTGCAGGAAAAGGGCCATATAAATACTATCAATATGATAAATCAGTCTCACATCACTAAGGCCAATATATGGCTTACATTGCATCTCAAATTTTGGAGTTTCAAATAATTTAGTTTCTAAGGTTGTAGACCTGCCTACTAAATGGTCTATTTTCTTGAGCCTTGTTTTAGTTTTTTTTAAAGCCTTAGGTCCGAGCCTTAGTACTTTAGTATATATATATATGTTTATAGAATGTCATGTTCCAAAACAGTAACATTGCAACACCGTTGGCTATTGAGTGGAAAAAGCTCAAGGCTCAATAATGATTTCATGTAAATCTTTAGTTAAAGGTTTTTAGACCTTATATATATATATATAAAAGATACGTAATAAACTTAAATAACCTTAGATTTATGAATGTCTTAAATAATAAAAGAAATTTAAACCCTTTTTTAATAGTATTTATGGCAAATCAAACTCTTTTAAAAAAAATCTTGAAGCTTAGTCTCAAAAAAAACAAAAAACAAAGGACTCTGTTTTGTAAGCCTTATAATAAGGCTTTTAATTAAGCCTAGCGCAACATTAAGGCTTAAGTCAACATTTTACTTTTTTTAAAAAAAAGCTTCTACCTATATATAACCGAGCTCCGACCTTGCTGCCATGTGTCCGGGTTTTGTAAGGGCTTGGGCTCCACCTACTTTGCGGTCATGTATCGGCTCCACCATCGTAACCGTCTGCCAGCCGCCCTCATTCCATGCACTGTTGTTGTTTGCAGAGAACGTCGGATCTCTGGGGTGAGCTTGTAGAATTTGAAGCTGCCAGTTGTGTGTTGTGGGACGAGACGCACCTTGCACTTGCTGTGGTACACCTCTGATTACATGCATTTCTGATTATGGTTGCCGATATACATCTCTCCCATTGATCGAATGCCGTTTTGAAAAATGAGAGTTTCTCTGTGTGTGTGGGGTGAGCCTGTAGAAGAGAAGCCTCCGGTTGTGTGTCATCAGGGACGAGAGGAAGCAGCATACACAATAGCCTTCTGCATGCATTTCTAATTTACATGCATTTCTAATTAACATGGATTTGTAATTATGGTTGCCCAATATGCATCTCTCCCACCAATCGGATGCTGTTTTGAAAAATGAGACTTAGGCTCTATGTGTGTGTGGGGTGAGCCTATAGAAGAGAAGCCTCCGGTTGTGTGTCGTCGGACGAGAGGAAGCACGATACACAGCAGCCTTCTGCATGCATTTCTATGAATGGTTGCCCGGAATACATCTATCCCATCAATCGGATGCCATTTTGAAAAATGAGAGTTTCTCTTTGTGTGTGGGGTGAGCCAGAAGCCTCTGGTTATGTGTCATCGACGAGAGGAAGCGTCATACACAGTCGTCGTAGCCTTGTGCTAGCATAAGGTTGTTTTGTTTGTTCGAGTAGGAGTATGTGCTTCTATTGGTATCGTGAGCTCGCTTATTATGGTGGCAAGGTGTTTAAGACTTGCCTAGGTGGCTAATATGGCTCTAGCCTTCCTTCATCGTTTCCTTGCATGATTGCGTGCACATCAAGTTTCATGAGTGCCTAGTCTTGAGAGTAAGACGGAAACTAGTGTTGTAGGAATTGTAGAAGGTACGGTTTGAATCATCTTAGTGCTACCATACACAACAACAAATGGCAAGAATGCCTACTTTATTGGTGACAATAGCTTTACTAGCTCCACCTACAGTTGGACCTAATGCTACTAGTGTTAGCAATGAAACCTACACTAGTGAGAGGAACCCATATGGAGCATTGGATGTTCCACACCTGCAGTGTTACCACCCCACCTCACCTCAATGTCACTAGGAACCATGCCAAAGAGGCTAGTTAATACTAAACATATTCCAGATGGACCCCTAGCATGGTAGAATTTTACATCCGGATTAACTCCCTAGGAACCCACCCAAAAGTAAACGCCATTTAGGATAATCAGGACCAATTATGTAGGACATGTAACAATTGACTACCTTAATGTAAATAGCATCATGGACCATGGGAAATTAATGGCCCAAGGAGAGCTCCTCCTGCTTGTTTCAGATGTAAAGAACCTTACTGAGTGGCCGAAATTCCCATGATGGCAAATCCAGAAGTGATAACAACAATCCACCACCTTTGGATAGATGAGGCATCACGTGCGACATAGATCACTTAATTATTGTGACTACCTGCATAAGCCTACAACTTCAAATCCATCTACCATCACTCCTTAGCCACCACCAACAAGTTTTGGTATAGTCAGTGTTGTGTATGCCAGTCTTCATAGGAAGAACAACATGAAGTACCACAACAAGGATCGAGACTAGGGCACATTCCTAACAAAAAGCAAGATCAGGCTAGTCCTAAGTCAACCCTCCAAGCACTAGAAACTTTGTCAAAAACAAGAAACAAGGCAAGGACGGTAGCAAGGAAAAATTAAAAGTACCCAATCAACCACGGACTCAAAAATTCCTAGTGGTGATGAGAGAAGAGAAAAGGGCCCAAAAGATCATTCAGGTTATGCTGTGATTTAGGATGTTTTGGTTTTATAAGCCATATAGCTTTGGATAAAGCGAAGGGATTAAATTCTCCTAACACACTTGTGCTGATAGAGAGAAACCCAAAAATATGAGAGATAGCTGAAAGCTTTACAGGCTTGTAGGGAGGAATGAATAACCTTGGGGTTAATCTAAAGCTATGTAGAAATAGAAATCATATGATATGCTAGTTTAAATCACTCTCTATCATAATGGACCAAAAGGATGAGCTTCTTAAAATGGCCAAGAAAGTTGTGGAAGGGAAGTACAAATTTAGAGGACTAGAAGAATCCCTTCCCAAGAAGTTATAAGCTTACCCTAACTCGAGAGAGAAAATCTCAAGGTTGAACGACACTCAAGAATTGGTACAAAGAACTAAAACAAGGTTGAACGACAATCAAGAATTGGTACAAAGAACTAAAACAGAAGAGCTGGTAGGATCGATCTCCACATTCCCATAGAGAACCCCCGTTACGCCATGAGCTTATCATAGAGGAATTCCATGAGGGAGTGTCTTAAGAAATCTCAAGGGGAAACACCAACAAGGGAGGGAGCCCTCAATAACTTTTGAGCCTCATAGCATGTAAATAAAATAATAACATAAGAATAACTCTTGGAGATTGCGGGTTGCTGTCATAAAAGAAAGGATCAACCAAGAGAGGCAATATACATCGAGAGATTGCCTTCATAGTTATTTGCATGGGCGCCATAGCCTAGCTCATTGTTGCTGACTACACCATTCTACATGGGTATAGATGACGAGTCAATGAGAGTTGCTAATGTGCCATCTCTAAGGCTTGCATTAAAAGGAGAAACAGGAGCCTCAAGAGTAATCCTCTGAGTCCTTATAACCATGGCCGAACACTTTTCATGCAAGCCGAAAGCTTGAGATATACATACATACATACATACATACATACATACATACATACATACATATATATATATATATATATATATATATATATATATATATATATATAAGTCCATCAATTGATGAAAGAAAAGCCCAAAACTAGTCAAAGAAATTGACGAGACAAACCAAGCTAAAATAGATTACCTTGACGGACATTCAAGGATGTACGAGTCAATGCAATTGAGAAAGTACTATACAGGAGACAATATGAACTTCACCATTTCAATTAAATTGGGAGGAGTGACCACCACTCTATGATCCTTGTTGAGGGACCAAGAGTGAGCATTATGACCAAAGACATGTGCCAAAGATGGGGAAGAAACCCCCTTAAAAGAGCCAAAATAGTCCCCAAGCTAACAAACAAAAATTTAGGAACCCTTATGGGAATCCTAAAGGATGTTAAGGTAGCATTGTGTGGCTTGACCTACGAGCATAAATTTTCTATTGTTGACTTTGGAAGGCCCACCAATTATGATGTAATTCTAAGAAGACCATTCTTGTGCCAATTGTCTATGATTCATGATTAGGGTTATGATGAAGGACTATAAATATAAAGAAGTCACCAGAATGCCTATCGTCATTGACTAACTTGGGGTTTGATACGATGGATCTCTGAGACTTAATATTTATACACTACTTTAGTGGAAAAAGTGGTAAAAGATGCGAGTCAGAATATGAAGCTTCCATAGCTTCACTACCAAACCCTGAAGAGGAGGAGAATGGGATGACTTGGACAAAGTGGCAAAAGATGTGAGTTAGAAGACGAAGCTTCCATAGCTTCGCTACTAGAACCTAAAGAGGAGGAAAACTAGATACAATTGCTAGCTATGATGAATGTGTGTCCTATACCCATGGGAACATAGCTTTGTGATGAGAATGGTAGGGACATAATTCTAGTTTTAGGAGTGTGACCGCACTGTTTCCTAAAACATAGATACCGGTTCCTCTAAGGAAGGAGGAACCAAAAATAGGAAAAAAGTCTTTTGAAGAGCTAGAAATTGTACTAATTAGGGGCTCAAGTACAACTCTTGCACCAAGCAACTTCTTTGATAGTGAAGACAAAGAAGGAGGTGTGTCGCAACTCTACTTAAAAGAGTTGAGAAACCAACAAAAATTAGAGCCAGAGATCCACCAAGCCTCAAGGGGGAAGAACATTACTTATAATATGTGGAAGCCTTGAAGGCCCCAAGAGGAGTTCTGCTCTAGGTGGAAGGATCTAATGAAAAGACCTTGTGTAAATGCCATAAAAATAGATCCTGACATGGCTGAAGTGCTAGCCCATGACTACTCCTATGATACGGTTTCAATGGACGTCCAAGTCTAGCACAGTGGTGAAAGAGTCAAGAAGGAGGGATTTTAAGCCCAATAACCAGATTAGTAAGAGGACTCTAAACAATTTTCTCGATTCAAGAACTACAAAGTGGGAAACCAAAAGATGTGTGCCCCACCACAAAAAAAAAGGGAAACCCCAAGGAACGGTTTCAATGGACGTCCAAGTCTAGCACGGTGGTGAAAGAGTCAAGAAGGAGGGATTTTAAGCCCAATAACCAGATTAGTAAGAGGACTCTAAACAATTTTCTCAATTCAAGAACTACAGTGGAAAACCAAAAGATGTGTGTCCCACCACAAAAAAAAGGAAAACCCCAAGGAACCTAGGAGTATGCCCCACCACAAGAAAGGGAAAAACTCGAGGAACCAGGAGTTTCCTTTTTTTTTGGATGGTGTGTGCTCCACCACAAAAAAGGGAAAAACCCAAGGAACCAGGAGTGTCCTATGATGGATATGGACCAAAAGATGCAAAACAAGTGGATTTTAGCACACTACATGGGAAGGAACCCAAATTGGTTTAGAGAGCCACCGACTTAACCCAAGAGGAGGAGATATAACTAGTAGCAATTATAAAGGAGTGTAGAGATGTGTTCACTTGGAGCTATGCAGATTTGAAAGGAGTCCCTCCAGAGGTTTGCCCACACACAATCCCTGTAGTGGGATGCGTTTACTTAGAGCGATGCAAATTTGAAAGGAGTCCCTCCAAAGGTTTGCCCCAGTACATAATTCCTTTAGTGGAATCGTGCTATGTCGGTAAAACAAAGAGCTACAATGAGATCTATGCCAAGGCAATAAAAAATGAAGTCGACAGATTTATCACTATGGGTTTCATTTATGAGATTGAGCACTAGATTGGGTGTCAGTAGTAGTGATTATGCACAAGAAGGATGGTAAGATCCACGTGTTTGTTAACTTGAAAAAAGTAAATGCAACCATGATAACCCACCACCATAGACTAAACTTGTGCTTGAAAGAGTGGTAGGAAAAACCTTACAAAAGGATTATTTTTTGGAAATTGAGCATCAAGGCCTACAAGAAAGAGGAGAGATTCAAGGATTTATCAAGGGTTGATTTTGAAGATTAAATCAAGTGTTCAAGGGCAAATTGAAGCATCAAGGTTCTCCACTATACAGGCTTCTTCGACATCTTTTTTTGCACAAGTCAATCATGAACGATGATGACTTTCTCGAGCAAGAGGGTAATTTTGAACATAAAGGTATTTTTGATGATCCATGTATGCCTAAATCTATTGAAAATAAAGTTTCACCTCATGCTTTTAAAAATAAAAGGATAACATAAGGACAAAGAAGTAGCCTATGCTAAAATTAGCTCCTAGGATTTATGGATCTTTCAACATTATAGATGAAGAAGAATATCTTGTGCCTGAGTTTATAATTGACCATAAGATCATCACTTTATGCACATGCAATACGTATGTTAAGTATCTTGTGACTTTCAAGAACCATTCTATTAAAGATCCCAAATGAATGTTAGAAAAGCTTTTTTGGTTCTTACTAAAATCTCATCCACTCATACCATCCATGTAATTAAGGTCAATTACAACCTGAGAAAAAGAAATTATTAGTCATAAACTCTATAAGAATACACATTATTTTATTTCAAGATATATTTTAATTTGGTTGCGTCTTTTGTTCATATTATTTTTCAAGATTAATGTGTTTCATCAACTATGTGCGTTGATATGATATAGTCAAGATTAATGTGTTTAATCACCTATATACATTGAATAATATTATTTTGGATACAAACAATGATTGAGTGATGGATTATGTGTTAATCGTGGATGGAACATGTGTTGGACCACTATAAGATATTTTAGAAGACATGTAAACACCTTTTATGGTTTCATATTTTGGCATTAATGTTTTGTAAGTCTAAGATCTCAAACCTTTGTACATACCAATTAATATGCTGGGTAATATTATTTTGGATACAGAGCATGATTGAGTGACGGATTATGTGTTAATTGTGAATAGAACATGTGTTGGACCACTATGAGATATTTTAGAAGACATGTAACACCTTTTATAGTTTCATATTTTAGCATTAAATTTTATAAGTCTAAGGCCTTAAACCTTTCTACATACCAATTAGTACGTTGACTAATATTATTTTGGATATAAACAATGATTGAGTGATGGATTATATGTTAATCGTGGATGGAACATGACCACTATGAGATATTTTCGAAGACATGTGAACATCTTTTATAATTTCATATTTTAGTATTAATATTTTGTAATTCTAAGGCTTCAAATCTTTATACATACCAATTAATATTTTATATTTTTGGTAGATCTAAGACTTCATATTTGTAGCTTGCTATATTTTGTGAGAGCTTTCATACTTAAAATCTCAAAAGTACTTGTGCTTTGTTTTTGGAAGTTCTCTCTTGAAAAGCAAGCTATTTAATACGCATAAATATTGGTATTTAGAGCTTTGGTCGCCACTCAAAGAGAAGGATTTTTGAGAAAACTTTAAAAATAAATTTCACTCAATTATTAGGGAGCAAAGAAGACACGATTTGATTTTTGGTAAATACTAAAGCTTCAAATCAAGAAGGAATAGTTGCACAGTAATGCTAAAGAATTTAGGAATTGATTGTGAAGTAAAAGGTTGATTTACATGCTTTTGGAAACCATTGAACAATAGCACAAGTAGCTTATTCATTAGACAAAGCTATTCCTCCACCACCTTTTTCAAAACCTCTCCTAAGCCACAAAACCACTTTCAAAACCACCTTTTAATTTCCTCATTCTCTCTAAGATCAAGAGCTATCAATGAATTAGATGAAGCTTGAGAATGATTCTTCTATTTTCAAATTTAGAGAAGCTAAATAGTAGAGATTTTTGAAAATTTGACGATGCGGGGATGATTCTTTGATCTGGCCTTTTTTGAGGATTAATATGTATGATTTGAAGTACATATGTAACTTATTTGATGTACAAGATACACTATAAAGCCATCACAATTATATTCTACAAGTGAAAGGAGCATGAAGCACAAAGATTAATTTCTTGTGCTATAAAAAATTAAGGCATTCAAACTACATTAGAGATACACAAAACTACATTGAAAGACACATTCCTCCTCCATGATAGTGGCATACTTTTGTTCTTTTGGAAATCCACAAGTTTGTCCTATCACATCCACTACAAGACTAGGTCTTTAGCTGTTACATATACCACCTTTTGTGACCATTACTATCTTCTTCACTTTCACTTACATTTTGCTTTGTTTAGGATTTAGGAGATGCCCAATGCATCTCATCAAAGTACTCACACATTTTGGTTCCATGGGTGGTTATAGTAATAATAGTGAGCATTTTCTTTCAGTTTTTCAATGCAACTTGTAAAATTAGTGATCTAAGGTTATAAATCACATGGACTGATTGAGACTCTAGGAGAATCATGGGCAGAGAATAAGTCAAGGAAAAAGTGGGAATCCAAATGCCTCCATTTGGATCTAAAAAATGTTGTACATAAGACATTCATTTTAAGTGAGGATTGTATATTGATAGGTTTAGTGAAATTATTATCTTATTAACATTTTTTCAAGTTGAGTTCTTAAGGACATAAATCATTCAATTATGAGGTGCATTATTTGCTTTCGCTCCCTTGCTACCACATGGAATGCTTTGATTTGTTTATTATGTATTGGCTACGTTTGCGACCACAAAATGATGTCAAAAATTGTAATCCACAAAAAAATAAAGCATGCATCTAAGGGAGAAGGAATAGCAGAGTGACACAAGGGACTTTCCAGTTTAGTGTGTTTTTGAGATGTGTGTTTTGATTATCAATCTTCTTATGCTCCATGCATTGAATTTGAATGTCTATTTTTTTTTAAAAGAATGCTTTCTGTTGCGAGCACCAAGAAATCATATTAAATCCTTAATATAAACGGTTGTCTACACCAAGCAACACAAATAAGTTATGGCCCTTGAGAAAGTATTATTCTAGGTATTTTGAAACCTTAGTGAAGCACAATGAATTGATATCCATAATCTGCATAAGCACCACCTACTCTGACCACTGAAGATAAGCAGCATTGCTATTATTCATCTTGTTTTTCTTTGGCAGCTGAGCTTGCCCCTTCCACCGGGCTATCTGTATAATATTCTTGGCGCTTTATGTTGACACCGTACTGTAAAAGATCTACTTTCAGTAACAGGAATAGCAACAAAAGCCCAAGAGGCTCTTTATAACACCTTTGCAACAAGTTACATACGGAAAGACTCAACTTGAGATGTGCCAGAAATCAAGTGATCATTAAAAATCAACACAATTGCATAATAATTTAGAAATTTGACAAGAAGTTTTGTGATGAGAACCTCTCGAAGAGCTAAAGCCAAATCCTCAGTTGTCAACACAAATCGCTTTTCCTGTCGTAAAACTCAGGACTTGGTACAATATTATTGGAATTTACCAATAAATAGCATGCAATGGCTAAAGCCTACAACATGAATCCCTTATGCTTCTAAAAGTTTCCCCACTTTGCAAGCTAAGAGCATCATGCACAACAATTTACGCAAAAACACAGGACCTATCAAACAGCAGGCTGCACTGCAAGTGGAATGCTTGATGGATGGAGGATGCCACAAATGGAATGTGCAGCCAGTCATGGGCTGAATAGATGCCCTACATAAGCCTAGCCAGGCTGTCAAGCCCATATGACCCAACTCAACCTGCTCTTGCTACTGCCCTCCCTGGGACCACCCCCATATTTGGCTTGCTGCATACTGTCACGTATCTTTTCAATGCCCAGCCAGCAATTGTATATTAACACAGGGTGCAGCCATGGTTTTATTTTGATGTTTCACCTGTCCAGGAATATGCCAGACCTACCACATCCTATGATCAAAGAAGCACCAAACAGCTCCAGACTCACTCCCTTCCTCGTTAATGGGCACTTTAGAGCAACCCAAAACCCAAACAAAGCATGGGTTTCCATGTAATACAGACTTGACTCCTGCTTTCTTTATCCCTCTTGATAGGAGATCAACCGCATCATCCATCTAGACCCAACCCGGCTTCATATCCCTGACCGAGCTTTTTTACCTGAAGCTCCAGTCATACAGAGAGCACTTCTTGAGGGTCACTGGTGATGGATTCATTGAGAGGCCCCATAGACACGTCCCATGCCATGAGGATTGCCATTGGTCAGCTGAGGGTGTAGTCACATGGCAAAACTAAAGACCTGTGCTTTGATACTAAAATAAGATTGCTCGCTATTCAGGATCAAATTTCTTGCAAGACCACATGGTCCAAGAGATCAAGCTAGCTTAAACAAGTATACTACTTTAATTAAGATTACAACATTGAGAGCACGTGCAAACTTGAAGACAAAGCATTACTTTATTCAAAAGAAGATGCATTCATATTTATAGGCCTTTGATAAAGTGCCTCTTCCATACCTTGTTCACTAGCATACTTGCTTATGGAGAAGTATTACATACTCAGATACCCAGTCTCCTGGGACGCTACCACTGCCTCTTGGGAGAGGTTCGGGTCTTTGCCAAAGAGTTCCTCGCTCAAATTTCGGCCTGCACGCCGATGTATGGTGCCCTCACTATTGGTCAACATAGTTTAACTTTTTGCTTTTTCCTACTTTTTGACCGAGACTTGCTGCTTTGTCCATCAACCTGTCCATGTGTCCCGGCATGAGTTCCATCGTGTGAAAAGAGCTTGGAGGGCCAAATAAATACACCGCCTCGCTCAGATTTCGCCCTGCACACCATCTCTCAATGGACCCTGGACCCCCAGTGTGTGGTAGATCTTCACGGAGGCCCGAGCCCGTGGCCTCAGCTCCTTGGAGAACAGCTTTGTTGCCACTTTAATCAAGGCTTGAGGCCAACTCAAGCCAGCCCTCATGCAGTTACCCCTGATCTCTGACGAGGAGAGACTATGCCAATTCTTGATTTGGAACCCCCTCTTCAAGTTGCCCAGTGCTCACTCCTTGGGCACTCACTCTCATATTGCATGGGGCCCCCTCAACACTGGTTCCGCTCAGTCGTTGGGAGAGTGGACCACCTTCTGGAGGCTCTTCCCAAGAGACACATGACAGATGTGATCAAATACCCCCCCCCGCCCCCCTCGCGCGATTAGTAGACCCTCTTCAGGATCCTTCCCCCCGGGAATGGCTTGGCACTCTCACAAGCCATGATGCCTCTAGCAGTCCTCGGTTCTGATGGGGGGCCTACACTCGTTTTCTCAATTGGTCCCAAGGGGCGGCTACCCCTCTCCCCTGCAGAGGACTACAATTGTAGATCTCTTCAGCCGATGAGGATTCTTGGCTTTCATGATCACTACTGGGACATCGACCCTCCTCTGGCCAAGGTGGCACGCAATAGTTATTGGCGCCTATGGCTCTCGGAGAGTTGACCTCTGCTTCGTGTCTAGCAGGGTCCAAGTGAGTGGGAGTGGCAAGACCCCTTCAGCCCAGAGAGCCTCACCACCCCTTCATTACACAATGATGATGAGGCACAAGATTCAGATTCATGAGAAAGATGGAACCCCCACAGCAGCAGCAGACCACTGGGCCTCCCAGCGCATCTTCTCCTGCTTTCTCAGAGATTTTTGGAAGCGTTTGTAGGATAGCTATCGGCCTAGGAAGGTCACGCTCTTCTTCTGGCAGTTAGCCTCGCTGTTGGCACTTGATTGGCCATTGGAGGACGGCCGGAACAGTGCATGTGATGTGACCACCCCATGGAGTCGCAGTGGCACTATGGTCCCAAAGTGCAACATGTTTGTTAGAGAATCCTTCGCCTATACACGACGGTGCGGTCCGCGTCACGTACTATCCACCTTGGGTGCAATAGCCTGAGTGACTCAGGCTAGCCCCACTCTTTTCTACAAGGAGGCCCCAGGTGGGTGGGCCCTCTGACGCTCTCATTGCAGGATTGATACAGTTCCCACCCCCCTACAAGTTGTCAGGGCTCTAGTCTATGAGCACCAATCCGAGATGGGAGATCGTTAAAAACAATAGCTGCATGGCTTATATGGTGGGCTCGTTGTAGCAAGGCCATTGAGGTTACTCTCACCCCTCCAGCAGAGTCCATCCACTCCATTTGGACTGACATCATTCATATCATCCATGGTCAATGGGGGAAGCTTTAGGGTGGCTTGAATCATATGCGTAGATGGTGAGAGGCCTTCTTGTGCAGATGGCACACGGGTCCCTTTCTCAATGATCAGGCCGGAGAGATTACTTGGCAGTACAAGCCACGCCGGTATGGCTCTCCCCCCCTTCCTCCCCCCCAACAACAACCTTGTATGAGGTAGTTTCCCTCCGAGTGCGGCCAGCCATGGCGGAAAGCCCCCCTCCCTAGTTTGTTTTTTGGCCTCTTATGAGGATTCAGAGCATCTACATTTAGCCCTCCAGCTGCTGCTTTTTAATTAATAGAAGGACCTCTTTCCCAAGAAAAAAAGTCATACCCTTTTGAGTCCACAAAACGATGTCCAAAAAGTCATATTTTGTCCAAACCATGCCCCAAAGGTGTTCCATCCATGGGTGCATGTTCAAGGCACTTATCGGCGCCTCTAGGGCTGGTCCAAATCTGCCCTTAAATCTGCCCATACCTACTAGTGAGGATAAAAATGTCCATAAGCATCGGGATTAACTAATGCACATGACAACTAATGTAGTAGCATTAAAGGCAATTGAAAGCACAGTCTGTGAATCCAAACATAAACTATTGGAAAGTCGTCCATAAAAGCTGAAGCGTTTTACATGTAAGAAAACAAATGGTTAATAAACTGCACTGTACACACGTAAATCCTTAAGAAATTCATCCCTGGAACCTCAGAATGTTTTAAAAAAGCAGCCGAACACAAAAGTGTGCAAAACTATCTACAACTAACAATTTACTTCCAAAAATATATTACTTATCTTATGGTAGGCCACCAACAAAAGTTGGCCAGTAAACTTCCTGGATATAAACATCATCTACCTTAGATAATGAAATAAGCAATTACTTCGTTAAATATCGAGATTGTTTACTTCAATGTGCAAAAATTCTCCAACACTTTACCTTTGATTGCTTATCTTTTTTCTCTCTCATGGGCCCTGTCTGCCTCAGTTTGCATAGCCTGGAGGGAAAACACAATTTTTTAACCATCGAAGAACTAATCCACTTTTTTAACCATCGAAGAACTAATCCACTTTTAAGGATATATGTCCTCTTTATTTCAAGAGAACCAAACTGTTCCAAAAAAAATCTTTCAAATCACATACTCATATGAATCCCCCATGTATTGATAATCTCAACTACATAGATATGGACATAATAGCATCAGATGTGGAAAAGGAAAACATGTTACTTTGGCCTATCTCTTAGTCTTGCCTTCTGCAAAATGTTAGCGAAAAAGGCATCATAGCCCGTCATCCTCCACCTGGGCAATCTGTGGAGTCAAGACTGCCAACAAACTCATATCTCCGATTGCCTCATCCAGAACCCATAGATTTGTCAGAGCATTGAATTGGTGTGGGAAGCTTATGTTTCTCACCTTGGCGCTGCTACCCTTGACTTGAACAGGGATCTCCAGGAGGTCGGTCAGATTCTGCAATCTACCGCTGAGAGGACAGACTTCAGGCTTTCTATAAGCGGGAGAGAGACCATGGTGGTTGCCCTCACATCACTTGGTACTCTGGAGGAAAAAAGACTGGAGTACAGGTATCATGCTAGAGCCTTCTTCTGTACCCAGGGAGAGGAGACAGTCACAGGTGATTTTTTTTCCAACACCAGACCACAATATTGCTGGGATGCTGTACGTAGCCTCGAGGGACCTCACGCGACGGTGGAGACGGACCCATACCCCCAGATTGTATGTCATAGTAGTGGTATGTGAATTCATCTAGGGCCAAGCCAGGCCACTTTTTCCCTCTTTAGTGAGGTTTTCCCCCCAACTATGTGAACACCCCCTCTTGTCCACATTTTAGGGTGTACTTATCTTTTGTACTTGATAGACATTTCATTATCAAGCAATCTACATCAAGTTGTGTGCTCTCTTCCCTCTTGCGCTTCTCTGCATCTCTAGGACTATGTGTGTGCATTGTTGTTGCTCTGCTGCATCCCTGAACCCAACATTTGGTGTCAGAGTTATCACGGTTCCAACCTCTTGTGCCTAAGCTCCACCTCTGTTCGTAGTCATAGTCACCAAAAACGTTTCGGGGTTTTTGACGTTTTGAGGTTTTTGAGGTTTCGGGACAAAACGTTTCGTCTTTCGGCTAAGAAACGCGGAGGTTTCATAGTTTTTTCTATATAAATACAATAAAATGGTTTAGAACTTGTAGATTGTAGAATTATTTGTAGGCCTACCTAATGCTAGCTATGCACTTAAAATATGGTAAAAGCTTAGACAATTGTGGTCACAATTGGGCAATTGGGGAGTCGTGGAATTGTGACTCGTGAGAAATTGGGCAATTGTGAGAAATTGGGAATTTATGAGAAATTGAGCAATTGAGAATTTAGGGAATTGGGAATATTGGAGAATTTGTGAGAAATTGGGAGAGAGAGGAGGAGGAGGAAGAGGAGAAGAAGAAGAAGAGGTGACTACAGATCGCGTGCAAGAGAGAGAGAGAGAGAGAGAGAGAGAGAGAGCCCAACATTTAAAAAAACACTTACATGAAATTTAAAAAAAAAACAATTTGGTTTTTTTAGAAATGAAAAAAAATCCCCGTTTCTTAAACGCGTTTCTAGAGTTTTGACCGTTTCGGGGTTTCTCAGCCCAGAAACGTGTTTCTATGTGACTATGTTCGTAGTACATTGTCCCCTCCAGGAACCCTACCGAGTGCGCTATCTCCAGTGGCCTTGTTGCTCGCACCCTGCCATCTGCAACTTCGCCGGCCATCTCCACCCTTGACCCAGCGGCTCTGTTTCCCTGCCTCTGCCTCTGCCTCCGCCCTAGGCCACTTTGCCCTCTTGTGAGGGGGTGGGGTGAGGGGATAAGCATTTGAGTGGTGCACGCCAACGCTCTACAGCCCTTCTGCATTCAGCATTGATCTCTTGCACCACTCGCACCTACAACTTCTTCGTTGATCTCACTCAAACATTTTCTATCCGACAATTTTCTTTGCTCCATAAACTCTATTATTTGATGTACACTCGCAAGTATCTTCCTTCAATGAGCTACTCACAGCCTAAAGGTTGCAATCAGTGAACAATCTATTTGCAATGTGTAGGAGAAGTAGCATTTGGTGCGGGACAAATTACTTTTTTGCAAGTAAAAATGGTTGGAAACGATGTATTTGGAATGCTTGGTGCTAAGGATAAGTTGGATGGGACTAACTATCCACTATGGTCATACATGATGAGACACGTAATTATTGCCAAAGGCTTTTGGAATGTAGTTATTGAACTTGGGGGCAGGCTCTGAGTCACCAACACGCTAGTAGTCGGCTCTACAGGTGCTTCGGAGGGTGATAGGTGCTTTGGAGGGTGATACTTTGTCTGCTTTGGCGACAGATCCCGCACCCCCTTCTACTGTGGAGCAAGCTAGATGGGATGGCAAAGATGCAATGAAGAGGAACCTATTTCCTTTGAGAAAGTACAGAAAACAATGACGTGCAGGCTATGGTGGATCATAGAGAAACATGGCTATGGCTACGGCTATGGCATAGAGAGAGAGAGAGAGAGAGAGAGAGAGAGAAAGAAAACACGACTCAATATGAGAATGGCAAAATGATTCAAATGCTTGCTTAATTATCATTGAGAAGAGTGCCTTTGAATAGGCTCCATACATGTTGCTAATACAGCTTTACATTTGTGATTAGGTAAGTGATTAGGTGTGAGAAGGTGGCTCCATGATTTTCTCTACCTTTTTCCCTAAATCAGCTCCTTGATTCTAGCAGAGGTAGATGCCCCTTTGACTTTTGCCTTGTGGTTACTTTTTGGATTTTATCCACTCTCTTTTTAAAGAGTGTGCACATGCCTTTATGCTTTTGCACTTGGATAAGGCTTGTTCTCCAACACTCCCCCTCAAGCGTTCTCCTAGTACACACTTCATTTGGATTAGTCTATGACTATTACATAATTTCATTACAAGTTGTGTACGGTTCTGTCCTTGAAGTAGAGTTGATGGCAGTCAAGCCACCTTCTTTGTAGTAGACCTTTAAAAGGCCCATGAGTCTTCATACTCTGCAACGTTTGCATCTTCTTTGCAATTTTCTTCTTCTTCCCATGTGACATTGACCTACGCTTTCCTGTGAAAGCAATCCTTCTCTTTGTGGTTGTTTTTCCCACAATGCTAGCAAGGCTTCTTGGCATAGAAGTCCTCTACATGATTGTTCCTACCACAAATGGAACACTTTTTATCTTTAAAGTTCCTCATTGTGAAGGAGTTATCCTCCTCCGCTGCTTTGTTCTTGACCTTCCTTTCTTCTTCCTTAAAGAAGGCTATGACCCCTTCCCAGGTAAGGTTTGGCAGGTTCTTCAGTGTGGTGATGAGGTTCCCATAAAGCTCTTCAAGCATAGACTTTATGAGCACTGCTAGGGCCACATCTTCTTCCATATTAGCTTTAAGACCTACAAGCTCGTTTATTAAGAACTTCATCTTGTTCACATGAGCATCAAAGCTCTCATGTGGTTGCATTACAAGACCATAAAACTATATCTGCAAAGAAACTTTAGAGTTCCTTGCAGAAAGTGAAGATAAATGCACACTTATGGTAGTGCTACGTGTGAACACGACCTAACCAAGGACACATCTATTGCTTTTGTACTTTCATATCATTATGGATGTAATATACGTGGAACATTGACTCTACCACCTCCATAGATTCTCACTCTCAACATCTCTGTGCACTGTGTCCATCTCCATCTCTGTGTGGTTTCAGCTGAAACCCTAACTTTGTGTGTGCTTGTCTTTCCTGGAGCTACCCATCGAACTGCTCACCTTCGAGTTGCTGCCTCCGGACTGTGCAGCTTCAGGCTTCAAGTTGCTCCTTTCCATCCCAACTTCTCCACCACCCCTCTACTCAGCCTCCCTTAGCGGCGCTAGTGCAGGGGGGAACAACCTCCGCCCCTTTCCGCCAACTGACTGGGTGGCACTAGTGCATAGAGGGTGACCACTGCCAAGCCACTAGGTGGTGTTTGATTCTCAGCGGACGACACTCAACCTACTCTTTGCCTTAGGTGGCAAGGGCTACATTTTCATGCGGTTTTCAAGACACATCAATCACATGGCCGTCATCCATCACTCCACTTTTTCCGGCCCACGTCGTGCGTCAGCATCCACTCTTTTCCAGCCCACATCGTCTGTCACCATCCACACTTCTATGGCCCATGTCGTTCGAGAGTGTTTTTTTGGACACTACATAGCATCTAGAGCAAGAATATTCTTGCTTCAGGTTGCATTTTTGCAGGCAAAAAGTTTGCACAAGAACATTAGGTTGCCTGGCAGTGCACGTAAGTGCTTCTTGGTTTGCATGCAGGTATTAAAGTGTGGATTTTGACAACATGGCTCAAAATGCTGGAGTGCTATCCCAAGAGGATAAGCTAGATGGAACAAACTACTCATTGTGGAGTTTCATGATTCGGAATCTGTTGGTAGCCAAAGGGCTTTGGGGCATTGTGGGTGTGATGACACACGCCCGCTTCTCTTGCAACCAGCAACACCTCAAAGGGAAGCTGCTCAAGGAGCTCTAGGAGCTAAGGTAGAGCATGCTGCTCCTACGCAAGAGCAGAAAAGATGGGAGTCCAAGGATGCACAGGCCATGTCTTTGATAGCCCTTTCTTTCAAAAGGTCTATCATTCCACACACTCCATCCTGCAAGACAGCAAAGCTTGCATGGGACACTTTGGAAGCAATGTATCAAGTACACAATGAGGCAAGGGTTGCCTACTTGAAGAGACAATTGGATTTTCTTTCCATGGATAAGAGTGAATCTATGGCATATCACCTCACTAAAGTTCAAGACTTGTGGGAACAGTTGCTTAACATTGACGAGGTTATCTCTAACAAGCAACTAGTCACCAACACACTGAATTAATTGGCCCCTTCTTACTTGGGCTTTCACACCTCTCTCAATCTTTCTATGAGAGGAGGTGCAACTGCAGTCACCTTTGAAGAGTTGGTGAGTTTACTCTTGCAGGAAGAACAAAACAAGAGCAAATCTATAAAGAAACCGTGGTGGTGAGATAAGGCATTTTCAGCCAAGAACAAGGGGAAAGCAAAGAGCTTTAAGCAAGGACACCAGTCCAATAAGGCTGATCATGGACAACCCTCTTCTGGAGGTGAAATGCCTGAAAAAGGGGATGCCAGCAAGCCCAAAAAGAAAGGCAAATGACACTACTGTCATAAGCCTGGCCACTACATAAATGAATGTAGAAAGTGGATAGCAAAAGAGAAGAAGAAAGATGCAAGTAATGCAATAGCTGACACTTCTAATGACAAAGCAGAGCAGTTTGCTAATGTAGTCCATGAGGATTGCACATTTTTGGTCAAATGAACTAGTGGCACACCAAGTGCTACAACACAGGAGATGTCTTTGATTGCATCCCACGGTAAGGATATTTTGATAGTGGTGCTTCAAGTATCACTTCTTGGTTTATCCTTCTGATGGCCACACTGTATCATGTGCAGATCATTCTACTTATCCAATGAAAGGAATATGCAAGGTCATGCTTGTTGAAGCCAATGGTGCATGACAAACGTATAGTATGTTCCAAGGATAAAGAAAAATCTGCTCTCTGTCTCAGCCATAACCGATCAAGGTAAAAAGTATTTGGTGGTTAAATTTGCAAATAAAATGTATTTAGTCAAGGACCCTTCAAGGGGTTATGCTATAGTCACTTTTGGAGCACGATGCAATGGCATGTATAAGCAAGACAGCTATAACAAGTGTCCATATGATGCACATACAGTGGCTGCCCACACCCCAGCTATGCACCATACAGAGCTATGGCATGCTTGTTCTGGGCATGTAAAATTTGGGAGTTTGATGCTTTTGCAAAAGCATCATATGGTTGACAATATGCCACCTCTTGAGTCTCCAACAAGACATGTATGTGAAGGGTGTATTTTGAGAAAGATTCACCGCAAGCCATGGATGGAGCTATTAGAGCTAAAAATAAATTACAGCTCATATATAGAGATGTATGTGGTCCAATGCGGACACCATCCATGCAAGGACATCTTTACTTTGTCACATTCATTGATGACTACCGAAGGTTTTCTTGGGTATATCCTTTGAAAGAAAAAGTAAATGTGTTTACATCTTTCAACAATTTGTGGCAACGGCTTAAAATATGTCTGGATAAGTAAGCTACAAACACTCTGCTCACATAGAGAGGGAGAATACATATATAGAGATGTATGTGGTCCAATGCGGACACCATCCATGCAGGGACATCTTTACTTTGTCACATTCATTGATGACTACCGAAGGTTTTCTTGGGTATATCCTTTGAAAGAAAAAGTAAATGTGTTTACATCTTTCAACAATTTGTGGCAACGGCTTAAAATATGTCTGGATAAGTAAGCTACAAACACTCTGCTCACATAGAGAGGGAGAATACATGTCTAATGTGTTCAAGGATTATTTGCTTGCGAAGGGCATCAAAGATCAATGCACTATACCTTACACACCACAACAGAGAAAGGACACGTCTCTCATGGAGATGGCAGGATGTATGGTGAAAAAACAGAAGTTGCCTCATACTTTTTGGATGGAAGCATCATGTGTGCAACCCATGTGTTGAACAGGTGCCCAACAAAAGCTTTGAAGACCATAACACCATTTGAGGCTTGGTAAAAAAACTGGATTATGTGCGTACATTTGGGTGTTTGGCATATGCTGTAGAGTAACTCCCAACAAAGTCAGATGATAAAGCAATCAAATGCATCTTTGTGGGATACAGTAATGAGAACAAGGGATACTGTCTCTATAATCTAGTGGCACACTGGATTTTTGCCCGTAGAGATGTGGTATTTGCTGAAAATTCAGTTCAGCCCATGCTCACGCAACATGTTTGATGGGCTTTTACCCATAGCCATTAGTGGGGATTCAGTTCAACCAACCCCAATTCAGGATATGCCTCAAGTTGAACAAGATGTAAGACATATGGAACAGCCAGCAAATCAGCCCCCTTCTTTGGGAGAGGTTGAAGATGTTGTCAAGGAAGAGCAAACGGCCATACACTGAGCCAAATCTATGCCTAGATGGTTGTTGAAAACCTTGCAAGATGGCAAAATTTCAGCTCCGCTGACAAGAAGCCATGCATTGAATGTACAACAAGGGGAGTACATTTGCCATGGGGGGTCTCTTTGATTCAGATGAGCCTTCTTCTTATGAAGAAGCACAAGAGAATGAGCATTGGGTGCAAGCCATGCAGGATGAGATTTCTTCTATCATGAAGAATAATACATGGGATCTTGTGGACTTGCTAGAGGCAAGAATGTCAATGGAACAAAGTGGGTGTATAAAGTCTTGTTAACCTATGACGGACATTGAGACGTACTATGTTTTACGTCATTAATTTAAATATTCTGAGTCATGGGCCGGGCTTGTCGGCACCATATGTTAAGGATGAAGGTATCAGTAGGATAAGGGTTAGGGTCGGCCAGCCATGTATGGGCGCCCAAGTGTGAACGGCCAAGTCACCTATAAGAGTCAAATGTAACCCTAAAACCCTCATTCTCATGTGTTGTGAATACAAGAGTGCTCTTGCCTTATCTCCTTGGTTTCCTTCTCCTACGTGTGTGAGAGAGAGAGAGAGAGAGAGAGAGTGAGAGAGCGATCGAGCACTGTGTAGCGGCGACGGCGGCTCCTTCTTCACTGCGACGCGGGAATCCTTCAAGGCGACGGTTGAGCGGTGAGTGACACACCTTTTGCATTCTGTTTAAACTTCCTTCCCTGGTTGAATGCTTGCAGCCATTCGTGGCTCGCATACGGTGTTCGGCAAGTCCCCAGCTACGACCTGTGCGGCAAGTCCCCAGCTACGACCTGTGCGGCAAAAGCGCACATTTTTGGCGCCGCTGCCAGGGAGTTGCCCTGCACCAAGCTCCAGTTTGCAGCTCGAGCTGCTGCGTGAAGTTTAATTTACACTGTGGGAAGGCGACTCTGTGTTTGTTGTTGAGGTGTTTCCGTGTTTTGAAATCTGTTTCTTCAATTTGTCTTCTGCATTTCTGTTTTTTTTGTTATTTTTCCGCTCCGCGTGTGGGCGTGCGTTCTGTTATCTGGTTTTCTGCGTGTGGGGGGATTTCTGAATCCCCAAACCTGTGCTGTGTGTGAACTGCACCGCGGCAAAGTCTGAACCCTAGAAAAAAACCCTAGAAAACTTATCCCAAACAAAATAAAAAATAAAAAATAAAAAATAAAAAAACTAAAAATTTATTTTTTTAAAGAAAAAAACCAAACGTGTGGAGAGGAAAGATTTTTTATTTGGAGAAAAAAAATTTGAAAAGAAAAACCCCCAATTGACCTCGGCCCCGGTCTCGGTCTCGGTCTTTTGATATATATATATATAGTAGAGTGAGCCTCCATAGCTTTCTTTCAAGTGAGAGCTTATGGGAAGTTGTGCCCTATATGTAGCCCACCCCCCAAGGAGTAAAGTGAGCATGGCCCTCACCCTTTCCTCCACAAGTAAATAGGCTTTTGTCCCTTCCCCCATAGGAAAACGGACTGTTTTGAGGACCACAAGAGCTCCGGATAGGTAAACACGGTGCTGTAAAGCACGCTAGGACCCTCTGAACGATACACTCGTTTCGAGCTATCACACGCCCTAGTCCAAGTTCGACCATAAGTAAGGGGGTCAAAAACGAGTTAAAAACGGGTTAAAAACAATACAGAAACAAGTAAAAACGGGGTGTGAAACACCTAAGAAACCACTTGTGTGGACTTCAAGGGTAGTTACCAACGCCCGTAGGGTACCCACGTCACATGCATCTACGCTCTGGTCGGGTACTAGAGCCTGAGCCACTAGAAAGCGTTTCAGTTTACGCAGGCTCACACCATCCCTCCACGTTGGCATCTTGGCCTTCGGCTGGAACCCAAGGGAGTGCAACCCAAGATCCACGAATAGCGGATAGTGATTCGTCCTTTGACTCAGAAGCCATGGAAGGGCACCCTACCAAGAACCCTGAGGAGACAAGCCAAAACATGCCAGTTTGGGTCCCACAACCCGGATCTAGCATGTTTAGTCATCTAATAGAGACCTTTAGTAGAGCTACACGCTCTGAACATGCGACAAGCGAAGTAAATGAAGAAGGAGGGGTAGTAGATTCACCATTCACATCTTATGTAGACCCTACCCTCCCAAAGAGTGTCCATGTGGATATTTTACCCACTTCGTTTAATGAGGGCCCTACTGAGCTACCACCTTCCGACGCGCCTCCTAAAGTAGAGGTCCCTAGAAGCCAATCCATAAGAAGTGACATTGCGTCCACTTCAAGAGAACCGTTTGGCACACCAAGTCTGGATGGGATATTTCTCAATGAAAATTGGAAATATGATCTACACACAGAGACTCTAACTGACCTATACACGGGTTACACATACCATGTAGGTTGGTTAGAAGTCCTACGATCTACATCTAGCGCCACTAATCTAGAAGAGCAACAACAAATGATATGTGAGGTTATTCATAGAATTATCCAAATTGAGAGGCAAAATAGGGGAGTGAACCTAGTTTCCACTGGCCCTATGAGGTTTTTGGATACACGCAAGGCCAAACAACCAACCCTATCACAATTGGAGACTCCCTCGGTGAGTCCCATAGACCCTTCGTATGTTGTTTCGCCTGGAGTCTGAATGCAGGTTGAGCCACGAGCAGTAACTTTAGTTTTCCAACCTTGGCTCAACTTTCCATTAAGGAATCCACAATGCCTACCCCAATGATGAGCATAACGGAAAGTGCACCTGTTACCGCTGTAGTTAGTGCGACGCCGCTACCTAGTGGAACAGTACATACAACAGTGCGTGCCAGTGCCTATCAACCATATGTACCTATCGCTACTCATGCTCATGTAGCTCCTACGCCTCTCAGTATGCCAATGGCGTATGCTCCACGACCGCCTTATCACAACCCTTATCCAAGAGGAGCTAGGCCTAGTCACATATCATATCCTACGTCATTTGCCAACATACTCAGATCAACGCCAACTCCTATCAGCCACGCTATCCCAGAAGTGCCTCCACCAGCTATGCCTGCTCACCTAGGTGATCTCGCAGCGTTTGCTCAGACGATCGGACGATCTATTCGAGCTCCTCAGAATAGCCATATGTACCCAAGGAGAGAGCAACAATGGTGTTCGGTTTGCTTAGGACCACATAGCACGAGTGAATGTCCCACATTCAGAGTCAAATTCAATGGGAATTGCAATGCATGTGGTAAGTATGGCCATTAATCTAAAGATTGCCTAGTACTTAAGCGAATGTTGGCAAATCAAGCACCACTAGCCTGGTCAAACACACCTCAAGTACCCGCGCTAATGCCTGCACAACCTGTCGAGCAACCGTCACAACACATAGTTCCAAGGAATCCGAATGTAGTCCAGTCTGTGCGTTACTACCCCCAGTGCTAAGACCACAACCTCCACATCCAAGGATTACCCCTGTAAACCAGATGGGTTGTGAGTCACATAGTGCGTGTGGGGGAGATAGACTCCACTGTTTCATATGGGATTGATACGCGTTTGAAATGATTCCCCAGTACTACATGGAGGATCATTTCGGGCTAGTCAAGCCTGTATATCAAGCGGCTGCTCTCGCCACAAGAGGGCAAAACCTTAATACCGTGGCGAGGAGACCACCTCTTCAATGCTACGAGTGTGGTGGACCGCATCATGTAGCGGAGTGCCCTAATAGGCTACAAAAGATCGCTACTCAGATGCAACCAAATCACGGGAGCACATCGGAAATGCCGGTACTTACATGTAATCGTTGTGGCATAGATCATTTGATTGCTCAATGTCCACATAATCCTAATGCACCCAAGATTACGCCATTGAATTTGGTTGAGGTCACCAACCAGGCACGAGGAACCACACCCGTTGTACCCGCGAATGTAGTTACACGGTCAATGCTTCAAAACCAAAACTACATTCTTGAAGAGAGGGATACTGCATCAATTGCTCAAGCAAAGAAAAAGAAAACGCGACGGAAGAGATCGCTTAATGCCACGAGCTCCAAGCCTAGTTCAAAGACTAACATAGGGACAAGAGACGACCCCGTGTATATGAATGATCCTGAAGATGATTCCGATTCAATAGAAACCATGGGGACCAAAGCCACTACCTTAAGGGAGGAACCCACTCGAGAGCTCAACGAAGGAGAATCAAGCGAGTACATAAATAAGGGAAAACAGAAGGAAACTTCCTCGGCCCCACAACCAAGTCAATTAATGCCCTCTCGGCCACCCAAACTGACTGAGACTCCCCAAGACAAGCCACGTGGGCCAAAAACCCTCAAGAAAAAGATTGGAACTTACCCAAACCCAGTTGAGGAGATTGAACAAGTACAACACTTAAGGGGTTTTGGTGGAAGAAACACAAAGAGAACTGGAGCCAAACCCGAGAAAAATCAAAATTCCAGACACCGTGTTTCCTACGCAAGTTCAGCCTCACAGGAGCCATAAACCGTTAGCTATACCTAGTATCATTCGAGAAGAAAGTGAGGATAGGACATCAGGAAGTGGGCAAACACCCTTCTTGCTTGAAAGAATGTTTAGTGAGGGAATGCCTGACCCCATCGAAGAGGAAGTGATTCCATCTTCACCAGTCCCTAGTCAAGGAGCGATATCTCGAAAAGTACCGTTGAATGTGTCCAAGCTAATGGATTTCATGTCCTCTGAGATCAGAACCACGATCATATCCAAATTATACGGAGATCCTGAGCTATTCTTAGCTCTTCGGGCATTTCTCAATGGAGAACTAAAGGCGGGGCTACCACAATTTGCAAATATGGATAGACCCGACACACTTCAAGATGAAGGGAAACATCGGGATCTACAACCCAACCTAGATGAAAACTCGGTCGTGGAAATACCTGTTAACAAGTTGGGACGGTACTTTGAAGGGGACGAATCTAATGCAACCCTCCCCATTACTACCAAGGGATTAACTCTACAGGGAATCCTTGATGGTGGTGCTGGCGTGAGCATTGTGACTAAAAACTGTTGGGAATCTATGGGAAGACCTCACCTCGAAGTCACAAACATAGTGGTTAAGATGGCAAATGGAACTATTGCTAAACCTATTGGAATGTTAAGGGACCTTAAGATCAAGGTTCTGGGATACAAGGTAAAACATACCTTCATTGTAATGGATTTCTCCAAGCATCCTATGTCATATCAAATGATCTTAGGACGTCCTTTCATGAGGGAAGCACAAATGGTGCATGACTGGTCGAAAAACCATGTCTATCTACAATTCTAGGACTCTGTCATTCGAGTTGATCTTGAGAATGGTCGTGCACATCCTTTAGGAAGCAAGGTTATCATTGATAATCGATCGGATACCACTATTCACTCCGCCCCATTAAGGTATTGCTATACATGTAAAAAAGAGATTGATGATGGGAAAGATTCTCCTTATATCGATGTCCTACCGGGTATGACTGAGTCGGATAACGTGGATTGGGTACACCTAGCGGCAACCATAGACACATGGGGAAATAGAGGCACAAGTTGGGTAACACCTAAGGGGCAAGATATGCCACCGTTAGTGTCAATAAACATGATAGGTGTTATGCACTTGACTCCTGATGGCAAGAAAGTGACAAACTCAACTGACAGTAGCGAAGACTCTGACCAATGTAACTCTGAGTATGAATCTCAAGAAGAAACTGACTCTGAGCCTGATGGGAGGGATGAATCAAATATTCACCCAAATGGGGAAGCAATGTGCTCAAGGCCTAGGACGGCGACCCCCTGCAGTTCATCCGAAAGTGAGGGGGACACAAGTGAAGATCGACCAAGTGAGCCCGAATCTGATGGAAACAAAAATCAAAAACTTGGTAAGAAGAAAACGAGACATAAGCGCCAACGCTATCGAGCTAATGTACGAACTGCAATAAACAAAGAGAGATCCACTGCAGAATGGCTTAGTTATGTAGGAGCCATTGACGCTCATCGGAAGATAGCGGATAATTGGGGACAATACCTCCAAAGTGTCATGTGGTGTATTCCGCAATCTCATGACGTCGCCCAATTAGAAATCGAAGAGAAACCGAAACTAAGTCGTACTGCAAGAAGGTGGCAAAACCAAGAGTTGGCTCAGCAACAAAAGGAAGCGGAATTGAAAGAAAAAAGCTTGGCACAACAAGAATCAGTAGACTTACACCCCGCACCCGAGCATTTCAAATCATTTACCACAGGGGAACGTAAAGTGGTCTACACAAAAGCCCAACGAACGCCTACCAATGGGAGTAGCGGTGTCTACGATGGCCCTGCGGTAGTTAAGGAGATAGACTTAGCAGATCCGGGTGAGGAGTCTAAACCAGTTTTTATTGCTCAAGACCTCACCAAGGCAGAGGAAGCTGCACTTACGAAGCTTCTTAAAGAATTCAAGGACATATTTGCTTGGACATATCATGATATGAAGGGTGTTCCACCCTCGGTGGTGCAACACACGATTCCAATGATTAGCACTGCTAAACCAGTCCAGCAACGTCCCTACCCAATGAATCCTAAGTACGCAAAGATTGTACAAGAGGAAATTGAAAAGCTTGTAAAATGTGGATTCATATACCCTATTGAGCACTCAGAATGGGTTTCTCCGATAGTCATCGTACCAAAGAAGAATGGGAAACTCAGAGTGTGCGTTGATCTCAAAAAGGTTAATGCAGCCACCAGAAGGAATCATTACCCCTTGCCATATTCTGAACATGTGCTTGAAAGAGTGGCAGGCAAGGAGGCATATAGCTTTTTAGATGGGTACTCGGGTTACAATCAGATCACAATTGCAGTCGAGGACCAAGCTAAAACAGCACTTATCATGGAGTTTGGAGTGTTTGCCTTTCGCGTCATGGCTTTTGGCTTGACCAATGCACCTGCAACATTCCAACGATTGATAAACACGGCCTTTAAGGAATATCTAAGGGAAATCTGTGAAGCTTTCTTAGATGATCTTTGTGTTCATTCCTCTTGGGACGAGCACTTGATGTGTTTACGAAAAATATTCGAAAGGTGTAGATTATATCGCATCTCATTGAATCCTTTCAAATGCCAATTCTAGGTTAATCTTAGGGCATATAGTGTCCAAAAATGGGATTTCCACTAACGAGAGTAAAATCAAGGTCATTCTGGAATTGCCCCCACCCACCAACTATAAGGGAGTCCAACGCTTTATGGGCCACGTTGGTTATTATCGAAGATTTATTCTATTCTTCGCCGAGATAGCTCGACCATTGTATAAGCTTCTCATCGAGTTTATTTGGACCGAAGAATGTGACCGTGCCTATGAGCTATTAAAGAAGGCCTTGGCGAGTGCTCCAATCTTGAGAATGCCTAACTGGGATTTACTCTTCCATGTGCATATTGATGCATCAAACTTTGCTATTGGGTGTGTGTTAACTCAACCTGGAGAACACAAGCTAGACTACCCCATTAGCTTTGCCAGTCGCCAGTTGAATGATGCTGAGATGAACTACACCACTACGGAGCGAGAAGGGTTGGCAATGATATATGCAGTAAGGAAATTTCGTTATTACCTCCTTGCCACCAAGTTTGTTTTCTATGTGGATCATCAAGCATTGTTGTATCTGGTAAACAAACCATGCTCCACAGGAAGAATCACACGATGGCTATTGATTCTTCTTGAGTTTGATTTCACTGTTGTTGTGAGACCTGGCAAGAAACATGTTATGGCTGATCGTTTGTCTCGCATACCTAATGGTGAGGCTCCTACAGGGGTTGATGATGACTTACCTGACACTTCCCTGTTCATGGTGGAGACACTGCCTGAATGGAGTGAGAAGATTGTTAACTTTTTGGTTAATGGCTTTCCACCCAAGGAGCTTCGTAAAGATCTAGCTCGAAAGCTAATCAAAGAATGCGAATCCTATTGCCTGATAGCCGGGACTCTTTATAAAAGAGGAAAGGATGACGTTCTTAGGCGTTGTGCCCGAGAGGATGAGTATCTATACATTTTGCAAGAGGCACATATGGGCGTAGCCGGTGGTCACTTCTCAGGAGACTTAACTGCGCGAAAGATCTTACAATCAAGGTATTGGTGGCCCACTATGTTCCAAGATGCATCACTCTTTGTGAAGGGATGCGATGAATGCCAACGATACAAGAAACCCCAGCGGAAAGATCAGATGCCCCTACATCCGATCAAAGTAAACCAACCATTTGAAAAGTGGGATTTAGACTTTGTAGGTCCAATTAGCCCAGCGGCTCGAAACACACAATCTCGCTATATTATTGTGGCCACTGACTATATGACCAAATGGGCTGAAGCGAAGGCGACACGTAAGGCAGATGCAAGGACAACAGCCAAGTTCCTCTTTGAAAATATAATCACACGCTTCGGTTGTCCTTTTGAACTTGTGAGCGACAATGGTACGCATTTTATAAATGAAGTGATTAAGGAGCTCACAACAAATTTCATGATATCCCATCATAAATCTACTCCTTACTATCCGCAAGCGAATGGCCAAGCCGAGAGTACCAACAAGACCTTAATCTCTGTTTTGACAAAGACAGTTGAAGCTCATCGCACGGACTAGAATCTAAAGCTTACAACAGCTTTATGGGCCTATCGTACTGCGTACAAAGTGGCTATTAATTGCACACCATTCAAAATGGTATATGGCCAAGAAGCAGTCATGCCGTGGGAATTTGTCATTCCTAGTCTTCGTGTTGCTACTTAAGAGGGTTGGGATGGTAATCCCTTAGTAGAGCGACTGTATATCCTTGAGCGACTAAACGAAGAAAGACAATTGGCTGTATACAATGCCCTTGTGGAGAAGGATAGAAGGAAAAAATGGTTTGATCGCCACCTGAAGAACAAGGACATCAAGATTGGGGATAAAGTCCTGATGTATGGAGTGCGTAACGAAAAGAAGAAGCTCAAATATGCTGGTAAGAGACCGTATAGAGTATGTGAAATTACCCCGCAAGGTACCATTAGAGTGGAGACTCTCGACGGAGTTGAAACCATTGGATTCCTTAATGGGAGTAAATTCAAAAGATACTGTGACCCCCTGATCCAAGAGGAGTTACATGCAATCCATCAAAAGAAGGCAGCTAAAGAACAAGCTGAGCTTAAAAAGATACAAGCGAGAGTCGAAGCCAAAGAACGTCAACAGCGTGCTAGGCAACAACGAGAAGCCAACTTGGGAATTACGCAAGTATTTTTCGAGTAAGCAGAGGAGGATGCACTAGAATCTGACCCACCTCTAAGATACCCAATTGAGTTACAGAGTCCTTACCGGGAGGTGCTGTATAATGCATTATTGGATACAGGAGCTCAACACAATTTGCTATCATATGGCGTGTGGTGTCAACTTGGAAAACCACCTTTATCCAAGAGTGCTATCCAAATTAAAGGTATCAACAAGAAGAAAACCCCTGTCTCAGGAATTCTGCACACTCCGGTGGCCTATGACAAGGGGACCGTAATTCAAAGCTTTTTGGTTATGCCTGCAGGTACCATGGAAGGGACTGTAAACTTAGGGCGCAAATGGATGATGGACACCAAGTGAAATATCGATTGGGCAACTAGACGAGTCACAACACAAGAACCAACACTAGGTCTGACCGCTCAAAATCCCGCACCTAAGTCATCCACTCAAATGCTAGATAATGAAAAATCACAAAGTCCAGTGGCAAAACCATCTTTGATTGTTTGCCATCCCTCTAACGCTTCAACGCCAAGAGTGGAAACAGGCAAGGTGGTCTCTAAAGCTCCGCTTACTATGCCAAAAAACACATACAAATGGGTCCCAAAAGCTTCGTTAATAGCTACTTCCCCTGCTCAATCGCGTTCAGCCACCAAGAAGCCTCGTAAAAGGAAAGCAGCTACCCACCCGAGAAAGGACAATGTAACATCGCGATGGATCCCTAAAAAATTATTAGTAGCCCAAGGGTACTACGAGGGGAATAACCAGATTTGGATCCCTAAACATAAGCTGAATCCCTCTACATCACCTGTAAAACCTTGCAAACCAATTGTTGCCACCCCAATGACAATTCAAGACCGTGGTAAGGAAAAGGTAACAGAGTGCTCCGCACCACTTCTTCCAGAGTTAGTTTGGATTCCCAAACGATATCGATCATTACCACCTAGCTCAGGAAGGGGGGAGCCACATGAAGCTTCTAGCTCCTCATGCTAGGCACACGCTGATATAGAAGTTTCTACATGCTCTACACCTACTCTTGTCAACACTCAACAAGAGACCAATGAGTCTATGTCTCCCTTTGTAAAAGTATCGTCGGAAACCATTTCCTCCATTCGTCAATGGGAGCGTACACTACCATCTCTGCAATTGGATGTGGCCACAAGGGTCATAAAAAGCTATCTGCCCACATCACAACCTATGACCCGCTGGACAAATTGGTTCCAAGAGGCTGCAACATCATTTCAGAAAATATGATCTACCCAAGGAAAGGGGGAGCATGTACTCACGCTCGACATTCTAATGCTTCCTCCTTAACCTTCTCCCCTGACCATGTAATTGCCAAATTCAAGGGGATGTATATATATAGCTTCATGCATTTTATTTATTTTTTAAACAAAGAAAAGAAAAACAAAAAATAGTAAAAAGAGCAAGAGCACAAAAAGAGGAGGAATATCCGTATATACAATCAAGAACTAGATTGACCTGTCATAAACCTACTGATGCTATATCTGTGTTTACAGATATGGCAGATGCACGATCATCATACACTTCATCCACTCCCACCTTTGGTGAGAGGTATCATCTATACCTTTCTCAGATATTTCACATGTGCTATCCTGTTATTGAAACTGAATGGGATAATATAGATGTACTAGCCAGAGAGGAAAATGTTGAGGAATTAGAATGGCTAATTCGCCTATTGACCATGACTGACCCCTACTCCGTAGAGGACATATCCCCATTAGCCCAATGCTTTCCTTTTCCACAAGATGACTATCCTCGCATGGTTACATTCTTGATGAGTTTATGTGGATGGGAAAATGAAAAAGAAATATCTGACAATGATGAATGGACGGATGAAACTCATGGCACTACTGAGGTTGACTTTATTTATTTGGATGATGCGGATAGAGGCTTAGCCTTAGGGCTAGAGCCAGGACTCTACAACATCCTCTTACCATATCCTCAGTAGTAGTGTGGTGATTGGTAGATAGGTTAGTGTTTTCAAGTTGTTTCTAGTTTGGAGTCCTTAAACGAGTCTTGAATTTTTCACACTGATGTGCCTCTCGAGGTATAGTGCTTGTTAGTTGATTGTACAGGTTAAAAAGTTTGAGGTGGGTTCGCTTTCAAGTCCTGAGACTGCCGCAACGTTCATCAAAATATATCTACATCAAATTGCAAGCTGTCTCGTCAAATCAAGGAGATCTCCAATTTCAGGTGTAATTCTTCCATGCCCACTCTCTTTAATTTTTTACTGTTCAATTAATTGCATGAACTATAATGCATGACCACATGAAAATTGTCAATGTACTACTTAGTTTTTGAAGTTGCCTGACGTGCTAGTGTGAATCATTAATGAGTTTAACCTTATTGGATATATTCTTGAGAATGCATGCAGTCTTTAGTTAACCTTGGAATACGATTGTCTTAGGTCTAGGATCAAACCATCTTAATGTTTGGCACCTGGCCATGTGTGTGTTGACCTCTAGAACATAGCTTTTACCCCTTTGTCGAAAGGATGCAAGACAAATTATAGTACAGGAGCGAAGATAAAGAAATAATTTTTTTTTTAAAAGCCTACAATAAATGGCAATACAAGTCTATGATGTGCTTTAATATTGGCCTATCGTCTTATTGATACTTGGTAGACGAGGAGTATTCTACTCCAGACCGATGCCTTGGTTGATAGGCTACTTCCCTGTTTTGCAGACGGTCTACCACAACAACCCTATCGAGCTTACCATACCATAGCTTCCGAGGACGGAATCTACATCAGGAAGGGGGGCATGTTAACCTATGACGGACATTGAGACGTACTATGTTTTACGTCATTAATTTAAATATTCTGAGTCATGGGCCGGGCTTGTCGGCACCATATGTTAAGGATGAAGGGATTGGGTGATCGCCGATGAGAGGCGCACCTTGAATATCAGTAGGATAAGGGTTAGGGTCGGCCGGCCATGTATGGGCGCCCAAGTGTGAACGGCCAAGTCACCTATAAGAGTCAAATGTAACCCTAAAACCCTCATTCTCATGTGTTGTGAATACAAGAGTGCTCTTGCCTTATCTCCTTGGTTTCCTTCTCCTCCGTGTGTGAGAAAGAGAGAGAGAGAGAGTGAGAGAGCGATCGAGCACTGTGTAGCGGCACGGCGACGAGCAGAGAGGCGGTAGAGCGGCGACAGCGGCTCCTTCTTCACTGCTGCGACGCGGGAATCCTTCAAGGCGACGGTTGAGCAGTGAGTGACACACCTTTTGCATTCTGTTTGAGCTTCCTTCCCTGGTTGTATGCTTGCAGCCATTCGTGGCTCGCATACGGTGTTCGGCAAGTCCCCAGCTACGACCTGTGCGGCAAAAGCGCACAAAGTCAAAAGAAAGTCTAATGGTACCATTGACAGGTACAAGGCAAGACTTGTGGCTAAAGGCTATTCTCAGAAAAAGGGAATAGATTATGAGGAGACTTTTGCTCCTACTTCCAAGATGACTATGATCCATTCAGTGATTGCATTGGCTGCACATAGAGGATGGAAAGTGCATCGGTTCGACATCAAGACTGCATTCTTAAAAGGGGATTTACAAGACGAAGTAAATGTAAATCAGCCCATTGGTTTTTAAGTTCCTAGCGTGGAACATGAAGTATGCAGGTTACACAAAGCATTGTATGGTTTGAAGCAAGCTCCAAGAGTTTGGTAAGATAAGATACATGCTCATTTGACCAACCAGGATTATGTGAATAGTCCAGCTAAAAGCACCTTGTATGTGAAGAAAACTGGTGCCAATATTCTCATAGTTATCTTGTATGTAGATGACATGCTCATAACAGGGACTTGAGAGAAGAAATTTCAGATTTCAAGGCTGATTTGAAAGCTGAATTTGATATGTGAGATTTGGGACCTTTACACTACTATCTTGGCATTCAATTTATGCACAGAGATGATGACATTGTTATGCAGCAAACTAAGTACATAAAAAGTTTGCAAAAAAGGTTTCACATGGAAGAGTGCACTAGGTTTACAGCTCATGCATGCACGACATTGATGAACCTTTTGAAGTTGGCATTTACAAAAAGGCAGTGGGATGCCTCATTTACTTGTGTAACACGACAGCTTTTGGGTGTCTCTATTGAGCAAATTCATGCACAGCCCAAGCATAAAGCATTGGCAAGCTGGGAAAAACATTTTCCATTATCCACAAGGTACCCTAGATCTTGGTTTGTTCTACCCTAGGGGGTGGGGGCAGTTTGCAGCTTTATGCATACCATGGTTGCAATGAAACGTGTTTCATTGCAACTAAATGAAACGAACTGTTTCATAAACGTTTAATTGCAATGAAACGCGTTTCTTTAATGCCAGCTGAGAAAAACCTACGAATTTGGTAATTTTTATCTAGAGAGCACGATTTTTGAAAAAAAAACGTCTATAGGCGCCTATGAAACAGATTGGAGCTCCTGCCTTGCACAAATCAGCCCCTACCAGCTCCTCCCACACTTCCGAGGTTCCGTGCCTGCCATCTCTCAAGTTGGTTGTGCTGATTTGTGCTTTTTTTCTTCGATTTTGCAAAAAACACACAGATTTTGAAATTTGGGGGTTTTCATGCTAGGGTGCCATTCCAACCCTTGCCTCACACTAAGGATGCCATGTGGGTCCATGTCAATCCTGTATCTAAATATGGTGGTTCAAACACACAAAAGTGGAAATGCAATTTTTGTGGGGTTTGCTCAGGAGGGTCCATAATCCGTGTTAAGGCCCATTTCACAAGTTTAGCCAGGGAAGGCATTGGTGCATACAAACTTGTGCTTGCAAATATCAAAGCCGAGCTACAAGAATGGAAAAGATAGCAACTAGCAGGACGCGGTTGTGGGCCTGTGCCTGAGGATATTCGGGCTAGTGAGAATACAGGTGATGCATCAAAGAGAACACGGTTGGGTTCAGAAGAAGATGCACAAAGCCAAGTAGGATTCGGGGGAGCTAGTAGTTCCACTCCAACAGCGACACAAACCCCTTTGTCCGCAACACCTAGAGCCTCTCTAGAGAGAGAAAGCATTCAAGCAAGCATGCAAAAGTAGGCAATTAAAGATGCAACTAGGGAACTCATTAGGCTTTTCATCCAATGCACTTTGTCTGTTTACATTGTGCGCACACCACGATGGGGCAGTTAGCTCAATCGGTAGAGTGCCTCGTTTACACCAAGAGAGTCAGCGGTTCAAGTCAATTATTGCCCAGGGCTAGAAACAACCATTAGCCTGAAGGAAACTCGTAGAGTGCCTCGTTTACACCGAGAGAGTCAGCGGTTCAAGTCAGTTACCATTAGCCTGAAGGAAACTCGTATCCATGAGAGCAATCAGCCGCATTGGATGTGAGTGGGAAGGACCCTCCTATGAGACCTTGTGCACTAAAGAGTGGAAGGGAGCAACAAGCAATGGAGGTGGAGATGGAGCCATTAAAAGCCACTTGGAGCAAGTATGGTTGAACACTGTTATGTGATGGGTGATCAGATATACGCAAGAGAAATGTGTACAATATTTTGGTGTCCTCTTGCAACAGCACTATGTTTTTGTGTGCCATTGATGCATCTGCGCCTGGGACAATGGTGACAGGAGAGTTTATATGGTCACACCTCTGCGAGGCTATCATGGAGATAGGCCACAAAACATAGCGCAGGTGGTCATCACTGACGATGGTAGCAACTGTGTGTCTATGGGATGGATGCTAGAGGATGAGTTCCCGCAGATTGTATGGACTCCATGTGCATCCCATCGCCTAGACTTGCTCATTGAAGATCTTGCCAAGATTAGGTGGATTGCTGACATCTTTAACACTGCGCATAGCTTGGTGAAGTTTGTTACCAAGAGGCCCAAGGTCTTGGCAATGTTTCGTGCCAATAGTGACCTTGCGCTTCCGAAGCCCTCACAAACCAAGTTTGCATATATGTTTATTGTGGTTGAGAGGGTAGTGAGAGTCTGATAGGGACTCATGCACACAATGGTCTGCCGAGAGTAGATGAGCTGGGAGGACCATGAGCACCCGAAGGCAGTTACTTTTACACGTAGAGTGATGCAAGAAGGTTGGTGGAAGGAGGCAGAGGCTTTGTTAAGTGCTCTTCAACCAATCTATAGTGTTCTTCGCATCACTAACATGGAGAGCAGCACTCTTGGACTCTTCTACGAGTTCATGGACCGGATTGGAGAGGCTCTTAACCGATGCACTCTCTTGACAGATGAGAGGTACTGAACTTCCAACTAGTTGCCTTCTTGTTGTAATGTATCGTAGGCTTTAGCTAAGAGCTTTGATCATTCATGGCTAATTTTCAGGGTTGAGGATATTCGACGGGTTTGGAACGACCGGTGGGATTGGTTCCATAGACCAATCCATGCAGTTGCCCACATATTGCACCCTCTCTGGCGTAGTGAGGCGCAGTATGTTAATGAAGAGTTGGAAGATGGATGGCACGCTTACATTCGGAAATGGACAGGAGGAGATGTGGAGCTCATGAGACACTTGGAGGATGAGCGGCTAATGTATCTGAATGCCAGCCATGCATTTGGTAGACAAATTGCATGCATGCAAGAGAGCGCTTCACCCAGCCTCATGGTGGGAGAAGTATGGGATCAGTAGCCCTCACTTGGTGAGTACAACTCTAAAAGACAAGTCTGTTATTTACAAATTACATAATACATTGATCAATGATGATTATACTTAGTACTTACAAAGTTTCTGTATTTTAATGGCAGAAACGCCTCGCAATTCAAGTCCTCTCACAGGATTGCAATTCGGGTCCTACTAAGAGGAACCGGAGCACATGGACCCTCTTCCATACAAAGAATAGGAACAGGTTGTCTCCTGCTCAGTTGGAGCGGTTGGTGTATTGCCATTGCAATCTCTGCCTAATTGAGCAATCAGGCAATCCGATAGAGCCTCGCCAGGTCAATGTCGATAAAATCGACATTGAGAAGATGAAAGATGTCCCAGAGATTCCTCAGGAAGAGCACGACATATATGCCAAGTTGTATGAGGAGTTAATGGCACCTACTCATGGCATACGTGCATCTACACAATCATTATCAGGAGGTTCTAGTATCGGTGCAGCAGCTAAGATGAGTGCGAAAGCTAAGGCAGCTTCGTCCTCTTCTAAGAGTGACGTTGAGTTTATCGAGGAGGCTACTGTTACAGGACTGAGTATTTTACCTCTTTTTCTTAAGCATTCTGATTATGTTTAATCTTGTATAGCATTCACTAATCATGTGTAAAGTTTGTACACGTGTATGGATGCAGATACATGTTTGGTGTGCGTGTGTGCATGTGCATGTGCATGTGTTTTTCTCTTACCTTGCTGCAAGTGTAGCAGTTTCTCTCTCAAGATTGTTAGAGGGTCAGCCGAGTCAACAGCAAACACGTGGCACTGATGGCACGCAACTGACGTGTGGTACCTGGCTGCAGGCGATGAGGATCGCAAGGCAGCTAACGTGGCTGCTCGGGCTGATAGGGTCGCAATTGATGACATGGCAACTGGCTGCAGGCACTTAACCATTCGTACAGGCGGCTGGCACATATATGGCTAGTCAGCTAAAGCAGACATACAGGCACACCCAAGCAAGAGAGAGAGGGGAAGGCGACAGGCAGCAAACACAAGAGAGAAGCGAAGCGATGGGCGCCGGGCAGCAAAACGCAAACGCGCCGGGCAGAAGAAAAAAAGTGATGGAGAAAAAGCGCCGGCCAGCTGCGTGGGTTTTCGAAAACACTAAAGCACCACATGTAATTTTTTTTAATATATAAAAAAGAGAGAAAAAAAGCTATTCGATAGTCTATTGGGAAAAGCCTTTGAAATAGATTTTTCTAAGGGAAAAAGCATAGCTTTTCCCCCAAACTTGTATAAAAAGGGGGCCAAGGCTCTTGTTTCACCACAACACAAATTAGGTGAAAGCTTCTAGGAGATCTCCTCTGCGTGGAGAAAGGGGATTTCTTCTCGAGAATTGTAAAAGGGCTACGCCGACCTCGATTGATAAATAAATACCTGCGGGGGTGCCACGCTTTGGGGCCAATTGGTCTTTTGTGCAGGAGCACTCTAGCTCCACTAATTCTTTTTCTTCCTCCAAGTTTATTAATCCAGTTCATAAAGAGTTTTAAGTGTGATTAAGTGTGCTCACCACTCATCAAGTTTCTGAAGGCCGGTTTCATGGTTCCATTGTTGAGATTCATCGTCGACTTTTTCAAGGGGCGAGCCTGTGGTCGACACATTTAATTCTATGGCTGGAACTAGTGCGGAGATGAAGGATTTATCTTCGGAAGAGGACGACTACTTCTATGAAGATGAGGAAAGCGAGCAAGAAATACGTTCGGATATGCCAGAAGCTGAAGATGATGATGCCACCTATGAAGCAAAGATGCAGAGTTTGATGGAGGGATTAATGGAACTCGCGAAGGACTCACTTTTTCCACAAAACTTCAAAGCTGATTCTAAACCACGGAAGTAGGGGTTTGAGAAGAAAGCTAAGCCTCAACATTCAGCTCCCATCCACCCAAATTTTCAGCCATACCCCGATTCTTCCTCTTCTTTTCCCCCACCTATCCATGGAAACACGAGACATATTGTTGTGGGTTACCCAAGGAGCTTCGTGACTATTGTATTAAAACAAAGGTCATTAATATGACTCAGATGTCAGGATTCAAGGATCAACGTCTCTTCTCTAAGAAAGCATCAAAAGAGGCAGAGGAGTCAAAGGAGACCAAAATCACTGAACCGCGAGAGAAGGGGCAATCCAAGAAGAGAAAATTTCAGCCCTTACCTCAGAGAACAGATGAAGAAAAGAAAGAGCTTATAGCTGGCAACAAATGTTTCTCTTGTGGAGAAGAGGGACGTCGGTATTATAGGTGTCCGAAGAGAGCATTTAAAAGCACAGATGATTCACAAGAAGAGCCTAAAGCAAAGAAACAGAAACCGTCTGTTGGACTAGTACCTAACTTGATAGGGATGAAGCAAGGGGATGCATCTTCAGAGTTGTGCAGAGCATGAGGAAGACTTCGAGATCAACAGGTTTTGATCTTTTTCGATCCTGGGGCACGTGTAAAGTTGGGCATCAAACCAGAGGAGATGCGTGTGTTACATGAGGCTACTTTGGCTTGTCCTGGACATTCGGTTGAGGTTACACCGATCATTGGGAAACTGCGACTCAGTGTGCAGACTTACACGGACAGAGAGGATGATTTCTACATTATGCCTTTGGAGGGTTGTGATGTTTTGTTGGGTATGCCTTGATGCTGTAAGGTTAAAGCGGTAGTAGATACTTTCAACAAGAAAATCTCTCTCACTCACAAGAATAAGGAACACACTCTTGATGTAAAGCGTATCGACCTCGGCTATTTCTCGTTTAATAAAGAAACATCTTTCTGTTTACTTAGTGTTTGTTAAAGAGAATCAAGATACCACAGATTCTAACCTGTCTGAGTTGGACAAGGAAAGATTGGACTTTCTCAAAAGTTTTCAAGATTGTTTTTCAGAGGCTTTGCCAGGGGAGTTGCTGCCTGCTAGGCCTGAGGATCATGGGATTGATTTGATTCCTGGAAGTTCACCACCGAATAAGCCATCCCATAGGGTGAGTGCAACCCAACAAGAAGAGATTATGAGCCAAGTGTGTGATCTGTTGGACAAAGGGTTGATTCAGCCGAGCTCTTCGCCCTGTTGTTCACCAGTGCTTTTGGTACAAAAGAAAGATGATTCTTGGCGGATGTGCATTGATTACAGGGCACTGAATAAGATTACCATCAAGAACAGATTCCCTATACCTCAAATCGATGATATTTTGGATCAGTTACAGGGAGCAGCTTACTTCAGTCTAATCTGAAGAGTGGATACCATCAAATTCGCATCAGGCCAGAAGATGTGTACAGGACAGCTTTCAGGACAACTTTTGGACTTTATGAGTTTTTGTCATGCCTTTTGGTCTTACGAATGCTCCAGCGACTTTTAACAAGATGATGGATCGGATTTTTCGACCCCATCGTGCTTTTGTGGGCACCTTCTTTGATGATATGATTGTGTTTTCTCATTCAGAGAAGGAGCATCGGGAGCATTTGACCAAAGTGTTTGAGGAACTCAGAAAGCATAGGTTGGTTATCAACGAAAAGAAGATTGAATTTTTCATGCAGGAGATTCACTTTCTTGGGCACATGGTGTCTAAGGATGGCGTCAGGATGGATCCAGCGAAAATTGAAGCAATAAAGAATTGGCCGGATCTGCAGACTATACATGATGTACGAAGTTTCTTAGGACTTTGTTCATATTACAGGAGGTTTATTCGATTCTTTGCAAAGATTGCTTCACCTTTACATCACCTGACCAAGAAGGATGTAAAATTCCAATGGACAGAGAAGGAAGTGGAAGCTTTCAACAAGCTTAAGGAAAAGCTAACCACTGGTCCAGTTTTGGTTTTACCAGATCTACAAAAACCTTTTGTGGTACAGTGTGATGCATGTGGGAATAGCATTGGAACTGTTCTTATGCAGGATGGACATGTTATTGCTTATGAGAGTAGAACTTTGTCACCAACAGAAAGGAATCTACAAGTGTATGAGAAGGAGCTTCTTGCGATTATTCATGCTCTTTCTACTTGGAAGCATTACCTTCTTGGAGCTGATTTCATTGTTCAGAGTGATCATCAGACTCTTCAATACTTCCTTACTCAAACGAAGCTCTCAGAGAAGCATATGAGATAGGCAAACTTTTTGTCCATGTTTCACTTTAAGATTAGTCATGTGGATGGCAAAAAGAATGTGGTTGCGGATGCCTTGTCTAGGAAACCACATGTGGCCGCCGTCTCTATTATCCTTCATCATGAACTTGATGATATGCGAGAACAGTATGCTCATGACTCAGATTTTGAGCGGATTTTTGATCATTTGACTGAAGGAGAGCGAGTTGATCATTATTCTCTCAAGGAAGGATTTTTTATGATGCATGACAAATTGTGTGTCACATCTCAGTTGAGGCAGAAGGTTTTGACAGAATGCCATGCTCCGCCTTATGCAGGCCATCGTGGTATTGAGGCTACAGTGAAGGCTTTGGAGGCATTCTTTTATTGGCCTACTATGCGCAAGGATGCTGATGCTTTTGTTCGTGATTGTATCATTTGTCAGAAGGTGAAGTATGACCATCAAAAGACACCTAGGTTACTTCATCCTTTGCCTATTCCAGATAGACCGTGGGAGAGTATTGCTATGGATTTTATCTTTGATCTTGCTAGGACAAAGAGTGGGAATGATGGCATCTGGACTATCGTGGATCGTTTCAGCAAGCAGGCTCATTTCATTCCAGTCACGAAGAAGATAAATGGAGAGCAAATGGTGAGGATATTTTTGACAAATATCTTCAAGTACCATGGGATGCCCACATCTATTGTCAATGCCCGAGATTCTCGAAAGACGAGTTTATTTTGGAGAGCATTATTCGAGAACATGAAGACTTCGTTTGAAGTTCTCATCCTCTTTTCATCCACAAACAGATGGGCAATCGGAAATTGCCAACTCAGTTGTATTGGATCTTCTAAAGTGTTATGTTTCGAATCATAAGGAACATTGGGAAAAGTATCTTCCTTTGGTGGAGTTTGCTTACAACAACAGCATTCACACTTCAACAGGTAAGGCACCTTTTGAGATTGTGCAAGGCGGGAAGAAAGTACCTCCGATCCTACATACAAAAGATAAGATCTTCGAGGCAGATCGTTTTGTGGAGAATATGGATGAGGCTTACAAGAAGATCAAGGTGGCTCTTCACAGGACTCAAGAGAAATAGAGGAAAGGAGCAAACCTACACCGTCGATCATTGGTTTTTGATTTTGGTGATTGGATGCTTTTGAGATTTGAGAAGGCTAGACTCAGGAAAATGAAGGGTAAACACAGTTTATATTCTAAATTGAGTATGCGGTACTATGGGCCTTTTCAGGTGATTGAGAAGATGAGTGATGTTTCTTATTGTCTTCACTTACCGGATCATTGGAGGATTCATAATGTATTCCATGTGAATTTTCTTAGACCTTTTAGAGGTGAGGTGCCTACAGATCAAGTTGATGAGAAACACAACCAGAAGTCGAAGAACTAGATGAGATTCTTCAACCGGAACAGATTCTGGCACATAAAGAAAGAAAAGTCAGAGGAAAAGTTCCACGTCGATATCTGGTGAAGTTTGTGAACTATTCACCTATGGATTCGAAGTGGATGGAGGAGGGTGACTTGGCAAATTCACCGAGGATACTACAACTTTACCTCGAGGCTTTAGGTTTGGAGCCTACCTTAGAAAGTGCTTCAACAAGTTCAACTGTGGATTTCAAAGTACTACCTGTTACTCAAGAGGGGGGTGACTCCGCTCCCTTGTTCACAGAGTTCACTTGGATGAGATCTGGAAGTCGCTTGGTGTTCTTATCAGCACACCCGAGATACTGAATTGATAGTATATCTGCCTATGGGATTTCTATGATATTTGTGTACTAGTCACATGGTTTGATTCATGTATATACGAATCTTTAGAGAGAATGGAGACACCTATTCTAGATTTTCATTTGATAAGCATCAGTGTTTACTCATGTTCATGATGTACTGCTGATCGTGGGTCCTATGGGATGGCCATGAGCGGAGCAGGTAAAGCATCCAGGGAGACCTGACTATTCACGAGATGGAAGCTCTTGATTTATGTTATTTAGATGTTCTGTTTCAGTTGGCAGGACATAGCTTTCTCGTTGCTCTCTTAGGTTCTGTTTCAGTTGGTAGATCCTTTGAATGAACAATCGAGGACGATTGCTTTGTTTTAAGAGGGGGGTATGTTACAGGACTAAGTATTTTACCTCTTTTTCTTAAGCATTGTGATTATGTTTAATCCTGTATAGCATTCACTAATCATGTGTAAAGTTTGTACACGTGTATGGATGCAGATACATGTTTGGTGTGCGTGTGTGCATATGTGTGCATGCTCATGTGCATGTGCATGTGTTTTTCTCTTACCTTGCTACAGGTGTAGCAGTTTCTCTCTCAAGACTGTTAGAGGGTCAGCCAAGTCAACAACTGACACGTGGAACTGACGGAAGGCAGCTGACGTGTGGTACCTTGCTGCACAGTGCAGGCGATGAGGATCGCAAGGCAACTAACGTGGCTGCTAGGGCTGACACGGGAAAAGCCTTTGTAATAGATTTTTCTAAGGGGAAAAGGGGAAAAGCTATGAAAAAGGGGGCCGAGGCTCTTGTTTCACCACAACACAAATTGGGTGAAAGCTTCAAGGAGATCTCTTCTACGTGGAGCAAGGGAATTTCTTCTCGAGAATTGTACAAGGGCTACGCCGACCTCGATTGATAAATAAATACTTGCACGGGCGCCACGCTTTGGGGCAAATTGGTCTTTTGTGCAGGAGCACTCTAGCTCCACTTATTCTTTTTCTTCCTCCAAGTTTATTAATCCAGTTCATAAAGAGTTTTAAGTGTGATTAAGTGTGCTCACCGCCCGTCAAGTTTCTGAAGGCCGATTTCAGCTACTGATGAGGACAGCGAGGATATTGAGGATTGAGTGCCCAGACTCCAGATTGAGGACTCTAGTCTTTGGGGCTGTCAAGCTCCTCTAGTTTACTATTTGTCATGCATGATTACATCTATCATGCATGCTTTACTTTGTGTATTTCAGACTTCAGCTTTCTTTTTATGTATCAGCTCAGGATTCAGACTTTTTGTGATTACTTTGAGTGCCATTATTGAGTAGTTGCCATTATTGATGATGGAATCTAGATCTTGATTCTTGATGTTGCCAATTTATTTATGCCAATTGGTCATTTGGCTGCACACTGTAACTGGGTCAACCAGATTCTTTAGTTTTAGCATGTAAACAAGTTTTAATGTGTAAATGATGGATGTTTAATATTGTTTTGCAAGAAGGCAACATATTTTTAACATATAATAAACTTGTATATAAATTTTGGGACCTGTACCCTTCCTTTTTGTATGAAACGTTTTTGAAACTTCTGGGAAATGAAAGAAACGTTTCTGAAACATTTATGAAACACATTTCATGAAATGCCTGGCAACTACGATGCATGCAGTGATTCAGACTAGGCTGGTGATTATGATACCAAGAAATCCACCAGTAGGAATTGTTTTTTTTTTTGGCAGTTCATGTATATCTTCATTTAGTAAAACACAACCCATTGTTGCCACATCTACTTGTAAGGCTGAGAACACGTCAGCCCTCAGTCCTACAGTAGATTGTGTATGGCTAAGGAGGTTATTGGCTGATCTTCGTGAGTGTCAGTAGACACCCACTACTATCTCACTGATAGCCAAAGTGCTATGGCCGTGGCACGAAATCCTATATTTCATGCACGTACCAAGCACATTGACATCCATTATCATTATGTGAGAGAGAGAGATTACACGCAAGGGAGATTAGTTTATCTTACTACCCTACACAAGCTAATGTCGCACATCTATTTACAAAGGCTTTGCCTAGAGAGATGTTTGAAGCTTTCCGAGAAGCTTTAGGCTTGCTCTCATATAGAGAGTGATCTGCTACCTCGTGTAGGTTCAAACTTTTACTTGGGGGGGGGGGGGGATTTGAAGGAAGATGCACACTTATGGTAGTGCTACGTGTGAGCATGACCTCAACAAGGACACTTTTTCTCATGTGGTTTTTGCACTTGGATATCTAGTGTGAAAGGACACTCTATCTATTGCTTTTGTACTTTCATATTATTATGAAAGTGATATACGTGGAAAGTTGATTCTACGACCTCCACAGATTCTCTCTCAACATCTCTATGTACTATCTTCATCTTTGTGTGGCTGTCGGGTAAAACTCTAACTCTGTGTGTGGGTGTGGCTTTCCAACAAAAAGCTTGTCCAGCTTTTCATATGCTTCTTTGGAGGCTCGGAGATCTGCATATTTTCTTGACGTTGCTTCATGAACTGATGTGTGTGTGTTGATTTGTGCATGATGTTGGTTGTTGCTCAAGATGTGTGCACAGGACTGGGCCGCCTACTGACAGAGTACAGAGGTTGTAGGGCATGTTTACACCTCTACGGACTGTTGTACATATGGCAGCGCAATGGTGTACGGATGGTAGCGCAATGGTTCAAGCGAGTACAAAAAATTTCGGGGTGCTAACGCTCGAGGAAAAATCAACCTATAGCTTTGATACCAAACGTAGAAAACAATGAAGTGGAGGCTATGGTGGATCATAGAGAAACATGGCTATGGCTATGGCATAAACACACAGACAAAGAGAAATAAAACACACTCAATATGAGAGTGGCAAAATGATTCAAATGTTGGATTAGTTATCATTGAGAAGTGTGCTTTTATATAGGCTCCATACATGTATGGATCCTTTATATAGGCTCCATACATGTATGGAGCCTTTATATATGCTCCATGCATGCTCCTAATACATCTTAACATTTGGAATTAAGTCAATGATTGGGTGTGAGTGGGTGGCTCCATGATTCTCTTCACCTTTTCTCCTAAATTAGCTCCTTGATTCTAGTAGAGGTAGCTGCCCCTTTGACTTTTGCCTTGTGGTTACTTTCTGGATTTTATCTGCTCTCTTTTACAAGAGTGTCTGTGCACATGCCACATGCCTTTATTCTTTTGTACTTGGATGAGGCTTGTTCTCCAACAAGAAGCACAGGAAGATAATTGATGGATGAGTGCCATGTAGAATGAGTATGACTCAATCCATAAGAATGACACTTAGTATTTGGCTCATTTGCCTCATGGCAAGGAAGCATAGTTGCATGAAACGGAAATGGAAAACGGCAACCGCCGGCCTTTGGGAAACGACAATGGCACAAAACTAGGAAACGGTGGATGTATGATACATAATATGAAAATAATGAGAAAATTAATAACTAGGGAAAAGTTTGAGGAGTGCACCATCATAATTTGAAATAAATAGTGAGCAAAATTTGTAGAAAATCACTAAGCAAGCACTAGATGAGACAAATCAATGGGTGACTTGCTAAAGAGAAAGGTAGATGGTAGTGTTGTGACCGCTACAAGGCTAGGCTTGTTGCAAAGGGTTATGCTAACCAAAAGGGCATTGACTATGATAAAACCTTTGCTCCCACTTCATGTATGACTACCAATAGGTATATCATCACATTGGCAGTAGACCATGGTTTGCACGTACATCAGTTGGATATCAAGACTGCCTTCTTGAACGATGATTTGCATGAAGAGGTAAATGTATCTCAACCTCACCGTTTTGTTCAAAAGGGGAAGAAGAAGAAAGTATGCAAGCTACAGAAAGCTCTGTATGACCTTAAGCAGGCTCCCACAGCATGGTATGAGAACATTGATGTATACTTGGTTGCACGTGGTTTTTACGATAGTCCTACTAAAAGTACCCTCTGATTAATAAGGAATTTTTGTCATCGTTCTATACGTTGATGACATGCTGCTCACACGCCCTGATGATGAGAAGATTTTTGCCTTCAAATGTGTCATTCGAGATGACAGATTTGGACCCGTTGCATTACTATTTGGGCAATTTCTTCAACGTGATGATGGTATTGTCATGTTGCAATCGAAGTATATACAAATGGGACTTCGAGAACAGACAGATCTAATAGTAAAAATGGTCGGTGAAACTTCAGCAAGACCCAAGCTTCAAGCTCCATTATCATCATACACTTGTGGTAATGAACTTCTTGCACCAACCAAACTCATATGATGTTATTTTGGACACACCTTTCATGAGGGAATGCAAGTTGGTGCATGATTGGATCCCTGTCACTACGGACATGCACGGAACACACTCCAACTACGCACAGATGAAGAAGGTAAGGCTCATGTTCACCTCCATCCCATCAGGCTATATGTAGGGACCTGCTTGCCCACACTAGCCCGGATGCTCGCGGTACTCCAACCCGGGATCTCACCCCTGAACCCCGGACTCGCTTGCCGCCCGCTCTCCGGCATGCAGTCTCACAATCCAACAAGCCCACATATACGCTATATGCTACGTGACATTACCTCCGTCTTAAGAAGAGTTTTCATCCGCGAAAACAAACACTGGATAGTTTTTGGTAAGCGTACTTAAGCGTTCCCATGAGGACGCTTTATCCTCTCCATCCTTCCACTTAACAAGTGCCTCTCGGTACACATTATGCCTCATCTTCCGTTCTTTAACTTCAAGAATCTTCTCAGGTTCATGTGAAAGAGACGGTTGTTCAACAAGTTCCACCAAAACGTTAGAAGTAACTATGTTCTCCTTATGGTAAACATTTTTCAGAGCCTACTGACATGAAAAACGAGAGCTGTCCGACAACTCAAGTTTGTATGCTACACTAGTAATCTTCTTAAGGATTTTAAATGGACCGTAATATCTAGGAGAAAGCTTTTGACACTCTCACATCTTGAGAGTCTCCGACTTCGCAGGGACTTTCAAGCAAACAAAGTCACCCTCTTCAAAGGCACTTCTCTATGGCTCTTACGTTTTTGTACGACCTTGTGCACTACTACGATTACTATCTCTTGCTACTTCTAGCATATCTTGCATGTCTTCAAAGAAATCCTTGATAGATTATATCTTCTCCTTTTGTAGACCTATGGGCACAAGGGATCTCGGCAAGAAATAAAAGAAGCATGCCAAAAAAAGGAATTTAAGAACAAATTGAGGAAATGATCTTTTGGCAAGTTATCCAATGAATCTTGGGGATCCAAGCATTTAAACAATATCTTATAAGATCCATTTCAAGTACCATCTATCAATATCTTATAAGATCCAAGCATTTAAACAATATCTTATAAGATCCATTTCAAGTACCATCCAAGCATTTAAACAATATCTTATAAGATCCATCAAGGAATACTATCCAAGGAAGGGGGTGGACAACTCAACTATCCAAAAAAAAAAAGATCAAGATTCTACAAGTTTATTCTCACAAGAAGATGCATACCATGGTACAAGATACAGAAGGAGAACATGAGCATAGTAGCCTTGATTTCACTCAATTTCACTTGCTAGCTCAAAATATGTCCTTGGGGGGGATTATTAAAGAACACTCTTGATATCTAGAGGTTATTGAATCAATGGATTGATATATTCCCATTAGAGGAGGAGGTGGGAATGATGACATAATACTAGAAGTTAATGTTCTTTAAGGTGACCAAAAGACTTGAGAGAACAACCCTCCCATGGAGTGCAATTAGTTCCCAAGTAACTTCATATTCCTAGATGGTGGTTTTGGGGTTAATGTGATCATCAAAGCCTTGTATTTGAAATGGGAACATCCATTTATTGAATGAATATACTTTTTCATCAATCTTGAAGATTAAACAAGAGTGAATTTTGTAGGATTAAGAGTGCCTAGTTAAAATAGGAGGCTTCATGTTTGCTATCCCCTTTGTAGACTTCCTAAGTCTAAGCTCCCACTAACATTTTCCCACCAAAATTTGATGCAATATTAGGTAGGCCTTGTCTTAGGATAGAAATGATAATACATGATTGGGGCAAACTCTTGAAAACCAAGAATTCCATGCTGTCCTTATCTTAGGATGGCAATGGTAATACATGATTGGGATAAACTCTTGGAAAACCAATAATTCCATGCTACCCATGGGCCATGATGTGCTCATTGACACCACACCATGACCAAATATGGTGGCTAGCCCCACCAACAAATGTGTGTGCCCCTCTATGCAAGGGCCACTACCACCCTAGAGTTACACACATTTGTATGGGCTTGCAGAGGCTTTGCCTATGCTAAGACAGGTCGCTGCTCTACCTGTCTTGGCTTTGCTGAGACAAGTCTCTACTCTGCCTATTTTGGATTTGTTTGCTAAGACAATTCTCCACTCTACCTAACCAGCCCTATAATATTTCTACAAAAAAGAGAAGCTTTGGACTATTTATGTCCTTTCATCTTCCACGCTTTTCTTGCACATGTGGGATTACTTGACATCCCTTTTATCCCCACTATTCATGTAAGGTTTGCACTGCACTCTAACACCCCCCTAAAATCGATCATGGAGGGAAGATAACAATGAACTAGGGCTCTAATAGCATCCCAAAATCCAAGAGCTGTCATGCTTCCCATGATGTGTTTGATACCATAGCATGACCAAATATGGTGGGCTGACCATAACTGTGCCTCCACTACGCGGGGGTTGCTAGCACCCTTGGAGGCACACACATCCACATGTACCTAAAAAGGCTATTACTTTTTGAGATAGGAGGTCCTCACTCTGCCTAATCAATCCTCTAATATTTCCATATAGCCAAGATTTTGGGGGAGTTTTGGAGGGGTACCTGTTGAGATTTGAGGTGACATGAGAGCTAGAGAGAATGTGATAAGAGTTGGGCATTGTCCCACATGCAAGAAAAACCCAAAGTGTATTGTACCAACTCGCTCACCATGGGCATGCAACTGAGCGCATCCGCTACTACGTTAAATTTACCTCTCTGTAACGAAGCTGCAAATCAAACTCTTGTAGGATCTCCGCCGCCAAGCTTTTCTACCTTTCAACTCATTTTGACTAGAAAGCCATTTAAGACTTTCATGGTCCGTCCGGACCTCAAAAGTAGTGCCCATACAAATAATGTCGCCACTTTTTTAGAGCATGAATAATAGCCAGTAACTCTCCCTCATAGGCTTAGTAGTTAGAGCGTGTGGCTGTCTGGGGCGTCTTGTGCTGCTACCCTCTATTTGTCAAGGGAGACGTCCTTCTTTTCGAATCCTTTGACGACTGTCAACAACACAACCAAAAGCTTAGCCTTGTCCAGTTGTGCTCATAGCCAGGCCTGGCCGTGTGCGGGTATAACACCACGCACCACACCAGGGTAAGAGATGCAAATCCACGCATGGAGCAGCAAGATGGTGGTGACGTGCGCATACGTGTGGACGGCCCTAAGTTGCCAGAGAGCTGTTGCCGCTGCTATCGGCTGGAGAGAGAGCTCTCCTTGTTGATGCTCCCTATGCTAGTGCATGCGTTGCCGGATGGCGTCGTTGCTATCAGGCTGGGAAGGTGCAGTCTCTCTCACGTGCACGCTACACACGAATGAGATAGTGATGCCATCGTGTTTATTGCCTATTGGGGCTACGCTTAGTCGTCGTGTGTTCATGGACGGTGAAAGAGGGCTCACGACTATGTCACTACGGGCACGCACGGGACACTCCAACTACGCGGTAATCGAGAAGGGAAGGCTTGTGTTCACCTCCCAACCATAGAGCAGAATGAGGGATCCCCCCTTCCCACCGGGCTATATGTAGCGACCTCCCTGCCCACACTAGCCCAGACGCCCGCGGTACTCCGACCAAGGCGTCTCACCCTTGAACCCCGGACTCACTCGCCACCCACTCAAAAGCATGCAGTCTCGTAGTCCGGTCGAGCCCACGTACACGCTACGTGACGGTGGAGTACGAGTACCATGCAAAAGTGTCATCCTTTGCCTCGTGGACCTCCCCACCACAAAGATGGAGTTCACCACCTTCGCGCCCCGGATGGGGTGGTGGAGTGTGATCCCTCTAGGGTTTGCAGGGTTGCCTTAAATTTCTACCACCATCTTCTTTCGATGGACCCTGCCTTCTCAAGTGCATCACAAAGTATGGCAGCACACAAGGCAGTTGTCTCATTGGCCTTGTAGAGATTAACTTCAACAGAGGAGAGATTGAGAAGCACTATAGGCCCTTCCCCGCTAGAAGTGTTAGAAAGGGGATGGGATTGCGGTCTCCCTCTTTCACCACCATTGGGATCTCATGAAGGCTGGCCAAGCAGCAACCTTCAAGAAGGAAGGTTATGGTGACAAGCTCCCTTCCTGAGTGATTATTAGGCAAAGGGACTCATTCATTTGAACCCCAAAGAGAAGGGTTTCCCGTCCTGAGGTTCACCAGTGGCGCCCTATTACCTTCCTTGACACCACCTACAAAATTCTCGCCAAAGCGATCCACCATCAACTTCAGCCGCACCTCCACAACCTTATCAATGGCACACAAACAAGCTTTACCCCAGATAGGAGCATCCTGAATAATATCTTCATCGGACAAGAGATGAATGCAGCTTGTTTCTGAAAACTGGTGAAGGAGCAGATGAAATTGAGGCCATTACATTGTTCAAAACATAGGCCAATTTGATTTCAAACAAAATTCTATAAACTTGCTTGTTACTTCAAGGGAAAAGTAACTATGAGAAGCTCCTAAAAGACACATTCATGAGGAATTTCTAACACTCAAAAATGCACCCCAAAAAAAAATGAACTTCGATACAGAGGCAAACAGTAATTGAAGCGTACTGGAATGCATCATTTACAATCTCGCTGATGAACTTTTGTGTTGCTATGGAGATCAACCTCGTGCTGTAAAATGGTAAAATAAGTAGCTGTCAGGGCTTGGTGTTAAGATCAAGCTAAGCTAACAAAAAACTTCAGTACTTCATAGTAAGAGCTCATAAACAACATTGTCTTTTAAATTCCTTCAAAAGATTTATGAGAAGAGAGATCTAAGGATGTTTCTTTTTTCGGGAAAGGAGGGACAGAAGAAGAAGAAGCCACCCGAAACACAACTCGCATTATAAGAAGTAAGAAGCCAGCTGCACAAGACGACATGAAGAAAAAGTTATCTTGTGCACCAACTGCTTTGGTGACATGTGGACATTATCCTACAGTTTAGGGGCAGTTTTAGACCAATTGTTGGGCAACATAAACATGTATAAGCCAGCCTGGCCAGGGAGCAAAGCATCGAGCAACTTTTTAGCCCATTACGAACGTGTTAAATGACTTTTCTGACACAAATTTGGGCTTGCAAAAAGGTGATCGCCTGCACTAGTTATGGGCTTATAAATAGTAGGGCCACGGATAGATCCAACGATCTGTAGTGCCATGTCACATGCAGATGCTGTACTAGGGTGCCACATGGCCATTCTACTTAGCCAGTACACTTAGCACACCATTTTTGCTAGCCATTGTGCATGTTGTACAAGGACATGTCGCTCGAAAGGTGCCATCTAGTCAAATCATGTGCAAGTCCTACATAGTCGTGTGTAACCTACTTGCAAGCTATAAAGATGTGCACAGGTTCCAGACACTTATTAGACCCATGGTCAGATGCTCGAAACACCGGTCAGGCCATTTAGGATTAATAGTGTCTACCAAGCCTTTTTTTCGTCCAAGGTCACTAGCAAGGTAAAGGGTGGCCAAGTATGCTTCATGGGAGCATGCGTAGGCTGTGGGCAGCTCTTGGGAACCCATTGGGTGCCCAATTAACTAGACAAAAAGGGAATGTTGGACCTTGCAAGTTAGGGTTAGTAGAGCAAGACACTCACAATAGAGAGTGAGAGGCACATAACTTGATGATGATTACCAAGTAGAATGAGTGGCATAAGGTACAAATGATAAGTACACCCCAAATGATAAGTGTTAGAGGGTGTTCACATGCACGGGGGAAAAAACCTCCTAAAGAGGGAAAAAGTGCCCCGGCTAGTCCTAGAGTGTTCACACACCCCTCCATTACACAAATGTCTACAAGGAAGTGCTCAAGTAGTAAAAAGGCACCCAAGTAAAAGAGAAGGGCGCAATTTATTAATATTTTGTCCTCATTTTTCCTAGTCTACCTGTTCTCTACTCACCGACTTGCTCACGAAGGCCAACAAATAGGTGCACTTCATCCCATCAATCACATCTACAAGCATCTCACTCATATGCGTGTATTGAATTCAGCCCCCATGCCACTCATTGGAGCATTACACTGGCTTCAAGAGGTACAACAGACATTTGCATTTTCAACCCACTGTGTGGTGAAGAAAAATGATGTCAAGTGCACCCCACACTTGGATGCCACGTGGCCATATCTCTACAGCACGTGCAAGTCTTAATTGGCCCTTTGTGTCCCATGTCAACTAGGGATCCATTATGAAGGGTCATGGTCAGGTGTACATGTGCCACACATGAAGTTAGTGCATGTCCCGCACGTCTGTGTAACCCTTTGGAATGATGTAGAGGTGTACCGGCATTTATTAAGCTTCCAACCGGATGCACGAGCACTAGTCTAGGACAAGAGATAGGCTTTTTAGAAGGCTCTCTCATGGACAGCCATGTAACGCTTGTCCAAGAGCCACCAAGGAGGCCATGGATATGAAGGTTAACCATATATATACCTCGATGAATCCAGGAACATGCTGTGACATGCGAGGAATTGACCGTAGTAATCACAACCTTAGGCTAGCTAAACTTCACTTAATGATGCTTAAGAGATAAGACAATTAGTGTCAATGCAATACAATGCAGCTATATTAAAATGAATGGTTACAATGAAGATCTAGAAATAGATTTATGATGCTGTCCTAGATGAAGATCCTTCTCGGGATGAGAGGGATATGATGAATGCTGATGATGACTGTTCCTTGCTCCAATGTTGAGGTCCACCCTTCGATGCCGGCTTCCCTCTATGTAGGAGGTAGGAATGATGAACTATGTGCTGAATATGCTGGCTAAACTGCTGATCTGCTTCTCCCTTGCTCCATGGATGAGAAACGCTGAGGAGAGATGAGACCATGGACTGAATGTGCTGCCTATGATGACTGTGAACTGCTGTCCCGCTGACTTCCCTTGTCTCCTAGGAAGGAAGCGCTGAAGAGAAGCTGAGATACTTGGACTGAACTGATGCGATGGCTTATATATGGGTAAGTGCTGCTGGTCGGGCAGATAAACTGCTGTCGGCCAGGTATCTGGACTCCACGACCTGCAATAAATGCTCATGGATGCTGTCGGCTGCTGTAGAGGTGCTGTTGGCTGATCATAACATCCCCGACTACATGCCATAAATGCTCTAAATGCCTTTATGTGCTGAAGATGGCTAATGTACTGATGTTGGTGCTGAAAACAGCCCCAAACATATGTTTGCATATGCTGAAAATGCCTGAATAATGCTTAAATGTCCTGATTAATGTTTATGGATGCTTGATGATGCCATGCCACTTGTACACCTGATGGGTGTGCACGTGACACATGCCCAAATTCACCTTATAAGAAAGTGCAATTTATAACCTCATGGTAGTCATCCACAAGACAATAAACCATCAACTCCATCATGCATAGTATGGACTAGATACTACGGCATCCCCACTAACATCATCAAGCTAACCATATGTTGGGTTTTATGCTGTGTATGCACCCAGAGGAGTGCTAGTGATCATCAGTAGGTTACTGGGGCACTTTTTACTTCAGTTAGTGGAGGTTTTTTCCCCCAGTTTAGTTCAGTTTCACTTATATGCAGTTTATAAGTGTTTTGGTCCACCCGGCACATTTATGGCCGGACATGTGAACACTTATCCTTTAGGGGTCACTATCATGTGGCTTGTACTTCACTTTTTCAATCATTGAGATCTACAGCAGTCGTGTTCACTCCTTCTCCTTGGTTTCCACGCCTGTTTGCTTTCTGTAAACCCTAACCCTAACCCTGTTTGGTCTTCAATTGGTATCAGAGCCATTGAAGCTTTGCCTTTGCCCATTGCTGTACACATTTATCTTTATCAACTGCCCGTACATCTGACCCGTACATCATACGTACACTGCCTGCGCTCAGCACTACCCGTACATCATACGTACACTGCCTGCGCCGACTTCAGCAGAGCATTGAAGCTCTGTGTTGCTGCTGCCCGTACAACGTGTACCTGAGCGCCACCTGTAGCGCCCGTGTACCTGAGCGCCACCTGTAGCACGCCGCCTACAACCTCAGCGTACTTGTACCAGCCACCAACAGCGCCGACAGTCAACTGTGCAGCCATACGCTTGTAAGTGCCGTCTGTCACCTGCCTGCGCCAACTGTACAAGACAGCGCAGTACTGTACTGCACTTGTCAGCGCCTGTACCTACTGTGCCTAGTCACCTTCAATACAGTACCTTGTGTGTACCTGTTCGCACTGTTCAATAAAGTGCTCCGTACAGTACCAGCTGAGTACATCGCCGCCTGCAGCTGTGCGACGCCTTCAGTACTGTGGTCGCCTCAGTATCCGTACAGTACTTGCTTGCTTACAGAGGACTGCTTTCGTACATTATCTGCACAGTACAACAGTCTACGAGTACAACAATCAACTCATATCTCAGCTGGTAAGCATTACAGGTTTTGAATTTTGGGCATTCTTATTTTTCTCTGTGAAAAATACACAGGCACAACAAGCAGTTTTTCTATCAAGGAAAATATACAGGCACAACAGGCAGATTTTCTAGCAAGAAAATATACAGATTTTTGCACAGTTTGGGTGCAGTAAATTTGGGCATTTTTGGGGCATTTTGGCATTGTGTACGCCATTTGCTGCTCTACTCAGTCATTGGTGCATTGAGCTGCACATTCAGAGGATTGAGAGTGCAGGCAGATTTGGGTGAACTGTATTCAGTGGAGTACAGTTGTTATCAGGGTTTTTGCTATTGGGTTTTTTGGTAAACAGGTACAACATTGTGCGTAAAGCATAATGGCAAATCAACAGCAAAGTGATGTATTCACATATTTGTCTAAGCAAGACAAATTGGATGGCACGAACTACTCCTTGTGGAGTTTTATGCTGAAAAATGTGCTTGTGGCAAAAGGTCTTTGGGATTTTGTTAGTGGTGATGAACCACGTCCAGGTCCATTGGCTCCAGAGACTCCTCCTCAAGGGGGTGCTCGTGGACGAGGACAACAGGTACAGGCTCCAGGACAGCCATTGCCTGTTCAGAGAACAAATGCTCAAAAGACATGGGATGCCAGGGATGCACAAGCTTTGTCACTCATTGCATTGTCAGTTCAGAGGTCCATTATACCTCATATTCGTTCAGCTGGCACTTCACAGAATGCATGGGTGACTTTGGAGCAGATGTATGCTGCTCGTAATGAGGCTAGGATCTCATTTTTGAAAAGAGAGCTGGAAAATCAGAAAATGAATGAAGGAGATGATATGTCTAGCCACTTAAACAAGCTGCAGGATTTGAGAGAGCAACTCATCAATGTGGATGAGATTATTCCTGAGACACAGCTTGTGTCCACCATCTTGCACTCTTTGCCAAGATCTTACTTGGCTTTCCATACCTCTTTGAACCTCAGCATGAGGAATGCTGTTGAACCCCTCAAGTATCAGGAACTTGTTGCTCTCTTACTACAAGAGGAGCAAATGAGGAAGAATATGAATATGAACACAAATGCTGAACAAGCATTTACTACAGGTCAAAAGGGGAAAGGGAAATCTCAGCCAAAGAGTGCAAATCAAAATTCAGGTGATGGTGGTTCTTCACAGGATACCAAGAAAGGTGATGGACAGCCCAAGAAGAAGGGCAAATGTCATTACTGTAAGAAGCCAGGTCACTACATCACGGAATGTAGGAAGAGGATTGCCAAAGAGAAGGCAAAGGAAGCTGGGATGTCTGTTAATGATGCTCCTAAAGCTCCTCCAGAGACTGCTTCTTTTGTTGAGGATAGGGATTACTGTTTTTTTACATGCAGCTATGATGCCTCTTGGTCTTCACAGGCACTCAGTTTGACAGAGCATGCATGTACTTGGTATTTTGATAGTGGTGCCTCAAAGCATATCACATCTCGCAGGGATTTGTTTGGTCATGTTGGCCCTGCCCCTGTTGGCAAAACTGTTCAGTGTGCCAACAATGCTTCATATCCAGTGTGTGGCATTGGGGAGATTCAGCTTACAGCCATTGATGGCTCCATTCTCCGCCTTACAGATGCCTTATATGTACCAGGGATAAAGAAGAATTTGTTGTCCATTTCTTCTTTAGCACATTGTGGAATGCAAGTCCACTTTGATGATGATAAATGCATGGTCAGAGACAAAGCAAATGCCTTGACCTTGATGCTTACTGGTACATTATGTCATGGACTTTATGAGTTGGATGCATTTCAGCCAGTGGATCAGTCTGCTTATCATGCATTCACTCTTACTCCAGCTATGGTTGATACGGAGTTATGGCATGCTCAAATGGGGCATGTAAATTTTGGTAGTCTTATGCTTATGCAGCGACATAATATGTTTACAGATCTACCTCTCATGGAGAAGCCTCCAGATCACATTTGTGAAGGATGTATTTTGGGAAAAATGCACAGGTTTTCCTTCCCACGTGATCAGGCTCTAAGAGCAACTGCAAAGTTGCAACTTATACACAGTGATCTTTGTGGTCCCATGCAGACAAAGTCATTAGGTGGTTGCTTTTATTTTGCAACATTTATTGATGACTTCTCTCGTATATGCTGGGTCTATACTTTGACACAGAAATCACAGGTATATGATGCATTTTTGGCCTTTGTAGCACTTGCTGAGACAGAGTCAGGATGCAAGGTGAAGACTCTCCGTTCTGACCGAGGGGGGGAATATATGTCACATGTGCTGAATTCCTTTCTTGGGAGTAAAGGTATAAAACATCAGTATACTACTCCTTACACTCCACAGCAGAATGGGGTTGCAGAAAGGAAAAATCGGTCACTCATGGAGATGGCCAGATGTATGCCAAAGGCAAAAAGACTACCACATATCTTTTGGGTGGAAGCAGTAATGTGTACTTGTCATATTTTGAATCGATGTCCCACAAAGGCATTGGTTTCTATTACTCCTTTTGAGGCTTGGCATGGCCGCAAGCCTTCTGTATCGCATTTTCGTATCTTTGGGTGTCTTGCATATGCACACATACCCAAAGAGTTGAGGAGGAAGCTTGATGATAAAGCCACAAAATGCATTTTTGTTGGGTATAGCCGTGAGAGCAAGGGCTACAGGTTATATGACCCACTATCCAGGAAGATATTCATCAGTCGGGATGTGATTTTTGATGAAAAATCAGAATTATCCATGGCTGGTTATGAGGCAAATCAGGCTGAAAATGATGTGTTTGAAGGTCTACTACCCATGGAGTTTCATTCCACAGTTGGTGATCCAACTTATGAGGGTACTGGACAGCCAGCAAATGATGTAGGTGGTGCAGAAATTCAGCAGCCAAATCAGCCAGAAGCTGAACCAAATATGGGACAGCAGGCACCACAGGTTAGACATATACCTAGATGGTATTTGAGGACATTACAGGACAGCCATTTAGAAGGTCCTCTTGCTGGTCGTACTCGTAGGGAGACAAGGACCAATGAGCATGCACACATCATGGATTTGAATCTGGTTATGGCAGCCAGTTTACAGGATGATGATGAGCCTGATTCATTTGTGGATGCACGAGATAATGTGCATTGGAACAAAGCCATGCAGGATGAGATTGATTCTATTAAAAAGAATCAAACATGGGATTTGGTTGATCTGCCCAAAGGCAAGAAAGCCATTGGTACTAAATGGGTCTACAAGTTGAAAAGACATGCAGATGGATCCATTGACAGGTACAAAGCCCGTCTAGTTGCAAAGGGCTATGCACAGAAGAAGGGCATTGATTATGAGGAGACATTTGCTCCTACATCCCGTATGTCGACACTTAGGTGTGTCATTGCATTGGCTGCACATCGTGGTTGGGTTGTTCATCAGTTGGACATAAAGACTGCATTCCTACATGGGGACCTCGAGGAGGAAGTTTATGTATTTCAGCCCATGGGATTTGCAGAACATGGTCATGAGGGGAAAGTATGCAGGCTGAAAAAGGCCTTGTATGGTTTGAAACAAGCTCCACGAGCTTGGTATGCAAAAATAGATGCTTTTCTACTCACTCAGGGATTTGTGAACAGTCCATCAGAGACCACTTTGTATGTGAAGAAAGAAGAGACAGATCTGCTGGTCATCAGTCTTTATGTGGATGATCTCTTGCTCATGGGATCAAATGATGACAAAATTGCAGCATTTAAGGAGATACTGCAACAGACATTTGACATGTCTGACTTGGGCCTTGTACATTACTATTTGGGCATACAGTTTGTGCAGGATAACAGAGGCATTGGGTTGTTGCAATCACGTTATGTTGCTAAACTTCTGGAGAAGTTTAAATTTCAGGATTGCAAGCCTATTAGTACTCCTATGGAGCCTGGGATGAAACTGTCACTACAAGATGACAGTGTTTCCTTTGATGCCACTACATATGCTCAGGCTGTTGGGTGCCTCATTTACTTGTGTAATACAAGGCCAGATATTCAGTATGCAGTCTCTCAGTTGAGCAGATTTATGCACAGCCCACGGTTGTCACATTGGCAAGCTGTGAAGCGTGTATTCCGTTATTTGCAGGGTACCTTGTCTCTTGGGTTGCTTTATCCCGAGGGGGGTGACATGCAGTTACATGCTTACAGTGATTCAGATTGGGCTGGTGATTTTGATACCAGACATTCCACTAGTGGGAATTGTTTCTTCCTTGGCGCTTCATGCATTTCTTGGCTAAGCAAGAAACAGACCACAGTGGCCACTTCATCTTGTGAGGCAGAGTGCAGAGCAGCCTACACTACTACTGTTGAGTGTGTTTGGCTGCGTCGTCTTATGACTGATATGGATATTTCAGTGGAGGAGCCTACACCTATCTATACTGATAGTCAGAGTGCCATTGCTGTGGCCAGGAATCCTGTGTTTCATGCTCGCACGAAACACATTGAGATTCACTATCATTTTGTTCGGGAGAGACTCCAGGCAGGAGATATCAGTCTGATCTACTGTCCTACAGATCAGAATGTGGCAGACATCTTCACCAAGGCATTACCACGTCCGAAATTTGAAGCATTCCGCAATGCTTTGAATTTGTTTCCTTTTGGTGGATGATGTACAGTGATCACATATCACTCCAGGGGGGTTTGTTGGGTTTTATGCTGTGTATGCACCTAGAGGAGTGCTAGTGATCATCAGTAGGTTACTGGGGCACTTTTTACTTCAGTTAGTGGAGGTTTTTTCCCCCAGTTTAGTTCAGTTTCACTTATATGCAGTTTATAAGTGTTTTGGTCCACCCGGCACATTTATGGCCGGACATGTGAACACTTATCCTTTAGGGGTCACTATCATGTGGCTTGTACTTCACTTTTTCAATCATTGAGATCTACAGCAGTCGTGTTCACTCCTTCTCCTTGGTTTCCACGCCTGTTTGCTTTCTGTAAACCCTAACCCTAACCCTGTTTGGTCTTCACCATAGGCCAAATAGGCCAAGCCTAGGCCTTAAGAAGCCAGCCCTAGGAAGCCCATGGAACCCTATCAGCCAGCCTAGAGCCTTGTCGGCCAGCAGCAAGGGCTGCCCAACAGCACACGTGTGAAGCGACGACAAGGAAAAGCATTTTCCCCTAGTCGTGAGCAGGCCAACAGCATCATAGAAAACCGGCCACAGCAGAGGAGGTGCCTATATAAGCGATTTTCAGTCGTTGGCATCATTGATCTCATATTCTCTGCAAGAGCTGAAGTCCAAGGGTTGAGACAGCCAAGAAGGTGCTAAAGGCAAGTAAAGGCTGCCCTGTACTCAACCTCACAAGTAGATGTGGCAATAGTGGGTTGCTTTTTGCTCAACCACAAAAAGAAACAATTCCCAATGGTGGATTGTCGTGTGTCATAAACACCAACCTAGTTTGAATCACTATAAGCATGTAACTGCAAGCTCCCTCCCCTAGGATATACCAAAGCAAAATCCAGGGTGCCCTAAAGATAGCGGAAGATCCCCTTCACTGCTTGCCAGTGCTTTGTACCTGGGCTGTGCTACACTAGGAGCCTACTGCTTGGTTGTACACTCATATCAAAAGACTCTCCAACATCATACATGGTTCCATTGGAGTAGAGATGGGCTTACAATCCCGAAACCCAAACTTGTACAACAGCTTTTGAATGTAGTTTGACTGATGTACATGTATCCCAACATCTAATGACTGACCGTTTCGACGGCCTCGGTACCAACTCCCATGTGTTGTTCTTCTCAATGGCATCAAGTTCCACCTGCATGGCTTTCCTCCAAGTATCCTGTGAAAGGGCTTCCTTAACGGAAGTGGGCTCCTTGTCCCGCATAATACGAGACATCAAAGCATAGTTTACCTGAAGAAGCTCCACTGTATTGCTTTTGTCGCGGACTCTGTGCGATCTTCGAGGGCCGTCCTCTGTGGTCCACTCGGAGGGTAGCTCCGTGACACATAACTCCCGAAGGGTGTCCATCAACCACCTCGGTACTCGAACAGATCGTGGAGCCTCCTGCCGTTGCAGGGGCTCTACTCCAGCTGCGGGCTCAACCTCCTGTACTGACTGAGGTTGATCAACTGGAACAATGGTCTGGGAATCATCATCAGACTCCTCTGGATCTCCAAGAAGTGGCGGCTCCTCAACAGTGGATACTGGAACATGCTCATCAAAGACCACATCCCGGCTGACAACAATCTCATTCCTGTCTGGATCATACAATCTGTATCCCTTGGAAAGAGAATTATACCCCACAAATATAAGCTTGCGGGATTTGGAGTCAAGCTTCCCCCTCTGCTTCTTCGGAATATGTACATACGCATCACTCCCAAAAACACGAAAGTGGGAGACATCAGGTTTCCTGCCAAAGTATGCCTCAAACGGAGTCATATTAGGTACTGAAGTCGTTGGAGACCGGTTGAGGGTATGGACAGCCGTTGCCATAGCCTCCCCCCCAAAGTGGACGAGGAAGATCACGATGCTCCAGCATGGTCCTCGCCATCTCCACCACAGTCCTGTTTTTGCGTTCTACAACTCCATTCTCTGAAGGCGATCCTATATTGGCTAGTTCCCTCTTGATGCCATGGTGTGCACAAAATCTGAGAAATGCATTCGAGGAGAATTCACCCCCTTTGTCAGCCCTAAGAGTCTTTACCTGCAATCCAGACTCTTTTTCCACCATCACGTGCCAATCCTTGAACCATGCAAAAGCTTGGTCCTTCTGTGAAAGAAAGTAGACCCACGTGAATCTGGTACAGTCATCAACAAGCAGCATGAAATAGAGAGATCCTCCCAATGATGGTGTCTGCTGAGGTCCACACAAGTCAGTGTGAATCAACTCCAATGGTTTTGAAGCCCACCTGGAAGCCTGCTTCGGAAAGGATTCCCTGTGCTGCTTACCACGTATGCAAGAACTGCAACGTCCTTGCCTCCTGCCAACATCTGGCAAGCCAACCACCATCTGGTCCTGTAAAGCTCGCCGCACTGCATCCACATTTAAGTGGCCATAACAAAAGTGCCACAGATCTCCGACTTGAGAACCTGTCAATGAGGAGAGTGCAGAGAGCTTGTAGATACCATTCTCCACACCGCCTTCCCAAACAACCTGGCCAGTCTCACAGTCCCGTAGAGCAACTGAATGCTCCTCAAATTCCACCCGAAAGCCAGTCTTGCATACTTCATGCACTGACAGAAGATGAAAACCAAGAGCAGGGACGTAAAGAACACGGGAGGCATGCTTGCCTCCCTTGCCGTCGGGAATAATCTCCATCCGGCCCTCACTGTGTATCAGAATGGTGGAGTTGTCGCCAATGAAAATGCGACCTAACTACCGTTTCAGATCCAAAAAGAAGTCTCGGGACGGAGTCATGTGCTTGGAAGCACCACTGTCAAGAATCCATTCCCGGGTATCCTCTGCGGTGAAGCCAACTGCCTCCTCGCTCGAAGACGATGAAGCATCTCAGTCCATCATCTCTAAGTGCACAAATGCAGGAGTCTTTGCAGCTGAGGCTAAAGAATCAGCACTCTTCCCAGTCCGCTTAGGACACCTCCTCCAATAGTGGCCTTTCTCGCCACAATCATTGCAGGACCTCTCGTCCTTCAGATTCTCTCGTTCTGTGTCAGGCTTCTTCTCAGAAGACTTCTCCAGTGAAGCCTTCCCTTTGCCCTTGTTGTTATTCCGGCCTTTCGGCCGTTGGCCAGTTAAGGCCTCCGAACCTCCGCTGTGAGGAGGATTCGTGAATCGTTCCTCCTGGTCCAAGACCATGGGCACAAGCTCCTCCCAGGTAATGGTGCTGAGCCTACCACTAGTAATCAAAGAGGAGTAGAAAGCGGAATACTGAGCAAGCAAGTGGGACAGCAAAGTAATGGCCATGTCTTCTGATGATATCTCCTTCCCAGCCTGGAGGACTTCCTATTGAAGGGCCTGCAACTTATTAATGTGCTCCCGCATCGTCGACGACTTTGCAGGGTTCATAACCCACATCTGTATCCTCTTCATGGGCGATACCCTGTTATAAAGAGAAGCCAAGTGCTGCCATATGCCTCTGGCCAACGTCATATGCTTTACTTGATTGATTACTTGCAGTGTGCAGTTGAGGAAGATAAATGAACGGACCGTGGCGTTGACACGATCCCACATCTGTGCCTGTGCCTCGCGGTCCTTCCTCGTTGACAGTAACTCCCCTTCCTTTGCTTCCGACCGTGGCCCGATAACGATGAAATCAGCAAGGTCATATGACTCCAGCACAGACTCCATCATAACCTTCCAGATGCCGTAATTGTCCCGTCCAACTGACGATCCACTGGGAGCGTGGGGAGTGTTGGGATCTTCACATGCTTCTCAGCCATCTCTAACAAATCTACCATCGCGGGGATGTAACTGAAAAAGGGTGGATGGGTGGGGAAAAAAAACTTTAAACCTGCAAGTGGCTGTCCAGCAACTCAGCCCGCCTTCCCCTTGCTTCTTCTCTTCTCGAACAGTCCCTAACAATCCACCAATCAGCAACGCAACAATCCCCCTCTTGCTCAGAAAACTCCCAAGATCTTTCAAGAGCCTAGGGCTCTGATACCATGTCAAAATACGCAGTGGAGATGATAACCAAATTTGAGACCACAAGAGCAAGTAGAGTGCAGAAAATAGACAGTACAAGAGAAGGAGAGAGATAGACGTGTAACTCTTCTCTATACACAATGGTGTGGGGGCCATGGGGCCATTTTATATGGCCCCATACATGCAGTCGGCCTGTTGAAAAGGCAGCCGACTGGGCCTACATGTCCACAACCAGCCCCATCCACATCAGTCGGCCAGCTGCGCACAGTCGGCCAGCATGCAGGAGAGGTCGGGGACTAGAAGGGGCAGTCGGCCAGCATCCAGAACCTCTGACCAGCAATCAACCAGTATTTGGATCAGCCAGGGTGCAGAAAACTGCCTCCCACACCTGGTAAAAATAGGGAAAAATGGGAAAAAAATACGGGGAGTGAGGAAAAATGAGAAAACACCTACAAAGTGCGGGCACACCCACAACAGAGGCCCTGGTGTCTGATAAAGACAGGAGATGACTTCTCACAGGATGGACCTCGAAGATTGCATAGAGTTTGTGATAAAAGTCAATCAAAGGAGCTGTGACAAGTGAACTATGCATTGATGTCTCGTATCATTCGGGACAAAGAGCCTACTCAATTAAGGAAGCTCTTTCCCAGGAGACTTGGAGGAAATCCATGCAAGTGGAACTTGAAGCCATAGAGAAGAATAAAACTTGAGAGTTGGTTCCGAGGCTGTCAAAACGGTTAGTCATTGGTGTCAAGTGGGTCTGTATACGTCCGATGGGTCGGTGGACAAGCACAAGGCCAGACTTGTGGCTAAGGGCTATGCTCAGCGGCTTGGCATCGACTATGAGGACACTTTTGCACTAACAGCTAGGATGACCACAATTCGGACAGTTCTTTTCCTTGCCTCTTCTCAGCAGTGGCCGGTGTATCCAATGGCCGGTGTATCAGATGGATGTAAAATCCGCGTTCTTGAATGGTGACTTGCAGGAGGAAGTGTATGTTGAGCAGCCTCCAGGCTTTGAGGTTCGGGATCAAAGGATATGGTTTACAGGTGACGGAAGGCCTTGTATGGTCTTAAACAGGCTCCCAGGGCTTGGAATTAAAAGATTGATCCTTTCTTTCTTAGAAAGGGTTTTCAAAGATCAGTTTGCAGATCCGAACTTGTATCTCTTTTGAGAACGCGGCATGGTCACCTTGATTATCCTCTCTGTGGGTCATGTGGAGCGCACATAGCTGTAACGAAGGCTGCCTTGTCAAAGGAGTTTGAGATGACGGATTTAGGCTTACCCCATTTCTTTTTGGGATTGGAGATTTAGCAAACCCAGAGGGGGTTCTTTGTTTCTCAGCAACGGTATGTTCATGAGTTGCTGGAGGCCTTTGGGATAGAGAATTGCAAGCCTATTTCATCTCCGATGGACCCAAATACCAAACTTACAGTACATGATTCTTGTGAGCAAGTTGATGCCTCCTTGTATCAGAAGCTTGTTGGTTCATTGATTTAGTTGCTAAACACCAGATTGGACTTGAGTTTTCCAATGGGGTTGTTGAGCTCATTTATGTAAACACCTTTGAAGACTCATTGGGACACAGGATTGTGGATCTTGCGGTATCTACAAGGTATGCAGGATCTTGGACTCTTCCATGACACTGGAGGGGAAACGTAGAACCAAGTTAGTCTCCAAGGTTGGAGTGACTCTGATTGGGAAGGAGATCCAAACACGAGGAGATCTACATCAAGCTACGGATTTACCCTTGGTTCAGGAGCTATTTCTTGGAGCAGCAAGAGGCAACCAACTATTGCCTTGTCTTCTACTGAGGCAACTCCTTGTGGTGCTGGTTGCGAGGTGGTGTGGTTGCGGAGGTTGCTTGGCAAGATTGGGTTCCCACAGAAGGAACCCATGGTCATCTAGTGCGATAACCATAGTTGTATAGCTATTGCTCCGAACCCGGTCTTCCATGCCCAAACCAAGCACATAGAGATACAATATCAATTTGTTCGTGAGAAGATTTTAGCCTCTACCTCAGCAGATGCTCCGTCAACACTCCAGCTCATTGGGGTTGGTTCCACATCCAAGAGCTGAGAGGGGGTGTTAGCAATCATCTCATGTCTGTACCATATTACTCAGTAGGGAGTGAGGGCCTCTGTTGTGGGTGTGCCCACCTAGTTAGGAGCTTTCTCCATTTTTCCTCATTGTCCATATTTTTCCATGTATTTCTGGTCGTGGGGGACTGTTTTCTTGTGGCCGACCAGCAGCCCAAGGTGGTATAAATACCACCCTTGTCTCCCACACCATGTTGTACCGGATCCTCTGTATATAGTAGAGAGTTTACACAGCTTCTGTCTCTCCTACAGTTCTGCGTTTTCTTTCTCACAGCAGTTTGTCTCATTTCCACTGTGCATTCCAACATATGTTGGCTTCAAGTTATTTGAGGATGTGGGCATATACAAAAAATTGATCGGGAGTTTTCTGCTTGCCCTAAAGTAGACGTGAGTATCTGGTGGTTATGTATGAAAACACAATCTTTGTTCAATCTTAAATGAGGATTGGACAACGAAGATCTTGTGGTTGGAATATGTACTAGAAGTACATGGCGGCACTAGGACTTGTTTGTGTTTGTTTGTGCATTAAGTGGACTAGTGTTTGCCAACAACTAATGGAAGATGTCATTTGGTATGAGAGTTAAATTGTGTTCTGTTAAGTTGTGTTCTGGGTCTGTGCTAGGGTTGCTACGGTACAACTTGTTGTACTTTTAAGACTCAATGTCCTATTGGGATTCAGCTCTTGGATGAGAGTTGGATTGATAGTAAGCAATTGAATCTTTGTAGTAGAGTCTACAAGAGGAGTCTTACTCTGGCCTAGGTAAGAGACAGTGGACTTAAGTAGATGCTATGGACGGATTTCAGGATCCAGAGATTCACTTACATAGGCTTGTCTCCTTATGCATTCACGAGGACGTGGATTGAACAGAAGGAGGGAAGTATGTTACGTCCCAGTACGCCTAGGGTTCGGGCTATGGACATGGACGTGGACTAACCCAGGCTAATGTTAGGGCTTAGCTGGCATGTGGGGACCTGGAGGGTCCACATGTGGACCAAGGCCGCTAGTAGGATGAGGTCTAGATTGGCTAAGAGCTTATAATAAATAATATAGGGCAAATAATGGCTAATATCTTACAAAGAAAGCAAGAAAGCTTATAAATAAAGCAAGGGCCAATAATAGCTAGGCTATTGCTGTATAAGTGACCTTGGGGGCACTTATGAGTTATTGAGGTATCCATGCGGTTGACAAGAGGGCTACCGGTGGCATGTAAGACCTCATGGCCATGGAGCTCCAAGGTGGGTGGTTTGGCCTAGTAGTACAAGATGCTTAGGTTGGGGCCATCAATACCAAGCAGGCTCGCGGCAATTAGACCTCAGGATCGAGGGTGAGTCGGGGGGACTCTACGGTAGTGTGGTGAGTCACTAGCCACAAGCTACCGCGGTCATGCAGTGTGTACAATGTCAAGTCTATGAAACCTCATTAGGGCTTTGGTCCAAGCCAGATGATACTTGGACGTGGTCTGGAGATCTTATATTTATAACCTTAACTAACCCAATTTTAGGGGTTCGTACCCGCACACTTTTGGTCACTTGGAATTTTAAGGCCCTTTTTGACTTTAATTAAACCTTATCTAAGGGGTTCACAACCACAGCCCATCCCACCACTTTGGGTCCCTTGGACGGGCTGTTTTCAGCACCCTAGAGTTGTTGTTCCAGGGCCATCAAACCTACTCCAATCCTGCATTTATTGGCAATGGGCTTAGTCAGGGTCCCTAGGACACATAACTCGATTTCTTGTAGTAACAATCACAAATTTATGAAGAGAGGAGGTGCATGGTTATTGCCTTACATGTGGATGATCTGATTATAATGAGCAGCAAGATCTCACCCCCTTCTTGAAACAAGAGTTTGAAAAATGATAGACTAAGGGTTGATGGGACTAAGGTTTGCACCAACATATCTTTCACTCTCAGCAGAGATGTGCAAGAAAGGTAATAAAATCGTTTGGGAATAACCAAAAGCAGGCCAGCTGCAACCCTGATGGAAATAGATCATGAGCTTAAGTGGAGGAATAGGTTACTTGTGGACAAAAGAATGTACAAGCAGCTAAAGGAAATTTCCATCTCTCTCAAATACTCGACCAGATGTCAATTTCTTAAGCCCCTAGAGAGCCATTGGAAGGCAGGACTACAGGGGTTAGCTCCAACAAAAAAGACCTGTGTTGACAACTTGACTCTTAAGTGCCAATGGATTTGACAAGGCAACTGCAAGGCTTCCCTATAACCACCGAATAATCCTAAAGCAATGTCTCCTCAAGTCATATTGCCTCATTTAGGCCTCTGTGCATCAACTCTGTCAAGTATTGTCTATCTTGCTGTTAAAAGATGTGCAACACTATCAGCTGTAAGACCAAAACATCCTCTTTGTCCACAAAACCTGGTTGCTCCACCCACTGCACAACCGCGAAGAATGACTGTGTTTCAGGGCGGACCCACCAGGACAAACACGAATGCCACCCTGGCCTGACGTCCCGTAGGTCCAAGGTTTGAATCCTAACATCTTAAATTAATATCTCGAGAAAAGAGTGCCCTAGACTTTTATTAAGCCTATAATTGCATGCCTATAAAGGTAGCTAGTGAATTCAGGATGAGCTCTTTTAAAGACTTGAAAGGACAGGTTGCAAGTATGGGGTGAAAACTCAGTAATCCACAATCAAGTGCATGATAAAAGCGCACGTCGTATACATATACAAGGCCCCCACACACATACGTAGATGCACGCATCAATAAATAAATCAAAGCACAGATATACATGAACATATCAACAAACGAAAGGGGCTCACTCTCGGAAATACATACATACATCCAAAAAGACAAACAGACGTGGATGCACATACATTTATACATAGCAAATGCATATGCATACACACAAATACATGCATACATGAAAGCATACACACACATACATAATGATACCAGCAGAGGAAGGGGCTCACACTCTCAGATCCGGACACTGGAATCCGCTTCTGTTGAGATAGTATTCGGCCAATTCATCAGGAATCTGGGAAAGCAAGGGTCCACGTCTGAGCTATATTTTCATGCACAAAATGTTGTACTCAATGAGAGAAGATTAAACTTACAACAGGGAGGTACTCCACAACAGAAGACAGGAAGTCGATAAGCAGCGCATCCTCATCCCGCCTGCTGGCCTCCATAGCACTACATGCATTTGAATGCTGAAATACTCAGTTTTATATCATAGTCTTAGATTAACTGGAAAAACTCAGTTTTATATCGTAGTCTTAGATTAACTCATCAATTGTTTAAATTTTCCTAATTTCTCTTACTATTCATAAAGACACAAGAATGAGAAAATATTTATTTACATATATGTACATATATGCATATAATTTTTAAATACAGTTTTTATATTTTTAATACTTATATTTAAATATAAATGTATCTTTCTCTATATTAAAGAGGAAAGATTTTCACGCAAGGAGAAATATGCCACATGGGTGACGGGTATAGACCTACTGATGCTGTGAGAGTGTTCTGATGATTCCTGCCTTCAAACACATGCAAAAGCTTTTACTGCTTGACCAATGACTATTGAAGAGGGTAGGCTACATGATTGACTGATTAATCAGGGAGGGGGTCCTTTGGGTCTCCTATGATGGTGGGCCTGTCAACCAACCCACAACCCTGCTCTCTGCTGCCTTACCAACATCCATCCTGCCCATGACCTGCCTGGCTGCTTGAGTGCCTTGCTTGGCTATATGTCTGGCTTACGCTACTGTACCTACCTGTAGAGGTGGTAGCGAGCCTTAACCATGGCGTAGCCAACATGATAGAGGCTAGTTTGCAACAATAGAGCTTGCTCAAATGAAGAAAAAGGGCTCCAATTTATAGATTTGGGGATCTCATGAGCTAGAATGGCAAGTAAAAGCTCTAATGACAAGTGTAGAGCCGAGGTGACAATTGTGAGGCCACTTACTCCACTATCGCGCCACATGTCCCAATTTAAGAGATTGACTTCTTTGACCCGTCAAAGCTTGCTAGCGCCCTAAATCTACCCTAAGATTGCTGCCTAATGTGGGATTAGCTATAGGATTAGCCATGTCCTCGTGTGTGCACATGACATTCCCTCCTGCTCGACTTGATGATGGGTAACCTGCCATCTTTCCTCCTTGGACTACTGAATCTATACTTTGACTACTTGACATATGTCTTTGATTGTGGCCTTTGGCCTTCGAAAATGGCTTGAATTCTGATCAAAAGCATGCTTATCGACCTGCCCCCATCTGCGGATCGGATGACTACGACTGGGGCTTGCCTATCTATATATAGGCCCATATAATTCTTCCTACTATTCCCAATAGAGGACAAACATGAATATCATCTAAATATCACTTAATGCTGCCGACTTTATCTATATCATGCTCATGACTTGGCCGACTAGTGGGCTGACTTCTTTAGCTGTCAGAGCCTACCAGTGCCCTAAATCTACCAAAAGATTGCTTCCTAATCAAGGATTGGCTATAGGATTAGCCATGTTGTAACTATTTGGCCCTCCCAGCTCTATTTCACATGATGAAATCCATGCCCAGATACGAGACAAGTGAAGAAGACATGGGGACAGGGTCCATAAGGTTTGATTAAGAAAAAGCACCATTCTTGGTCAAAAAGTAGGAAAAAGCAAAAAGTCAAACAGGGTTGACCGTTGGAAAGAGGAGACTGAGCCGGACCAAAAAGCTAAAAGGTGCTTTCTCAAAAAGCAGCAGCTCTAAGGTCCAAAAGCAAGGCCTTAGAACCAAAAAAGCAAAGCACCAAAAGTTGAGTAATATTTTATTAATAAAAGTAAAAAGAGTAAAAGCAAAGGCAAAAAGAAAACTTGCTTTTTAGATGTACGGTCATCCCTAGACTTGTATGGGCATATGCATGGGCGATATGGGTGCGTGTACGAAGCCATGCGTGGAGCTGTACGGACATGTATGGACAAATTTTAAAAACCCTAAAATTGCTCGAAAAACCCTTAAAAAACTGCTTTTTGGATGTTTTTATCGCCCAAAAACCATTAAAACAAGCTTTATATCAATTTTCTTGCTAGAAAGAGCTTTTCCATGGTTTTCTTCATTGACAAGGTTGTAGGAGTTGTGGGGATTACTCATGGGAACTTGGACTACTTGAACTTGGATTTGAACTTGGACTAAGAGCTTGGATATGGAACATAGAGCTTGGACATGGTGCATAGACATGGAAAACTTGGACATAGAGCTTGGACATGAAACTTGGACATGAACATGGAACTTACACATATAGCTTGGACATGTGGATCTGGACTTGGACATGATTTAGACTTGGTTTTAGATTTGATTTGGACTTGGAACTTGGACTTGGATTTGGATTTTGGATATGGTATATGGTATATGGTATTAGCCCGGTGAAAGATTCTTGTGGGTCATCCCCATGGTGTGCTCGGCATCAGAGATCTCGTGCCACGACATCGACATCGACATTGACTTGGATATCCTACATCAACATATCTGTTTGTTTTGTATTCATTGATTGTATTGATCCTGGCTAGCGTGCCCGTGGATTGTTCCTGAATAAATTGCTAAAAGGGGCGGGGGGGCTGTTCCCCGCTCAATGTGGTGTACTTTGCAAGATCCCTATTCCCTTCTCTCTCTCCCCTCTCTCTCTATATCTTTATCTCTTGGATACATGGTTGAGTCTGTCATCACTGCACGCCCCGCTAAGCTTAAAGTGATATCAGAGCAGCATTTCTCTTGAAGACACTTTCTTGGGGTGACAGAGCCATGTCAAGAGAAGAGGGAAACCAAGGGTCTACTGAAGCGAACAACTATCAGGCTGATCCAGGACTTCAGGATAAGAACTAGGGTCGTTGATCCATTACCCATGAGACCGCAACCATGTCATCAGAAGAGTACCATGACTTTCAACAGTTCAGACAATTTCTCAGAGACAAAGAATTCCTTGCATGGAGAACCAAGAGGGGACGGGACCAAAGAAGGGCTCAAATGTTTGAAGATTTCATCAAGGATCAAGCCACCGAAGCCGAAGGAGTTGAAGCTGCTAAATCCCATCTTCGGGCCAAAGGAGTCACCATTGCAAGAGGATCTAGAGCTACCCGCTCCATTTATCATGCAGGAGACAAGCAAGCTACTCCTAGGCCTACTCTTTCAGATGAAGTTTCCTCAGGACAGGTAAGGGAAAGAAAGGCAAAGAAGCTAGAGAGGTCGGAAGATCTTCAGATTGACATCATGCCAAGAAGTTCGACAAATGGTTTGTAGTGGTGCTTAGCCCATTGCATGTTTCGAGAAATAAAGCCAGGGTATCTTTGTGAACAAAAGCTGAAATAGAATCCTTTTGAAGCATTGACACTTTATGCTAGCAAAGGACCAGTGTTGGATATTCTAGACCTTTTTGTGGTTTAACATGATGAGCTTGCATTGGACTAGTCTTGCACCAAAAAGGCCATGCTATGGCCTATGAACGTCAAAGACAACAAAGTAGTAGATGCTCTATCTTGAAGACCCATGACCCATGCAGTTTCTATGGGTTACCATATGGATTTCACTTTGATGAAGGATCCTTATGCTACCAAAGAGGAGTTCAAAGATGTTTTGGAACAAATTGTAGATTAGAGATTTGGTGACTTTTTAAGTCATCAAGTAGGGTTTTTTTATGATGCAAACCCAAGTTATGTGTGACACAAGGAATTGAGACCAAAGTAATTGAAGAGTGCCATGCTCCTCCATACATGGGGCATAGAGATACCTTGACTACACTTCAAGCTTTGGAGAGCTATTTCTATTGGCCTACTATGAGGAAGGACATTGAACTTTATGATTCAAGAATGTTTTGGTTTATCAGAAGAACAAGTTTGACCAACAAAAGCTAGCAAGATTATTGCACCCATTGAAAGAGTATTGCTATGCATGTACCTTTCGATTACCAAAGTCAAGAAATAAAAATGATGGTATATGGACCTTTCAGATTACCAAGAAGATCAACCATGTATGTCATCAGTTGGACCTTTCAGATCATTGGAAGATATATAATGTTTTCCATGATAGTTTATTGAAACCATGTACAAGTTATCCCCAAAGGAACTTGTTTTGAAGGATCCACTAGGGGTGGGAGAGCCAGAACAGATTGTGTTTCATTCTGTGAGAAAAAGAGAAAAGACAGAGGTCAGAAAGTTTCTCTTGGACTTCGAGAATTATTTGCTATTGGATGCGAAATGGATGCCAAGGAAGTACTTCAAGGACTATCCAAATATACTTCAATCTTATGAGGATGTGGTTGGTCCAGATGTATTTGAAGTACAGATATGGACGTCTTGCGATCAAGACAGATTCAAGAGGGAGGGATCATACCTCTAGCCCTCTTCACTGTATATATATATTGGACTAGAATTGATCAATATTCTGCTTATACGAGTTATTTGGACATGCTCTAGTTTGGGTGGCAATGATGCCAGATGACCAATTGGACGACAACGATGCCAAAACAAGATTTGTATATGGGAGGCAACAACGCCAGATGACCCATTGGACGACAATGATGCTAGATATATTGGACTTCGCAATCGGGTGGTCATTGCGACCAAATGGCCCAGATGACTATTGGATTTCGTAGTCAGGCGGTCATTACGACCAATTTATGGCATGTGATAGTCCATTGGACTCCATACTACCTGGATAGTACCTGGAATACCCAGTAGACGCGAATAATGCATACTAGTTTGTTGACTAGCTTGTGTCTAGTTTTTGCAGAAGATGAGTACGCATTTATTTTTTTCTAACACATGTGACAAGCCATCAGGAAGTACCATCAAGAACAAAGCTATTGGTCAAAGAAAAGGCATTGAGATGTTGCCAAATGAGCAGATGACACCACAGATATGGGGAAAGACCATATGCACAAGCTCACGAGACGAGGCTAGTACATTGAAACATATGAATGTACTTGATGTACCTTAAAACATATGCATGTACTTGATGTACCAAGAACATATGGATATACCAGGGACATATGGATGTACTTGGAAGATATGGATATGTTTGGAACACTTGCGGTCCGTAGTTGAGAACACCTGCGATGTAGGAGAGGGAATGTAACTATTTGGTTCTCCTACCTCTATTTCACATGATGAAATCCATGCCCGGACACCAGACAGATGGAAGAAGACTTGGATCAAGGTCCATAAGGTTTGATTAAGAAAAAGCACCATTCTTGGTCAAAAAGCAAGAAAAAACAAAAAGTCAAATAGGGTTGACCACGAGCCAAGGGCACCATTGGAAAGAGGAGACTAAGCTGGACCAAAAAGCTAAAAGGCGCTTTCTCAAAAAGCAACTCTAAGACCAAAAAGCAAGGCCTTAAAGCCAGAAAAGCAAAGCACCAAAAGTTGAATAATATTTTATTAATAAAAGTAAAAAGAGCAAAAGTAATGGCAAAAAGAGAAAAGCAACGCATAAAAAGGCAAAGCAAAAGCATGAAGGCTTTTTGGAAAAAAGCAAGGTCTCTTACAGGTATAAAAAGGATTGAACTTCTCTTGTAGTACCATGAACAAGATCATTCAAGAATGAAGGAGATCGTGGAGTGCGTGTGGGCATTATTATGATCATGGAGAGCTTCTTCTTCGCCATCAACACCCTTCTCCAACTTGCTTTTCAGATAAACGATCATCCCTAGACTTGTATGGACATGTGCATGGGCGATATGGACGCGTGTATGGAGCTATACGGACATGTGTGGAGCTGTACGGATGTGTACGGCCATGAATTTTAGAAACCCTAAAACTGCTCTAAAAACCCTAAAAACTCCTTTTTGGATGTTTTTATCGCCCAAAAACCATTAAAATAGGTTTTATATCAATTTTCTTGCTAGAAAGAACTTTTCCATGGTTTTCTTCATCAACAAGGTTGGAAGAGTTGTGGAGATTACTCATGGGAACTTGGACTACTTGAACTTAGATATGAACTTGGACTTAGAGCTTGTATATGGAACATAGAGCTTGGACATGGAGCATAGACATGGAAAACTTGGACATAGAGCTTGGGCATGGAACTTGGACATGGAACATGGAACATGGAACATGGAACTTAGACATATAGCTTGGACATGGATCTGGACTTGGACTTGATTTAGACTTGGTTTTGGATTTGATTTGGACTTGGAACTTGGACTTGGATTCACTGGATTTGGATTTGGATTTTGGATATGGTATTAGCCCAGTGAGAGATTCTTGTGGGTCATCCCCATGGTGTGCTCGGCATCAGAGATCTCGTGCCACGGCATCGACTTGGATATCCTACATCGACATATCTGTTTGTTTTGTATTCATTGATTGTATTGATCATGGCCAGCGTGCCCATGGATTGTTCTTGAATAAATTCCTAAAAGGGGGTGGGAAGCATGTTCCCCGCTCAATGTGGTGTATTGTGCAAGATCCCTATTCCCTTCTCTCTCTCCCCTCTCTCTCTCTCTCTCTTTATATATATATATATATATATATATATATCTTTATCTCTTGGATACATGGTTGAGTCTGTCACTGCACGCCCCGCTGGGCTTACACATGTCCACATGTGTGCACGTGATAGCGTATGTATTTGTGTTTGATTGTGTGCACCAAGGGAGTGCAAAGAGTTAACAGTTTGACTGGTTTGAGTAAATTTATTTGATTGGGTAATGAGATATAGTGTGACTAGGATGATAGGATAGGATGGAGTGATATACGGTAAGGTCACTTTTGTGACATAAGCAATGATGTGCTGGAAACCTTTGTGGCTATATAAGTGGATGCACTTGCCTCATTTAAATAAGAGAGCTTTTGTGTGAGATTAGCGTTGTAGTTAAGTTTATGCCTTGTGTCAATCCATCATTGATTAAGCTCTTTCATTAAGTGTTTATTTTCTTAATCTTTCATTAATGGAGTTCATTAGCTCTAAACCTCCATAGACTAGCCTAGATCCATGCTTTTTCATGAAGGCCTTGTGCAAGGTTAGGATTTGGCAGCAGACTATGGTGGATGGAAAACCTCCATGGTGGAGAGAGAGAGAGAGAGAGAGAGAGAGAGAGAGAGAGAGAGCCAAAGCTAGAGAGAGATTATGTGCATGCTTTTGTAGATTGTCGATGAAGTCCTCGGCAAGAATGCCTCGAAAAATAATGTTGATGTAGCCCATGGAAACAACTGCTTAGGGTGTTTAGCCCATGACTCTCAAAATTGGAGGACTGGAGTCTTCAGTTTTGGGTTAAAAGGTCAAATTGGGTTTAAAAAACCCAATTTGTGGGTTACGACAACTTCAAATTGTGAGGCAAATTATGGATTATACAAAAGCCACAATTTTTACATGCATCTTTTTTTTTCAAGAAAGAGACTTCTATTAAGTATGAAAAAAAGCAAACAATAATCACGGCTTTAAGCCGGAATAGAATAGAATCACCCCAATATGTAAGGTGATTTCAACCACTGAGAAGCATCATGATGCCATGAGAGACCTATGGGACTAGAGGAAAAGAAAATGTCATGGTCCCACTCCTGCATAAATACAACGCGCTTTGCCTGCGCAGAACGAGAGGACCCCTGAATACGAGCCCAAGTAGCCATCAGAGTATAGATGATATCACCCCATATAGTATTAATTCACTAAGACCCAAAAATCTAGACACCCTCAATAGCCTCCATGCATCTAGCTCTCCAAATCTGCCATGATGTAATACTGGCTACAATCTCCCAACTGGTGTCAATCCTCTGTCTAATCAAAGTGAGGGACATCCTGCAATAAACCATGTCGGGCAATACCTCTACAAATGAAAATCACTGAGTCTGTACCACTGCCCTGTTAGAAAAGCTGCGGACCAAACTGGGAAAGCCAAGCAACTGCCCCTAAGTAAAATGCATGGCATGGCCACTCAATTTGCCCATAAGTTGGGCTATAGAACCCCAAATATGCTGCATCCCCGTTGTACAGTCTCAAAATCTACCGCATCTCTCAGGCAGGTAGGTGCTACACCGAAAACACATCTCCACTGATTGGTGGAGAGACCACCATGTAAAAATAACCAAAAGAAATGAGAGATCTGGCTCCTTCTGTATGAATGCCAAAGCTTATGCCAATATCTACACTGTACCACTGGAGAGATATCATAACTCTTCCAATGAGGCCTGAGACTAGGGATCCTATGCATCTGTCGAGTGAGGAGAAGCCTAACATTCCGGACCGTAAAACTGAAAAAGGGAAGGCCTTTCAATGGATTGAAGGCTTCAATCCACTCCCACTCTCCTAGCTCCCACTCAAGGTATTTGATAGGACTGCCACCATATAGCCACAAACATGAGTCACTATCTAAGGAGAAGGATCAATGAACCAACGCTTCCCCAAACGACCAACAATCCTCACTGCACTAAGCCTAGTATCTGGAATGATCCCCTCCATGCTACACCTCCCCAATCTCCCTCCAGGCATGATAGAATAGATGATGCAATCTGTAGCCTCCTGGGTTGGGAGAGCAATGACTTGCAAAGGTTTGCCTATCCTCGAAAAGACTCCCAGCCAGCTCGGATGATGATCTCCATGAAAGGTCCCAAAGAGCCACTCATGCAAAATACCTGCATCAATCCAATCAATATGTATGCGAGAGCCCTTAAGATGCTGAATGGATGTAGCTCTCCGATCCACCGGAAGACTCTTAAAGGTCTTCCACGCAAGAACTGTGTATGCACATCTCTACCATCCTGACCACTACATGTAACGAGATGCACCAAGTGGTCGACCAGCCTCATCACTAATGAACTCATTTCACATAATAGGTTGTCGGTCAACCTCATCCAAAGACCTAGGAAGCTTGTATCGCAAAAATGGTCTCATGCTTCTCCATGCTCTGACAATGGTTGCAATAAGAGGGGAAGATGGTGCCTTGATATCAGCCTCTGTGAACAAAAACCGTGTGCTGGGCAGCCAATCTCTCCCAACACAAGATGTACATCCGAAAATCTGAGACAAGAAAAACTCCTTCCAAGGCTCAGTATCTGGTAGAAAACCTCTGACCACAAGTTTGTAGAGCAACGCCCTGCACTGAACATCCGGATCAATAATATTCAGCCCCCCTCTTGTCTGGGCTGAATAACTATGAGCCAAGCTATCCTCGCACGAGTGTCTGTGGTGCCATCCAAACCCGACCAAAGAAAATTGCGGATCAATCTCTGCAATTGACCAATGCACGCACGAGAGAAGCACCAACAAGAGACAATAAACCGAGCAGAAGCAAGCAATACCTGATTAGCCACTAAAGCTAAGGAGGCTAAATCTAATCTCCTGGAGCTCCAATGAAGAAGCTTCTTCCAGATACTCCTAAGTACCGGAGCAAACTACTCTGCAGAAGAAATATCAACCCTAACCTGGCATCCCAAATATCTAGCAGTGCATGCTCTACCTAATCCAGGTAAACCCAAGCTCTGCACCCCAAACAACTCTCAGTGAGTCACTAATCCAAAAACCAACAGATTTGTGCCAATTAATGAGTACCCCTGCTGCTAAACAAAACTCTTCCAGTGCTACCCAGAAGGAACATAAGCATATGTGTGAGGCCGCCAAGAACATGGTTGTCTCATCACCTAACTCAGAGTCAACCAACTCCTCCTAAATACGAAGAGGCAACCTCAATCCAGAAATACCAGCAATAGAGCGAAGGAAGATGCTCATGGCCTCTGCAACTATGATATATAATAATGGGGCTAAAGGGCAACCCTACTGTACTTAGCGAGAGATCTAAAACCGCTCTCCTCTATCACTGCAAGCGAGCACACTACTCTGGGCATCGTGCACACATGAAACTCCCTTGATCCATCTTTGAGAGAAACCCATATGGCTAAGAGTACCCTCAAGGAAGTCCCAATCCACTCTATCATAGGCCTTCTCAAAATCCAAGAGCAGAATGGCTAAGGGCTGATTACTCGCTTTGGCCCATTCCACGGCCTCCCAAAACGAGAAAATGTTATCAAAGATGCTCCTTCCGTGTAAGAATCCATTCTGAGTATCATGAATGACATCTTGCAAAATTGGCTACAATCTAATGCTCACTGCCTTAGCAAGAATCTTAGATGCAGTCCCAAGTAAGGTGATAGGTCTCCACTAGCCAATCCATGTCTTATCCCCACTCTTAGGGATAAGATAGATAAGCTCCTCAGTGAGAGAAGAAGGTATAGAACCTATGTCCCACATCTCCTAGAGAGCCGATGTGATCTCAGTCCCAATCGCATCCCAAAAAGTAACGAAAAAAACAGGGGAGAGGCCATCGTCCCCTGGACACTTACCATGAGGTAAGACATGAAGAGCATGAATGAACTCCTGCATAGAAAAAGTGGCATCCAAAACGGCACACATCTCTTCAGTAATCAAATGTGGCAATGCATTCCAAACCTTCCTCTGTGTTTTACATGCAATTTAGGGATTTATTTAACGTTAATTGCTAATTTTTTTAAAAAGCCCCAAAATTGAAGGGCGTATGTGACTTCAATTTGATCCTAATGGTTTGATTTTGAAGAATACCCCAAATAATATGGATGCAGGAGTGTTTAATTAGAAGATTTTCACCTTCCTTTTAACAAGACGCAAAATTTTACGGTCGTGCTGATGGTGAAGATGTAGGTGGACAACAGGTGTAGCAAGATACTGCTAAGCAAGTAAACGGCGCAACAACCATGACGATATGTCATTTAGAGAACTATCAAGATGCACCTATGAACCCAACTATATGAAGGCTAGCTAACTCTCACAAGTAATATGTAGGAGGGAGATCAAATCACTGCCTAGAGCCTTGTAAAGCCACGCTATGGTCGCCTTGATGCCAAGCTTCCTACTCTTCCCACACACATCGCCATAGCCAAAGCATCATCTCCTATTTGCTCAGAGAATTGGCCGATCACAACCTCATATAAGCTAATAGTAATAGCAGGGCATTGATGTGAGGTAACGTGAGCACGCGATGGTGATGGTAGGCCAACCCATGCTCTTGGCTACGAGAACAAAAGACATAAAGTGACCTAGCGGACAAGTGGCACATACAATTGAATGGTCGACAGAGATGGCAACAACAACAGGTGCAACAGGGAAGGATGACATACAGAGCAAGACCAGCTGATGATAATCCTCATTTTGATACCAAATGAAGGCCCTCTGCTCGGGTTAGGATTTGGCAACGAACTATGGTGGATGGGACACCTCCATGGTGGAGGGAGGGGGGAGAGAGAGAGAGAGAGAGAGAGAGAGAGAGAGAGAGATTATGTGCACGACTCAATGATGTTGATTGTATTAGTTCAAATCAAGTACATGCTTCACAACCTTATCTTTTAACACTTACATATCACACTCACATATGGGAACACGGCACATAGCATACACTTATCTAGATATAAGGGGTGTTCACACCTTAGCAGGTGCCCACACATATACATGAATGAGGTTACACACAAAGGGTGGACACACACATTCACTTGGTCCTTTAGGGACAGTTCACACGGGGACACAAACAATGGTTCACATACACGGCGAATACGCAGACGAGAGCTCCAAAACCCCAACATTTCACACCTTGGGTGTGTGCTCAACCCAAGAAATGAAAAAAGCTGACATGCGCACTCATGCATCTCTTTGATAATCATCCTCTGGTTCATAAGCCGCCTCCTCGGACTACTAAGGTCCTTGGACAATCCTCCATGATGTGCTCAATGGAGTCACACGGCTAGTCAATGTTTCGTGATGTGCTCGGTGGAGTAATACTTCAAAAATTATCTGGCGGTCGCTTGGCTTGAAACTTGTAAGGTCCTCCGTGACCAGGCAAGATTTGGGAGAGATCTAGTATTGAAACATGGTTCTACATGGAGCTCACATAAATTTCTAATAAGTTGGATTACAAAGGAAGAGACTCCTAAAATCTGGCAGGGTTACTATTTTTGGACAACCCCCATGGAAATTATACTTGTGTCATTACGTCAGTAAGCTAAGCAAATGGAGGGACTTGTTGAAGCACCTTTGACAGAATGTCTATCTCTTCAAATGGGACATGTGGCACGACAGTGGATCAAAGCAAGGCAAGTGGCCTCACAATTGTCACCTCAACTCTACACTTGTCATTATGGCTTTTACTTGCCATTCTAGCTCATGATGATGAGAGCTCCAAACCTTTAAATTGGAGCCCTCTCTCTTCATTTCAACAAGTTCTATTGTTGCAAACCAACCTCTACCATGCTGGCTACTCCATGGTTAAGGCTCGTTACCACCTCTAAACGCTTCCCTAATGCTCGTTGCTTTCTTTCTCTCTCACTCGTAAGGCTGCCCATGAAGTTTACAAGTTGTTGGGGATTGTTTTGAAGGCTTCCATCGCGAAGAAATATTGAAGCCATTGGACACTTGCTATTGCCATTAGGCATGAAATTGAGCCATTGGGCACTTGCTATTGCCATGGGGTATTGAATCTTAGCCATATTGCCTTATGGACAGCTTTATGGGCCCATGATTCAGCCATATGGGCTTATGGACAGCTTTAAGGGCCTATGATTCAGCCATATGGGTTTATGGACGGGTTTATGGACTTATGATTCAACCATATGGGTGTGTCAAATCTGCACATCGCTCTTTGCTAATTTGTGGAATTAGGTGGCATATGTTTAAGACTGTGGCCGATTTAAGTGTCTAATTGCATTAATGATCAAGTGTTCTTCAAAACCCCTCCTGCCCCCACTCAAAGTTACATTTGGTATCAGAGCTTTGGCTCTTTCGCACTCTTGTGTGTCAAGATGATCCTATGGGATAATAAACATTGGCTATTAGTGTAGTTAAACACTGCCAGTCTATCCACTTATGGAAGCAGACATGCATCATGAGCAGCATGAACAAAAGAATGTTTGCCTTATGGACAATTCGTGTAATCTATGTTGGGAGCACAAACATTGCTTTGTACTTGACTTGTTTATTGGTATTTGGGTTATTCTATCAAAGCCCATAGAGATCTTTTCCAGACTCATGACAAACTTGACAAACAATTCCATTGTTATTTATTTTGTGTTTAGCAAATATGCATTTTGGATAAGTGCTTACCCTTGTATGTATACAAGGAGAAGGGTGAATTATTTGCCTTGAGTTGTTTCAACGAAACATTTTTAATAGTTGAAAGCCTAGTATCTATGGTATACATGATTATCATGTTTGTCCTCTACCGGCCGACAGAGTCACGGGGCGACAGGAAGAATTCTATGAGCCTATGAATATAAAGCAAGTCTTAGTCTGGGATGTCTGATCCCCAGATGGGGACAGGTCAATAGGCAGGCTTTAGGTTGAAATTCACTGGCCAAAGGCCACATTCAAAGCATCTTTTTGTACCATATCAATATATTGAAAATATAATTCATCTCTCTTCTTTTTGCTGTCTATTCATTTCTTTTTGCATTGGTGTTCCTGGTCAATTTTGCATTAGTGTTCCTGGTCAATAGACTTAGGCCGGGGATCAAGAACAGCAAGGCTTCCGCATGCTACGCACACACATATGCTCACCTAGAGCCTTAACTTCCAACACCCTCCCTTAAGGCAACAAGAGGTATCTCCTACGACCCTCCCTCAACCCCACAACTTATCACACGCCCACACATACATGCTTCTCGCAAGGAACATTCGTTTGAAGGCTTTCCGTGGCCTAGGTAGGGCACCCTCATACGCCTAAACATGGCTATCACGGCCATCATGTGCCTCCCATGGGCACCACAAGATGGGCTCATCATAGCCCCATTGTGGTTCTCCATGACCACCAAAACACCAAGTATGCCTCCGCCAATGACACTCACCATGTACACTTCCACAGGTGAACGGGGCTTCCTGCACATTGCCATTACAAACCCTTATCTCTTAGGGTTTCAAGCACGGCCAAAAAAGAATAGAAAATACCTTATCAGTACTTTCTCTGATCGTCGTTGCCGCCTTTGGATCTCTGTCGAGCTGGAGAGTTGCCGCGTAGTGCTCGTTGAAAAGATCGTCGCTTGATTCGAAGATGAACGTTGATCGCGGAGTATCTTCAAAAGGTCGCGTTCAAACACAACCTACACTTTCCTGGCCTTATGCCGCTCTGCCTCTTATCAACTTTACTTCTGCTGCTGCCAGCTGAAGGCCGTTAAAAAATGAGTCGTGGCCTATAGGTGCCAAAAAGCGTGTTGGCGTAGGAAGCCTGCACAACTATAGATTAGCTTGTTGCTCTTCTGTAGAAGCTCTTAGCGATTGGAAGGCCGCCACTATACTAGAGAGACGATGGTCTGGCTTTTGCGGTCGAGAAGCTGAAGCTCACAGGCAAGTTCTGCAGTCCCTACCTGTAATCTACGGCAAGCGGGTGCTATAGGTACCAAAAATAAAATGTGTTATTCGATTTATTTTTCCAAGGCGGAGACATCCTTTTTTTGTTAAGGGTGAAGGGAATAAAAATTAAAGAAATTTAAGGTTAAGGTGGGAGGTTGAATTTAGAAGATTTTTTTTTGAGTCATGGACCGACTCTAAATAATGTCCCCCTCTCGTATAGATACGTATATATCTATCTCTCTCTATTTGTGTCCGTCTCTCTTTCTCTCGACATGCTCGGGATGGTTTTGCTAGCCGCGTGCTTCTCTGCTCTCTCGATCTGTCTCTCTCTCCTATTCCAGCCTACGAACATCATCATAGGAACTCGTCCCATTCAACCTCATTGTGGTTTTGCTTAGTTTATTACATCTCAACACCCATCTCAGGTAACTTTGGCTTTTGCAGCCAACACCCCATGTACATTAAGGTAAACTCTCAAAGCCTTAAGCTCTTCCACTTCACGCCTTAGAGAATCTACATTTGTATATATGCACATCACTCTCAGACATTGCAACTCTTCTTCCACATGACTTGCACTCAAACCTTGTGAAACGTGACTCTCATTATGCTCAAATCAAGCTACTAGGTTAAAACCCCAACCCCATGAACAATCACAGGCATTGTCCAAGTAGCAAAATAATTCACACATATAAAAACAAAGGTCAAATTACACATGTATGCATAATGCACTTGTGAGCTTAGTGGAGAATCACCTATTTGCTTTCTTGTACTTTCCAAGCTTGTGCGTATTATCTCTGTACACTAGGTGTACATGGCCTAATCACACAAGCACCATGAATATTGCCTAGCCTTTACAATATTTCCACCTACATAAGACCCAAAATTCATACTAACATCATCCAAGAATCTTCACAGGCCCTACTCGAGATCGAGAACATCCTGCTATGCCCTTGGACTCCATATGGGCCCTACCTACATAATCTATATGCATGCCCTACCTACATGATTGATACGCATGCCTAGGATTAACATTCTTTACACGTCACAATAAGTTAGGGCTTTATAATAATACCTTTGTCACAAGCTCCACAAATTGTAATTCTAGATCTACATAAACTGTTTTAAATTGAAATGCAAAGCCAGTAGTATTATGAATCTTTGACAAAGGCTCATGGATGAATGACATGCACCACCATATGTAGGATGTAAGAGTATTTTTGCCAATATGCATGTGCTTGAGGATATTTCATTTGGCCAAGAATTCGGAGGGATATAGAAGCACGTGTTCATGGGTGTAAGCCCTTCCAAAACACCTTTTGGCCATAGGTTAAGAAAACATGCATTTTATCATGACTAAAAAATCATTTAATGGCAAACATGTTCAAACATCGTGGAATGCCCAATTACATTGTGGGAGACAAAGACCCTAGAACAATGGGTCTCTTTTGGAGAGCCTTATTTGACAATATGGGCACCAATTTCACCCTCTCTTTTGGAGGAAACATAATGAAGTGGCTTTCAATGAAATCAATGAGCCATTTAAGTTCACTCAGAAGACCACAACGAAGTGGTGGCTTTCAAGCTTGTGTCATCTAATCACTAAAGGACACAGAATCCTTCTCTTAAAGTCATACATGGGACCCAACAAGCCCATGGAACCTATTTCTAAAAATCCATTGTACGTAGATAAGCTTGAGAAGGAACCACAACCTAGGTAGAGTGCATCTCATGTTATCCTTTTAGATGTTCATGGGACCCAAACCCATGAAACCTACCATCATAAGTAAATAAGCTTCAGGAGGAACCATAACTTGGAAAAATTGTATTTCATAAGAAGCGGAGACTTACTATGGTAAAGTCCAGAGATACTACCTTGTTAAATTTAAAATGGTTAGATGACGAAAATAATCGGCACTTCTTGAAGCCTAATTACAGGCTTTTCAACCGAGTATAACTGTTTAGAAGACATGGGATGTCACCATATTGGCCAATTATCCATGTGAATACCAGTGGTCTCCATGATTATGCTCGTGAATCCCATTATTAATGACTATGAGTTATTGGGCAAAGAATCACACAAAATTTTTATACCTAACAATCTGGATAATAGGGGAATTTTAGTAAACATGATACACTATTAGAAGAGGAGCATGAAGTAGTGCCTACTGTTAGGCCTGGGGGGGGGGAGCTCCCTTTGTTTTTCTAGTTTGGACAATTTGAGTTTTGAAAGCTAGAGCCATATAAGTCTTAGCAAGCCTTGTGATGATTGGGATGGTCTGTCCTATAAAACTATTATAAAACCATACTAGACCACTTGCCACTAGAGTAGATTTTGAGAATGAACTCGCATGACTATGAACTATAAATGTTGTTGGGTTCTACTAATCCTTAGAGGTTTGGTTCCTAGACTTGTGTCAACTATGTAAAATCAGACAATGCCATCTCTTGGTGGTTAAATGCATCTACAACTTCTAGACTATCACATGCATGTCACTAGAATTGCTTGAACATCTTCATGTCTTTAAAGCTCTCCATCTTCAAAGAGGGCATCCATCTTCAAAGGAACCTCTTTAAGCTCTCCATCTTTTAAGGAACCTCTTTAAGCTCTCCATCTTCAAAGGAACCTCTTTAAGGGCATCCATCTTCAAAGGAACCTCTTTAAGGGCATCCATCTCTTAACCTCACCTAGATAGCTTGGACACCGACGATGAAATCAATCATGGGTGGTGGAGGATGAATACTTGCCACTATGCTTTTGTGAAGGTCACACAAATGAGAGCATAGCTCTTTAAAGTAGGTCACAAGTGTCAATAAATAGGTAACCAATGAAATGCAAATGCAAAAAAAAACACCAAAAAATAGCAAGAGTTGAGCTCACCAAAGTTCAATACACTCGCCCTACTTTAGTCTTGCATCAAACATTCAAGAGACTGGCCATTCTGTAGCTATGTACTTGTGCTTTTGCCACCATATTTGTGACTTGCGCCATTGTTCCAATGACAACCAAGGTGCCATTATTGTCAAGAACAGTACTAGCTAGGTCAAAGAAATGCTACTTGTTCCTCATCTACATCATCGCAAACATGGATATAAGAAATGCATAAAAAAGACCTAAATAAATGATGAGGGAGAGGGAACGCTAACTTAAAAGTGTTGGACATCAAGAACCCATATGTTAGTGATGGAGTATTGTATAGCAAAATTTAAAAAATAATTTCTTAACATACTTGTGTGTAGGTACCTCAATTTGCTACTAGAGACTACAATGAGGTATACAAACCATCCTCATTCCTACTATCTTTGCCCTCCTCACCATCATCATCCTCTTCTTCGTCTTCGTCGGAGTCACCCTCGAGATCCTCCTCTTTGTCTTCATCATTATCTCACTGCTTGATTCTTCCTCTTGCTCCTCTTCAGCTTGAACATGTATTCCTTACCTTTTACCTTCTTGCCTCAAAACTTTCTCCTTAAACATCAATGTCATGATGTATAAGTGGTTGACAAGCCTTGTGTATGAAGAACACTTCTGTAAGAAGACTACATTAAATTTTTTACTAGTTTCGTCCTTCTTGTCATCAATGCATAAGCGTATAACTTCTCCTCCTCTTTTAGAAACTAATCTTTATAGAAGTCAAGGAAGAGTAGCCAACTTCTATATATTGTAGACGACCACACAACTCGCCTTTGTGCTTGTGAGTACATGGTGTTCACATACTTAGTATCACACCATTCCTTTAAAAATGGTGGTGAGTGTGGAATGGTCTTACTTGCAATATGCAGCACTTTGTATCCATCTATGAAAAGAATAGTCAAAAAGCATTATTCATCTAACCATATCATAATACATCTTGTCCACCCATTGTTTGCAAGCTTTACATCCGGATGTGAGTCAACACTCTTGTTTAGTTTAACCTTCATTGTGCGCTTTTTAAACAAATTCTACCTATGTTGAGATTTTAACTTGGAGGTCTCCATAAGAAATGTGATTGGCATGACTACTATGTACATGTCTTCTATATGTCTAACCAATCGACATCCATACTCCACTATTTGATGCCACATCATGTCCCTCTGCCAGTCTCATTGAATTGCATTGTTCTAGCTGTGCCATGCATTAAATTCAACTCAATAACAATTACAAATTATTCATATTGATGTTACATTCAATAATAATAACTTACACTTAGGAACTCTGAAAGACACAAGTTTCTCTATGTCTCCTAAAATCATAGCGCCTAACACATTTGTCTTCTCGAAAGGTGGCAAGGTCGAAGAAGCTAAGCTGTACAGCCTCTCCTCATTCAAGCAAGCAAGCTTCTCCTCCCAATTCACTTGAGATAGTAATCTTCCAAAAAGATAAAGAAAATAGAATTTAGGGTTCATTTATGGGACTAAATGCTACAAAGCTTTATAGTACATTATACTTGAAGAACTCTTCTCCTTGTTCAAGACTAGCAATCATCGCATATTTTCGGATAGTTTTCCTCAGCTTTGGATCATGCTTGTGGTATGCAGCCCTCCACCGTTCCTTGAATTCCTTTCGAGGGAGATGATATTTCAATATTTGTTGTGCTACCAACAACTACTCATACTGGAACACGACGTGATATATGCATGCATGAGTATATATATTACTCAAACCATTAAAAATGTGGTGGAGTTTTACGATTATATCGTGGATGGTTACTTGGAATACTATTTGTGAGAGTCCACCAAGAGAGCAGTTATACATGATGGTCGACTAGCTCTTCTTTGGGTCTCAAAGTACTTTTCATTCCACCTCTTATTCAACTCTAAAGCTTGTTGAAGTATTGTCTCCTTGTTGGATTGTTGCATCGCTCTTATCAGCACAATCTTGTCGATGGGAGAGTAAGGAACATATCCAACCTCATTCATCCCAACATAGCAAAATTATTAATATTGGATCACCAGAAATGTGTATACGTAGAGATACATAACATGCATACCTGCTCAATCTAGCAACAAGAGAGAGTACCTCCCCCTCTGCCTCCTCCTTGAACTCCAAGAGAATTAAGTGTATTAATATTAGATTATTTGTTTCATTTTTTACATTCTATTCCTCATTTCGAGATTCTTCTTCTTAGATTTGGAGATTCTAAGTATCTCTGTCATGTTTTTTAGCTAATCACGCTTCTAGCTTCTCTAAATGTACATTTAGAGCTTGTGTTTACAATGGATTGCTATGCTATATCGATATTCTTTGGTACTTGCAACAATGACTAGATGGTCTCCTTCCCATGTGTAGGTCAATATTTGGTACTAAAAGATTAGAAGTTACAATCTCCTCTCTTTCGTAATCCTAATGCTTATATTAGTGTGTTTGCCACCATAAGTGAACGAGAAGGCAACCCAAATCACTTAATCTAGTTGTATCCAAGCAAGACCACCTCCCTCTCAACCATGTATGTTTTTGATAGGGAGTTGTCAAACAGATACCTAGTGATTCCGTCAAGTGAGTTTGAGCAATCTACTCCAATTCATGAAAGTACTTTTATGGATCTCACAAAAGGAGGTTCATCGGGGTCTCTGGAGATGGTCAATCTCACAATCGATGAGCCTTCGATAACAAGCCTGGATGCAGTGCCAAAGGGTGATGAGATGAACAGCATTGTTAACCTCATAATGAACTCCTACTCTCATGGTGGTATTTTGAAGATAACGTTGGTGACATGTTCGTGTATACAAAAGTCCAAGAAGTTCCCAAAATATATAATGGCAACATTGCTTTTGAGCTCCCATGCACATGTGATTCTTCTCTTTCTCCCGTGCATGGAATAGAACAAATGTATGATGGCCATTGCTAGACCAAATCAATGAAGAGTACTATGAAGCTCCCAGGTATTATGAGGAAGAGCTATTGTGGAGGGGTTTTTGAATCCACCAATAGTCTATGTGGAAGCTTCAGAATCAATGGCCAAGCAAACAAGATGTCATGGTGTGGTGACTGTTTGTATATATATTTAATTCAGTACTCACACAATATGATGCAACTAGCTAAATCTTGAATTGTAGGTAAATTATCGGAGAAAGTACCCCAAGTGGGGATTTCAACCCATGGTATTGGATCATTGTCTTGTTTTTACCGCAAGAGCATGTCTATTTGCATTGCAAAGTGTGGGGCCTTTGTATACTACTGCATGCCTAACCTTGCTCATTCAATGAGGCAAATGATACACCAAGGTGTGCATCAACATGTAGTCTAGAAAGGACTGCCATCGATAAGACTAAGGAGCTAGTGAAAGAGGTAGTATCTAAGTTATCATCCTTTGGACCACGCAAGATTCAAATGACAATCTCAAAGCGCCTTGTCATAGATACAGTGGTAAGGCCAAAAAATGCAATTAATAAATAGATCTATCAAGTGGAGCTTGGGAGTCTTTTAGAGGAAATGCAACCTCTCATTCAAGAGCACATGTGTAGGGTTTTATAATGCATATATTTCGATCAAAGTTCAATTGAAAATATTTTTTCAAAATAATGCCATATTTCATTTACACTACTTAGGTTTAAGAGAATGGCTAAGGCTTCAAAGTATGATGGATTCTCTAGTGGAGCAGAGTCCAGCATACTAAAGCTAAAGAAACCATGTGCGTATGAATTCTTTCATGGGAGTAGGTTCCCTGGACCAGGGAAAAAGGACTATGAGCATTAATTGCTATGTCTTCAAGATGTGTACTACTAGTAAACCATCTTCAGGTGTCGACCTGGTGAGTTAGATGCATTGCTCTAGGAATGGAGATCTGAGACATGCCTGTCTTTACTTTGACCATGTACAGAGGGTTGCAGGGGTGGACTACAATGGCGGCACATGTTTACTACCCCGAGTATACTTCGTGATTGTACTCATGCAAAGTCTATGCTTGTTAAGACTTTACATGTACTTATGTAAAGAAGATCATGCTCTTGTATAGGAGCTTATGACAATTGCCACTTGAAAAATGAAGGAAGAAGACACCGATGCATAAGCCATGTTTTGGCAAATGCTTAACAAGGTAGTGGAGCAAAAGGGGTTATTGAAATTAGACTTTGCCACCTTCATGCAGACGAGGCTGGGGTGAATTGGAGGTCTGTTTACAATGGCAGGCCAGATAACAAAATGGAGGGTAGAGAAAGATCATGCTTGTTCCTTTGGGAACAAAGTCTCAACACACACACAACAGTACGTGGTGAAGAATTACCAGGACGAGCATCATCTTTTGTGTAGGCAATGGAGGTTTGCTAAAAGTGAGGAGGATACCTTATTTAAATATAGATATATAAGAGCGTGGTGGGGTAATGGCAAAGTGGCAGATGAAAATATTCCTATTATGGATTGTTGGCTGAGCTAGTGGAATGTTCGATATCCTTATTGGAGAAAACAACTTGTCAAGGTGAGATAATCATTTACTGGTTGGTGGTAGTTATACTTATATTTGATTTTCTTCTTAATTAACAGGTTGTGGATGAATCTAAGTCAGAGTACATTCCGCGAACGAACTTGGCGGAATCCAAGCACACAAGTTGGCTTGCTATGGCGAGGGGTTCAAGGGGACCATCTCTCTTTACAATGCAGCAGTGTGACAGACCTAGCAAACACACTGCTTCAAAGTGCAAAAAGGGAAGCACTTAGGGTCTGGTCTAGGCATCACAAAGTTATCAGAGAGGTATGCTAACAGGAATGCATCATCACCAAGCCCAACCGTAAAACAAGTAGGTTGGTGGGAGAAACAATTAGAGGAACTCCCATGTTTCATGTTCCCAATGTCATGGGCAACAACAAGATAGTTCACCGTAAGAGGCGTCCACAAACTATCATGGATGAGGATGGAAATAGCCCCTATAGGCCTGATACATTGTTATTGAGAATTAACCTCAAAAGGGTAAAGGGTAAAATTTTGAATTTGCACAAGACTAGCAAACAAATGGAGGTGTGCAACTAGAGGAGGGAGAGCAAAGAGTATGGGAATCAGATATTCACGATATAATGTGGGTAATTCATCGAAGACAAGTTAACATCACAGTATCTTGTCAAGCATGGCTTGGTGCCCAAGCAGGGAAATGTAGAAAACAAATCAAGTAGTCAGGAACCCAACGCCAAGCTTTTATGGGATTCATGAGTGGACAGAGCGACAGTGCAGATAGTTCATGTGGTTCTACAATACAAGCGTGGAACACACATGCATGGTACGTATGCTCCACACATGGTCAATACAAGCGGTGATTTGTTATGTAGAAGAAGAGTTTTCAAGAGGAGAACACAACAGCAAAGCAAAACCCCGAGGTAGAGGATAGGAGTGTCATAAATAGTAGCAAAGAGGATAGATAATGCTCTCAATTTATCAGCTTCAGTAATTGCAAAAAGGGTTGTGAAGAAAATGGAACATGTTGTGTTTGTAGTATAGTCTAACTCTTCAACGATGCAAGGTGAGAGGTATGATGTGAACGATTGCAAAGGTACAATGCTATACATGTCACGATTTTTCAGTTGAGAGCATGCAGTGGATGTCCATTTGTTGCATGTAAGCACATGTATTTTGTCTACCTGCGTGTACTTGAGCTCAATGTAAACAATAGCATGTTCATACACCAGCCACATCTGAAGAAGGAAGACCTTGCCAAGATTTTGAGTGCTAGAAGGTCAATGCCAGTCAGTGTAAGCATGCGGTGCCGAGGGATTATTTATGTGTCTCTCTCTTTGAAAATGACATGATCACATGCCTTCGGATGGTTTTTTTGTAGTCCTATTTATGAATAGTGTCATAAAAGTTTTTCATTTCATGAAATTCGTATCTTGCAACCATCTTTTTCAAGGAGGATATTTTTTAAAGAGAAAAATAGAAGTTTTTTATGATGTTAATAGAATAGAATAGAATGGAATGGAATTCAATTTTGCTTTGTAGAATAATGAGTGAACAGAGTGGCTCGACAAAGAACTTGTTAAAAAATAAAAAAATAAAGGGAATCCCCTTATTCTTTGTTGGTGGATAACGAGTGAACAGTGTGGTGGTCATAAGCTTTGATTAACTTAATATTAAAAAGGCAAATCACTTTTTCTTTTGCCAATAACAAGAGACACTTTATGTGCACCCAAGAAAGGAGTGGAGTTCATTTTTGCATGCACCTAAAAAATGAGAGGTAATCCTTGAGGGTGCATGTTGAAGGAGGAAGAGAAAGAGAGGGAGAAAGATAGAGTGTGTAGAGGGAGAAAGAGAGAGAGGGAGGGAGGGAGGGAGGAGAGGGATACAGAGGTGGAGAGAGCATGAGGGTGCATTTTGAAGGAGGATTAGAAAGAGAGGGAGAGATATAGAGTGTGTGGAGGGAGAAAGAAAGAGAGAGGGAGAGAGGGAGGGAGGTCATGTAGAGAGAGAGAGAGAGAGAGAGAGAGAGAGAGAGAGGGGGGGGGGGGGATAGACAGATGTGGAGAGAGCATGAGGGTGAATGTTGAAGGAGGAAGAGAGAGATAGAGTGTGTAGAGGGAGAAATAGAGAGACGGAGAGAGCAAGGGAGAGGGGTAGATAGAGGTGGAGAGAGCACAAGGGTGCACATTGGAGGTGGAAGAGAAAGAGAGGGAGAGAGATAGGGTGTGTGGAGGGATAAAGAGAGAAAGGGAGGGAGAGGGATAGACAGAGTTAGAGAGAGCATGGGGGTGCGTGTTGAAGGAGGAAGAGAAAGAGAGGGAGAGAGATAGAGAGAGTGTGTGTAGAGGGATAACGTGTTGGTTGCAGTGGGTTGGAGGGGGAGAGAGAGCATGAGGGGGGGGGAGGGGTTGGGTTGGGCTAGGCTGGGAGTAGGGAGGAGGGGAGAAGAAAGAGAAGACACGGGTATAGAGAGGGAGAGAGTGGTAAAAGAAACCCCGCTTCGTGCCCATCCTCGTGCAACTATCTAAAGTGACTTTAAGACCATTTTCACTATGGTCAAAAGGTTTGTGTTCATGACCCTATCACCATATCTTTGGAGAAGCGAAATCATGAGGAAGGCTTCACCAACTCGTGACCCTATTCGACTGTTTTGATAAGGTGATCACAAATCAACTAGTATCTCACCAACCATGAAAAAATCAACCATTATGTCTTATGAAAAGTTTTAGAACACAATCAACTCTACCTATCCACAAAGCATATCATCAAGTGTAGCATTAGGGTTCTTGAGATATCATAGCCGTAATCAGCAAAAACAAGTATGAAGTAATTTTAGGAATTAGAAAGCTTTTAGCAAAGTTAGCTATACAACAATTGTAATCCCAAGGGATTTGGAGGTTTATTTCCAACATTTAATCCCAAGGGAGTTAAAGGTTTATTTCCAGTTATTAGCTTAGGAAATAGTCTGTCACAATAACTTTATAACCTTAGCTTAGGGAAAGCTTATGAATAGGATTCCAATAGTCCTAAGTATCGTTTTAATTCTCAAATCAATAACCATATACCTGATAAAAAGCATTCATTGTAGATTTTATGAATGAATGTATGGATGAATAATCAAAAATACGAAGAGCTTTGAGTCTACTTTCTATTTCTCGCATTATTTGTGCAATGTCGCATTCATCTGTAGTATGTATAAACAAACTATTCATTATTTAATTTTGCAATAATGTATATTGTTAAATCTTCTATTACTGTGTTGGTTTATCTGCCAAAGCTTTTGGCAATCCTGATGTAATTAATTCCCAGACCAGGCTCTGGTTTCATCATTTAATCATCATCATGTATGTGCTGCATGCCAGTTAAGTGGTGGATCATTTGCTATTTGTTAAGTCATCCTTTCGTTCCCTCTTGTTCTCATTAGATCAAGATGAAGTTTGTCACTCCATTCTACATGTTGATGCGTTCTCTCTTTGTGAAGAGGTTTCCTCTAGCTTGTACAACGCTATTTTGCTCACCTCTTTGTGGCATCATGACCACATTTCATGGGTCTTTGACCCTAGGTAATTTAAAGTGTCTTTCATTTTTCAAATTCAAGCCTTTTTTAGCACTCCTCGGGGGTTATCCAGTCACGTTTCCCATTCATGCTCAATCCGATATGGAAAACCTTTCTTTTCTAGAAGATGAGCATGGCAATGACTATTATTAGCCACTCCCAAATTTCTAGATTATTCGCTGATGTGATAGACTAGGAACGATGTTGTGATGCTTGTCTGGAGCGTCATCAACGAGTTGCACTTGAGGATGTTGATAAGACGATGATGTCTCTGTACGGAGAAAGATGATGAAGTTAGTGTCAAGCTCGGAGAATACAATGGCAATGTTTACTCGGAGGATAGTCATCATATGGATGATTTCAATGTTCCACCACTGGTAACCTCTTGTGCGGCTCAAAATTTAATGATTACCAAATTGATCCTTATCAAAGTAGGTATAGAATTGCCTTCGATGTGTCCTGTCATTGCTTCATCTCTAGCCAGTCTTGGAACCTTTTCGAGTCCACTTGGCCTTATTGATGCAACCTTGCCCCCACAGTTTTCACTCATGGCTCAATGTGTGCCTCTTAAGTATCTGAAGCTCCATGATGAGAAGAAGGAGGATCCAGATACACATGTGGAAAATTTGGAAAACACCTGGTTGGCCAATGGCATGCCACTCACCATCATTGCAGTTCAAAAGTGCATAATTTGTGGCAAATTTGATGGATGAGCGATAAACTAGCATGCTTAGTACGGCCCCAACGCATTCCAACTTATGCAGCCCTATGTGCGATACCTCTCTACATTGGTTTTCGGAAGGATAAGACCTCTTGACTACGGCCATATTTTGAACTCTACCGAGTCGGGTTAATTGGCAAACTCAAGCCCTCATGGGAGAATGGCTTGTCCAGGGCAGCCTGTAGAGGAAGTTGTAACCTACGATGGCATCTTGTGGATCTTACAGCAGTCAGCAGATTTGATGGGTTGGTGGAAGGTGCGCAAAGATCGGAGCGTAGTTTAGGGAAGAGTTCAACTTCAAAGAAGGGGCAAGCAAAGTCTTAAGAGGATTCTTCAAATGATGGAGCAAGAGGAAAACACTTCAGATGACTTCGATGCATAGTCATATTCAAAATCCAAGCACAAGAACTAAGAAGAAGAAAAACTGGAAGCCAAAGATAGTCGAAGAAAGACTTGTGGCAACATGGGCTAAGCTTCAGGGTGGAGGTGTAGGAGGAGTTGGATTTGGGCTGCGATTTGATGTTTGGTGTACAAAGTGTTCCAAGAAAGGTCATACCAAGGAATAATGTCTACTTGTTATCTACTATGTTATATGCTAGATCACCACTCATGCTACTGAGGCTTATCTCGTCGGTACAATGGCAGACTCAATCACCCACATCGTCAAGCATAGAAAACTTAGTCCGCACTTTGAGTGCGATAGACAACACTACGGGCATACACAAGCTCACCCTTATGGCCAAGGTCGTGGAGGAGGTCATGGTGTAGCTTTTCAATGTTAGAAAACGGAGTGCCTGATTTGGCAACAACATCAGATGGAACTCCAAAAAAGGGTCCACTTCAGCTTCATCTCCAACAATTAATTTAGTGTAGATTCAATCAATTTCAAGGGGAGTGGAGCCTCCACAAGCTGTTATGGCACTCATTGCAAGGGCGCAACACACCCAATGAATGACATGGAAAATGAGGATCGACCAATGACAAAGAATAAACCTCAAAAAAAGGAAGGAGCAACGGGCGGGTCCAAAACCAAGTCACCGCCACCGATAAGATAGGAGAAGAATGAAAAAGTGAATGTGAAAAATGCGAAATGACAATGAACTTTCCCTATAAAGAAGTGAATGTAAAAAAATGTGAGTTTTGATAACAGAGATGTAGGGTTTGGCATAAAACATTCAAACGGCAGAAAATAACACACATAAATTCATGATGAAATAGAATCACGATGCTTACAACTTGATGTGACAAGGTGACTAAGAGAAATAAAGCGGAGGCCGCCCCACAATACAATAATAATAACCCAACTACTTTCACACTAGCTAATGCATAATTACTACGTGGACATGGACATGTGTCATATGAGTGTGTGACAAAAATAGTGCACACTAGTACAAGCACTGGTTCTAGTAGAGCTTTCCAAAATAGGGCTTCAATCTAAATCCATTTACATGCTTTGGCAATTTCACACCATCTAATGATATTAATTCAAATGTGCCGGTGTCGAGCTTTGAGGATATCTGATATGGGCCTTCCACCTTAACTTGAGTTTACCTAGATGTGGGCCCATTATGGAATTAAACAATAATATCAGATCCCCTACATCAAAAATTTTGAATTTAGCATTTATGTCCATAAAAAGCTTTCATCGCTTCTAGATGACATCAGCATTCGAGTTGCTTTGGAGCCTTTTTTTTTGTCAATGCCAGCAACAACTACTCCTACTGATGTGTAACTGATTCTTTTGGTGATAATCTGAGTCATTTTGCCACCTGTAAATTGGATATTATAAATTCCATTGGTACTACCGCGTCTAAACCATAGACCAATGAGAAGAGAGGACTTCCAATTCTGGCACTTCATATGTTGTTCTAAATGCTCGGAGCATTGAATATAGCTTGTGATCCCAATCGATTCTATTCTCATTCACAATTTTCTTCAAAATTCACTATAATATGTGATTGGTGGATTCGGCTTGACCATTGCCTTATGGATAATATATTGTGGACTTTTTATGAATAATCATGTGATATTTAGTCAGACTCTTGTGGCAGCATGGGCTAAGCTTCAGGGTGGAGGTGTAGAAGGAGTTGGATTTGGGCTGCGATTTGATGTTTGGTGTACAAAGTGTTCCAAGAAAGGTCATACACCAAGGAATAATGTCTACTTGTTATCTACCATGTTATATGCTAGATCACCACTCATGCTACTGAGGCTTATCTCATCTCGGTACAATGGCAGACTCAATCACCCACATCGTCAAGCATAGAAAACTTAGCCCACACTTTTAGTGCGATAGACAGCACTACGGGCATACACAAGCTCACCCTTATGGCCAAGGTCGTGGAGGAGGTCATGGTGTAGCTTTTCAATGTTAGAAAACGGAGTGTCTGATTTGGCAACAATTCAGATGGAACTCCAAAAAAAGGGTCCACTTCAGCTTCATCTCCAACAATTAATTTAGTGTGCAGATTCAATCAATTTCAAGGGGAGTGGAGCCTCCACAAGCTGTTATGGCACTCATTGCAAGGGCGCAACACCCAATGAATGACATGGAAAATGAGGATCGACCAATGACAAAGAATAAACCCCAAATATGGGAGGAGCAATGGGCGGGTCCAAAACCAAGTCACCACTAATAAGATAGGAGGAGGAGAATCTGGAGTCCGATGTAACAGCGAGGGAAGCATAGAGGAAAGAAAAAACCCACTCAAAGGGCATGAACACTATGAGTGGAGTGGACAAGAGAAAGGGGTATGAATGTTACCTCGTATTGTGGCAAGTGAAGTGCAGACAACTAATCCATCGAGGGGAGTATGATCTATGGGAAGATTTGCAGAAGATGAATGTTAATATCACATTGGATCGATTTTTATGCGTAGTTCCTAATTATAGGCAAAGGCTCTTAAAATAGATAATTCATATCTAGCACATATGGCATGTCCACTATATCTGCTCAAAAAGAATAATGCTCTGTTTATTTGGAATAAGAAGTGTGAGCAAGCATTCAAGCACCTGTAGTTTCATGTCTTTGTGGATGCATGAGATGTTGTATTTGTATATTTTCTTTTAAAATCTAATATCTCCTTCTCCATTTATTCTTTAACTTAATTAGCCTCATCTACTTTAGAGCGTAGATTCTATACAATTTGCTGTAAATGCACCAACTCAGCTTGTGTCCACCTCTTCTAGAAAGGTAACTGCTCTAGATGATGGGCCTGCACCATCCTGACTCTCTAGATTATGGACTTCCTCCAAATTGCTAGAAATCTATTGGCCTTCCCTATGGATTTTTCCACTAGTTCCAGCAGCCTCATCCAGAGTGAGTCATGGGCTTTCTTTCTTTTCTTTTATCCATGGAGTAGCCATGGTGCCCTTGTTGCTGCTGTCAATGGATTTGGCACACTGGTTGGGACTCCATTTTGCAAAAACTACAAATACAGGTCAATCTTTGTCTTTGATTGAGGGCCTATTCTCTTCAACTCTCTGCCTATAAAACTAGTGAAAAAGAATATGTGCCCAAGTAGCGGATGCATATAAATGCAATCTTATGGCCCTCTTTGACATATATGTCAACTTATGAGTAAGGATGATCATCTCAATAATAAATCCAAAATGTAATTACGAGTATCCTTATAATTTGCAAGTTTATACTCCTTACATGCTCCCTCAAAACCAAAGTGAATTTCCATATCATCATCTGACACTACAAGAATATCTATCGCGCTCCCTCAAGTGGGAATTGAAAACTTGAGCCACATACTCCGGAGTATACAACTGGGTGCCCTGTGTCACTATCTTGATAACTCCATTCTTCTACATCTCCTGTAGGTTCTCCATTAAATCATTGTTGAGGGTAAATGACTAAGGGTTCCACGAAAGGGAAGCGAACTATAGTAGCCCCACCTTTTCTAGCCAGACATGGTAGTGAATGATATTCACATTTTGAACAACAATAAGCTTCTTGAATTCCACCATGTTTGCAAAAGGAAACAAAAAGAAACAAGAGTGATGGTAAGTGAAAGACAGAGAGTGAGAGTGAGATGAAAATGAACTTTGCGAATGAAAAAGTGAATGTGAAAAATGCGAAATGACAATGAACTTTCCCTATGAAGAAGTGAATGTAAAAAAATGTGAGTTTTGATAACAGAGATGTAGGGTTTGGCATAAAACATTCAAACGGGAGAAAATTACACACATAAATTCATGATGAAATAGAATCACGATGCTCACAACTCGATGTGACAAGGCGACTAAGAGAAATAAAGCGGAGGCCGCCCCACAATACAATAATAATAACCCAACTACTTTCACACTAGCTAATGCATGATTACTACGTGGACATGGACATGTGTCATATGAGTGTGTGACAAAAATAGTGCACACTAGTACAAGCACTGGTTCTAGTAGAGCCTTCCAAAATACGGCTTCAATCTAAATCCATTTACATGCTTTGGCAATTTCACACCATCTAATGATATTAATTCAAATGTGCCGGTGTCGAGCTTTGAGGATATCTAATAATATCAGATTCCTACATCAAAAATTTTGAATTTAGCATTTATGTCCATAAAAAGCTTTCATCGCTTCTAGATGACATCAGCATTCGAGTTGCTTTGGAGTCTTTTTTCTTTCAATGCCAGCAACAACTGCTCCAACTGATGTGTAACTGATTCTTTTGGTGATAATCTGAGTCATTTTGCCACCTCTAAATATCAGATCCCTACATCAATAATTTTGAATTTAAACAATAATATCAGATCCCTACATCAAAAATTTTGAACAATAATATCAGATCCCTACATCAAAAACTTTGAATTTCGCATTTATACAATAATATCAAATCCCTACATCAAAAATTTTGAATTTAGCATTTATGTCCATAAAAAGCTTTCATCGCTTCTAGATGACATCAGCATTCGAGTTGCTTTGGAGCCTTTTTTCTTTCAATGCCAGCAACAACTGCTCCAACTGATGTGTAACTGATTCTTTTGGTAATAATCTGAGTCATTTTGCCACCTCTAAATTGGATATTATAAATTCCATTGGTACTACCGCATCTAAATCATAGACACAATGAGAAAAGAGGACTTCCAATTGTGCCACTTCATATGTTGTTCTAAATGCCCGGAGTACTGAATATAGCTTGTTATCCTAATCGATTCTATTCTCATTCACAATTTTCTTCAAAATTCACTATAATATGTGATTGGTGGATTCGGCTTGACCATTGGCCTATGGATAATATATTGTGGACTTTTTATGAATAATCATGTGATATTTAGTCAGACTTTGGATAACTTGGTTCAGGAAATGTCCAACCTGATCGCTAACCAATTCTACTCATGCATCCACAAAGAACTGCATCTGTATATTTTCTTGTGAATCTTAGAGTCAGCAGATTTGATGGTTTGGTGGAAGGTGCACAAAGATCGGAGTGTAGTTTAGGGAAGAGTTCAACTTCAAAGAAGGGGCAAGCAAAGTCTTAAGAGGATTCTTCAAATGATGGAGCAAGAGAAAAACACTAGTGAACTAGTGAAAAAGAATATGTGCCCATGTAGCAGATGCATATAAATGCAATCTTATGGCCCTCTTTGACATATATGTCAACTTATGAGTAAGGATGATCATCTCAAAAAATATATCCAAAATGTAATTACGAGTATCCTTATAATTTGCAAGTTTATACTCCTTACATGCTCCCTCAAAACCAAAGTGAATTTCCATATCATCATCTGACACTACAAGAATATCTATCGCGCTCCCTCAAGTGGGAATTGAAAACTTGAGCCACATACTCCGGAGTATACAACTGGGTGCCCTGTGTCACTATCTTGATAACTCCATTCTTCTACATCTCCTGTAGGTTCTCCATTAAATCATTGTTGAGGGTAAATGACTAAGGGTTCCATGAAAGGGAAGCGAACTATAGTAGCCCCATCTTTTCTAGCCAGACATGGTAGTGAATGATATTCACATTTTGAACAACAATAAGCTTCTTGAATTCCACCATGTTTGCAAAAGGGAACAAAAAGCAACAAGAGTGATGGTAAGTGAAAGACAGAGAGCGAGAGCGAGATGAAAATGAACTTTGCGAATGAAAAAGTGAATGTGAAAAATGCGAAATGACAATGAACTTTCCCTATGAAGAAGTGAATGTAAAAAAATGTGAGTTCTGATAACAAAGGTGTAGGGTTTGGCATAAAACATTCAAACGGCAGAAAATTACACACATAAATTCATGATGAAATAGAATCACGATGCATACAACTTGATGTGACAAGGCGACTAAGAGAAATAAAGCGGAGGCCGCCCCACAATACAATAATAATAACCCAACTACTTTGCACGCTAGCTAATGCATGATTACTACGTGGACATGGACATGTGTCATATGAGTGTGTGACAAAAATAGTGCACACTAGTACAAGCACTGATTCTAGTAGAGCCTTCCAAAATAGGGCTTCAATCTAAATCCATTTACATGCTTTGGCAATTTCACACCATCTAATGATATTAATTCAAATGTGCCGGTGTCGAGCTTTGAGGATATCTGATATGGGCCTTCCACCTTAACTTGAGTTTACCTAGATGTGGGCCCATTATGGAATTAAACAATAATATCAGATCCCCTACAACAAAAATTTTGAATTTAGCATTTATGTCCATAAAAAGCTTTCATCGCTTCTAGATGACATCGGCGTTCGAGTTGCTTTGGAGCCTTTTTTCTTTCAATGCCAGCAACAACTGCTCCAACTGATGTGTAACTGATTCTTTTGGTGATAATCTGAGTCATTTTGCCACCTGTAAATTGGATATTATAAATTCCATTGGTACTACTAAACCATAGACCAATGAGAAGAGAGGACTTCCAATTGTGCCACTTCATATGTTGTTCTAAATGCCCAGAGTACTGAATATAGCTTGTGATCCCAATCGATTCTATTCTCATTCACAATTTTCTTCAAAATTCACTATAATATGTGATTGGTGGATTCGGCCTGACCATTGGCTTATGGATAATATATTGTGGACTTTTTATGAATAATCATGTGATATTTAGTCAGACTTTGGATAACTTGCTTCAGGAAATGTCCAATCTGATCGCTAACCAATTCTACTCATGCATCCACAAAGAACTGCATCTGTATATTTTCTTGTGGATCTTACAGTCAGTAGATTTGATGGGTTGGTGGAAGGTGCACAAAGATCAGAGCGTAGTTTAGGGAAGAGTTCAACTTCAAAGAAGGGGCAAGCAATGTCTTAAGAGGATTCTTCAAATGATGGAGCAAGAGGAAAACACTTCAGATGACTCCGATGCATAGTCATATTCAAAATCCAAGCACAAGAACTAAGAAGAAGAAAAACTAGAAGCCAAAGATAGTCGAAGAAAGACTTGTGGCAGCATGGGCTAAGCTTCAGGGTGGAGGTGTAGGAGGAGTTGGATTTGGGCTGCGATTTGATGTTTGGTGTACAAAGTGTTCCAAGAAAGGTCATACCAAGGAATAATGTCTACTTGTTATCTACTATGTTATATGCTAGATCACCACTCATGCTACTGAGGCTTATCTCGTCTCGGTACAATGGCAGACTCAATCACCCACATCGTCAAGCATATCTAAAATGGTATCTAAGGAGTACTAAATAGTTCTAGAAAGCAGTTCGTAGTACTAATAGGAACAAGAAAGTACCACTTAATTTAGAAACTTCTCAAGCTTGAGAGGGGTTGAGAAGTGAAAACATTGAGAATAGTAGGGAAAAAAGCAAGCATTCAAGCACCTAAATATGATATTATCGCAGTGTCAATCGTGCAACCTCCGGATTGGGAGAGGTAGTTTCATGTCTTTGTGGATGCATGAGATGTTGTATCTGTATATTTTCTTTGATAATCTAATATCTCCTTCTCCATTTGTTCTTTACCTTAATTAGCCTCATCTACTTTATTGCGTAGATTCTATACAATTTGCTGTAAATGCACCAACTCAGCTTGTGTCCACCTCTTCTAGAAAGGTAACTGCTCTAGATGATGGGCCTGCACCATCCTGACTCTCTAGATTATGGACTTCCTCCAAATTGCTAGAAATCTATTGGCCTTCCCTATGGATTTTTCCACTAGTTCCAGCAGCCTCATCCAGAGTCAGTCATGGGCTTTTTTTCTTTTCTTTTATCCATGGAGTAGCCATGGTGCCCCTGTTGCTGCTGTCAATGGATTTGGCACACTGGTTGGGACTCCATTTTGCAAAAACTACAAATACAGGTCAATCTTTGTCTTTGATTGAGGGCCTATTCTCTTCAACTCTCTGCCTATAAAACTAGTGAAAAAGAATATGTGCCCGTGAAGCAGATGCATATAAATGCAATCATATGGCCCTCTTTGACATATATGTCAACTTATAAGGATGATCATCTCAATAATAAATCCAAAATGTAATTACGAGTATCCTTATAATTTGCAAGTTTATACTCCTTACATGCTCCCTCAAAACCAAAGTGAATTTCCATATCATCATCTGACACTACAAGAATATCTATCGCGGTCCCTTAAGTGGGAATTGAAAACTTGAGCCACATACTCTGGAGTATACAACTGGGTGCCCTGTGTCACTATCTTGATAACTCCATTCTTCTACATCTCCTATAGGTTCTCCATTAAATCATTGTTGAGGGTAAATGACTAAGGGTTCTACGAAGGGGAAGCGAACTATAGTAGCCCCACCTTTTCTAGCCAGACATGGTAGTGAATGATATTCACATTTTGAACAACAATAAGCTTCTTGAATTCCACCATGTTTGCAAAAGGGAACAAAAAGCAACAAGAGTGATGGTAAGTGAAAGACAGAGAGCGAGAGCGAGATGAAAATGAACTTTGCGAATGAAAAAGTGAATGTGAAAAATGCGAAATGACAATGAACTTTCCCTATGAAGAAGTGAATGTAAAAAAATGTGAGTTTTGATAACAAAGGTGTAGGGTTTGGCATAAAACATTCAAACGGCAGAAAATAACACACATAAATTCATGATGAAATAGAATCACGATGCATACAAGTTGATGTGACAAGGCGACTAAGAGAAATAAAGCGGAGGCCGCCCCACATTACAATAATAATAACCCAACTACTTTGCACGCTAGCTAATGAATGATTACTACGTGGACATGGACATGTGTCATATGAGTGTGTGACAAAAATAATGCACACTAGTACAAGCACTAGTTCTAGTAGAGCCTTCCAAAATAGGGCTTCAATCTAAATCCATTTACATACTGTGGCAATTTCACACCATCTAATGATATTAATTCAAATGTGCCGGTGTCGAGCATTGAGGATATCTGATATGGGCCTTCCACCTTAACTTGAGTTTACCTAGATGTGGGCCCATTATGGAATTAGACAATAATATCAGATCCCTACATCAAAAATTTTGAATTTAGCATTTATGTCCATAAAGGGCTTTCATCGCTTCTAGATGACATCAGCATTCGAGTTGCTTTGGAGCCTTTTTTCTTTCAATGCCAGCAACAACTGCTCCAACTGATGTGTAACTGATTCTTTTGGTGTGATAATGTGAGTCATTTTGCCACGTCTAAATTGGATATTATAAATTCCATTGGTACTACCGCGTCTAAACCATAGACACAATGAGAAGAGAGGACTTCCAATTGTGCCACTTCATATGTTGTTCTAAATGCCCGGAGTACTGAATATAGCTTGTGATCCCAATCGATTCTATTCTCATTCACAATTTTCTTCAAAATTCACTATAATATGTGATTGCTGGATTCGGCTTGACCATTGGCCTATGGATAATATATTGTGGACTTTTTATGAATAATCATGTGATATTTAGTCAGACTTTGGATAACTTGGTTCAGGAAATGTCCAACCTGATCGCTAACCAATTCTACTCATGCATCCACAAAGAACTGCATCTGTATATTTTCTTGTGGATCTTACAGTCAGCAGATTTGATGGGTTGGTGGAAGGTGCACAAAGATCGGAGCTTAGTTTAGGGAAGAGCTCAACTTCAAAGAAGGGGCAAGCAAAGTCTTAAGAGGATTCTTCAAATGATGGAGCAAGAGAAAAACACTTCAGATGACTCCGATGCATAGTCATATTCAAAATCCAAGCACAAGAACTAAGAAGAAGAAAAACTAGAAGCCAAAGATAGTCGAAGAAACACTTGTGGCAGCATGGGCTAAGCTTCAGGGTGGAGGTGTAGGAGGAGTTGGATTTGGGCTACGATTTGATGTTTGGTGTACAAAGTGTTCCAAGAAAGGTCATACCAAGGAATAATGTCTACTTGTTATCTAAGATGTTATATGCTAGATCACCACTCATGCTACTGAGGCTTATCTCGTCTCGGTACAATGGAAGACTCAATCACCCACATAGTCAAGCATATCTAAAATGGTATCTAAGGAGTACTAAATAGTTCTAGAAAGCAGTTCGTAGTACTAATAGGAACAAGAAAGTACCACTTAATTTAGAAACTTCTCAAGCTTGAGAGGGGTTGAGAAGTGAAAACATTGAGAATAGTAGGAAAAAAAGCAAGCATTCAAGCACCTAAAGATGATATTATCGCAGTGTCAATCGTGCAACCTCCGGATTGGGAGAGGTAGTTTCATGTCTTTGTGGATGCATGAGATGTTGTATCTGTATATTTTCTTTGATAATCTAATATCTCCTTCTCCATTTGTTCTTTACCTTAATTAGCCTCATCTACTTTATTGCGTAGATTCTATACAATTTGCTGTAAATGCACCAACTCAGCTTGTGTCCACCTCTTCTAGAAAGGTAACTGCTCTAGATGATGGGCCTGCACCATCCTGACTCTCTAGATTATGGACTTCCTCCAAATTGCTAGAAATCTATTGGCCTTCCCTATGGATTTTTCCACTAGTTCCAGCAGCCTCATCCAGAGTCAGTCATGGGCTTTTTTTCTTTTCTTTTATCCATGGAGTAGCCATGGTGCCCCTGTTGCTGCTGTCAATGGATTTGGCACACTGGTTGGGACTCCATTTTGCAAAAACTACAAATACAGGTCAATCTTTGTCTTTGATTGAGGGCCTATTCTCTTCAACTCTCTGCCTATAAAACTAGTGAAAAAGAATATGTGCCCGTGAAGCAGATGCATATAAATGCAATCATATGGCCCTCTTTGACATATATGTCAACTTATAAGGATGATCATCTCAATAATAAATCCAAAATGTAATTACGAGTATCCTTATAATTTGCAAGTTTATACTCCTTACATGCTCCCTCAAAACCAAAGTGAATTTCCATATCATCATCTGACACTACAAGAATATCTATCGCGCTCCCTCAAGTGGGAATTGAAAACTTGAGCCACATACTCCGGAGTATACAACTGGGTGGCCTGTGTCACTATCTTGATAACTCCATTCTTCTACATCTCCTGTAGGTTCTCCATTAAATCATTGTTGAGGGTAAATGACTAAGGGTTCCATGAAAGGGAAGCGAACTATAGTAGCCCCATCTTTTCTAGCCAGACATGGTAGTGAATGATATTCACATTTTGAACAACAATAAGCTTCTTGAATTCCACCATGTTTGCAAAAGGGAACAAAAAGCAACAAGAGTGATGGTAAGTGAAAGACAGAGAGCGAGAGCGAGATGAAAATGAACTTTGCGAATGAAAAAGTGAATGTGAAAAATGCGAAATGACAATGAACTTTCCCTATGAAGAAGTGAATGTAAAAAAATGTGAGTTCTGATAACAAAGGTGTAGGGTTTGGCATAAAACATTCAAACGGCAGAAAATTACACACATAAATTCATGATGAAATAGAATCACGATGCATACAACTTGATGTGACAAGGCGACTAAGAGAAATAAAGCGGAGGCCGCCCCACAATACAATAATAATAACCCAACTACTTTGCACCCTAGCTAATGCATGATTACTACGTGGACATGGACATGTGTCATATGAGTGTGTGAGAAAAATTAGTGCACACTAGTACAAGCACTCGTTCTAGTAGAGCCTTCCAATATAGGGCTTCAATCTAAATCCATTTACACGCTTTGCAATTTCACACCATCTAATGATATTAATTCAAATGTGCCGGTGTCGAGCTTTGAGGATATCTGATATGGGCCTTCCACCTTAACTTGAGTTTACCTAGATGTGGGCCCATTATGGAATTAAACAATAATATCATATCCCCTACATAAAAAATTTTGAATTTAGCATTTATGTCCATAAAAAGCTTTCATCGCTTCTAGATGACATCAGCATTCGAGTTGCTTTGGAGCCTTTTTTTTGTCAATGCTAGCAACAACTGCTCCTACTGACGTGTAACTGATTCTTTTGGTGAAAATCTGAGTCATTTTGCCACCTGTAAATTGGATATTATAAATTCCATTGGTACTACCGCGTCTAAACCATAGACCAATGAGAAGAGAGGACTTCCAATTATGCCACTTCATATGTTGTTCTAAATGCCCGGAGTACTGAATATAGCTTGTGATCCCAATCGATTCTATTCTCATTCACAATTTTCTTCAAAATTCACTATAATATGTGATTGGTGGATTCGGCTTGACCATTGGCTTATGGATAATATATTGTGAACTTTTTATGAATAATCATGTGATATTTAGTCAGACTTTGGATAACTTGGTTCTAAGGAAATGTCCAACCTGATCGCTAACCAATTCTGCTCATGTATCCACAAAGAACTGCATCTGTATATTTTCTTGTGGATCTTACAGTCAGCAGATTTGATGGGTTGATGGAAGGTGCACAAAGATCAGAGCGTAGTTTAAGGAAGAGTTCAATTTCAAAGAAGGGGCAAGCAAAGTCTTAAGAGGATTCTTCAAATCATGGAGCAAGAGGAAAACACTTCAGATGACTCCGATGCATAGTAATATTCAAAATCCAAGCACAAGAACTTAGAAGAAGAAAAACTGGAAGCCAAAGATAGTCGAAGAAAGACTTGTGGCAGCATGGGCTAAGCTTCAGGGTGGAGGTGTAGGAGGAGTTGGATTTGGGCTGCGATTTGATGTTTGGTGTACAAAGTGTTCCAAGAAAGGTCATACCAAGGAATAATGTCTACTTGTTATCTACTATGTTATATGCTAGATCACCACTCATGCTACTGAGGCTTATCTCGTCTCGGTACAATGGCAGACTCAATCACCCACATCGTCAAGCATAGAAAACTTAGTCCGCACTTTCAGTGCGATAGACAGCACTACGGGCATACACAAGCTCACCCTTATGGCCAAGGTCGTGGAGGAGGTCATGGTGTAGCTTTTCAATGTTAGAAAACGGAGTGTCTGATTTGGCAACAACATCAGATGGAACTCCAAAAAAAGGGTCCACTTCAGCTTCATCTCCAACAACTAATTTAGTGCAGATTCAATCAATTTCAAGGGGAGTGGAGCCTCCACAAGCTGTTATGGCACTCATTGCAAGGGCGCAACACCCAATGAATGACATGGAAAATGAGGATCGACCAATGACAAAGAATAAAACCCCAAATATGGGAGGAGCAACGGGCGGGTCCAAAACCAAGTCACCGCCAATAAGATAGGAGGAGAAGAATCTGGAGGGATGTAACAGCGAGGGAAGCATAGAGGAAAGAAAAAACCCACTAAAAGGGCATGAACACTATGAGTGGAGTGGACAAGAGAAAGGGGTATGAATGTTACCTCGTATTGTGGCAAGTGAAGTGCAGACAACTAATCCATCCAGGGGAGTATGATTTATGGGAAGATTTGCAGAAGATGAATGTTAATATCACATTGGATCGATTTTTATGTGTAGTTCCTAATTATAGGCAAAGGCTCTTAAAATAGATAATTCATATCTAGCACATATGGCATGTCCACTATATCTGCTCAAAAAGAATAATGCTCTGTATATTTGGAATAAGAAGTGTGAGCAAGCATTCAAGCACCTAAAGATGATATTATCGCAGTGTCAATTGTGCAACCTCCGGATTGGTGGGAGAGGTAGTTTCATGTCTTTGTGGATGCATGAGATGTTGTATCTGTATATTTTCTTTGAAAATCTAATATCTCCTTCTCCATCTGTTCTTTAACTTAATTAGCCTCATCTACTTTAGAGCGTAGATTCTATACAATTTTCTGTAAATGCACCAACTCAGCTTTCAAAAATCTATACTTTTTGATTGACTACAGAGAGTGTTGTTAGCCCTACTTTCATCTTCTCCAACTTAGCTTTTGTAGAATTCAACTCCTTTTGCAAGGCAACCTTTCTAAACTATTATGCTTGTAACCACCTCTGTGGTTTTGGTGGCACACTTTGTGATGATTGACTAGCTGCCTTTAACAAATTGGTGTCCACGTCTTCTAGAAAGATAACTACTCTAGATGACGGGCCTGCACCATCCTGACTCTCTAGATTATGGACTTCCTCCAAATTGCTAGAAATCTATTGGCCTTCCCTATGCCTTTTTCCACTAGTTCCAGCAGCCTCATCCAGAGTCAGTCATGGGCTTTCTTTCTTTTCTTTTATCCATGGAGTAGCCATGGTGCCCTTGTTTTGTTGATGTGAATGGATTTGGCACACTCGTTGGGACTCCATTTTGCAAAAACTACAAATACATGTCAATCTTTGTCTTTGATTGAGGGCCTATTCTCTTCAACTCTCTGCCTATAAAACTAGTGAAAAAGAATATGTGCCCGTGAAGCAGATGCATATAAATGCAATCATATGGCCCTCTTTGACATATATGTCAACTTATGAGTAAGGATGATCATCTCAATAATAAATCCAAAATGTAATTACGAGTATCCTTATAATTTCAAGTTTATACTCCTTACATGCTCCCTCAAAACCAAAGTGAATTTCCATATCATCATCTGACACTACAAGAATATCTATCGCAGTCCCTCAAGTGGGAATTGAAAACTTGAGCCACATACTCCGGAGTATACAACTGGGTGCCCTGTGTCACTATCTTGATAACTCCATTCTTCTACATCTCCTGTAACTTCTCCATTAAATCATTGTTGAGGGTAAATGACTAAGGGTTCCACGAAAGGGAAGCGAACTATAGTAGCCCCACCTTTTCTAGCCAGACATGGTAGTGAATGATATTCACATTTTGAATAACAATAAGCTTCTTGAATTCCACCATGTTTGCAAAAGGGAACAAAAAGCAACAAGAGTGATGGTAAGTGAAAGACAGAGAGCGAGAGCGAGATGAAAATGAACTTTGCAAATGAAAAAGTGAATGTGAAAAATGCGAAATGACAATGAACTTTCCCTATGAAGAAGTGAATGTAAAAAAATGTGAGTTTTGATAACAAAGATGTAGGGTTTGGCATAAAACATTCAAACGGCAGAAAATTACACACATAAATTCATGATGAAATAGAATCACAATGCGTACAACTTGATGTGACAAGGCGACTAAGAGAAAAAAAGCGGAGGCCGCCCCACATTACAATAATAATAACCCAACTACTTTGCACGCTAGCTAATGCATGATTACTACGTGGACATGGACATGGACATGTGTCATATGAGTGTGTGACAAAAATAGTGCACACTAGTACAAGCACTGGTTCTAGTAGAGCCTTCTAAAATAGGGCATCAATCTAAATCCATTTACATGCTTTGGCAATTTCACACCATCTAATGATATTAATTCAAATGTGCCGGTGTCGAGCTTTGAGGATATCTTATATGGGCCTTCCACCTTAACTTGAGTTTACCTAGATGTGGGCCCATTATGGAATTAAACAATAATATCATATCCCCTACATCAAAAATTTTGAATTTAGCATTTATGTCCATAAAAAGCTTTCATCGCTTCTAGATGACATCAGCATTCGAGTTGCTTTGGAGCCTCTTTTCTTTCAATGCCAGCAACAACTGCTCCAACTGATGTGTAACTAATTCTTTTGGTGATAATCTGAGTCATTTTGCCACCTGTAAATTGGATATTATAAATTCCATTGGTACTACTAAACCATAGACCAATGAGAAGAGAGGACTTCCAATTGTGCCACTTCATATGTTGTTCTAAATGCCCGGAGTACTGAATATAGCTTGTGATCCCAATCGATTCTATTCTCATTCATAATTTTCTTCAAAATTCACTATAATATGTGATTGGTGGATTCGGCCTGACCATTGGCTTATGGATAATATATTGTGGACTTTTTATGAATAATCATGTGATATTTAGTCAGACTTTGGATAACTTGCTTCAGGAAATGTCCAACTTGATCGCTTACCATCTCTACTCATGCATCCACAAAGAACTGCATCTGTATATTTTCTTGTGGGTCTTACAGTCAGCAGATTTGATGGGTTGGTGGAAGGTGCACAAAGATCGGAGCGTAGTTTATGGGAGAGTTCAACCTTAAAGAAGGGGCAAGCAAAGTCTTAAGAGGATTCTTCAAATGATGGAGCAAGAGGAAAACACTTCAGATGACTCCGATGCATAGTAATATTCAAAATCCAAGCACAAGAACTAAGAAGAAGAAAAACTGGAAGCCAAAGATAGTCAAAGAAAGACTTGTGGCAGCATGGGCTAAGCTTCAGGGTGGAGGTGTAGGAGGAGTTGGATTTGGGCTGCGATTTGATGTTTGGTGTACAAAGTGTTCCAAGAAAGGTCATACCAAGGAATAATGTCTACTTGTTATCTACTATGTTATATGCTAGATCACCACTCATGCTACTGAGGCTTATCTCGTCTCGGTACAATGGCAGACTCAATCACCCACATCGTCAAGCATAGAAAACTTAGTCCGCACTTTCAGTGCGATAGACATCACTACAGGCATACACAAGCTCACCCTTATGGCCAAGGTCGTGGAGGAGGTCATGGTGTAGCTTTTCAATGTTAGAAAACGGAGTGTCTGATTTGGCAACAACATCAGATGGAACTCCAAAAAAAGGGTCCACTTCAGCTTCATCTCCAACAACTAATTTAGTGCAGATTCAATCAATTTCAAGGGGAGTGGAGCCTCCACAAGCTGTTATGGCACTCATTGCAAGGGCGCAACACCCAATGAATGACATGGAAAATGAGGATCGACCAATGACAAAGAATAAAACCCCAAATATGGGAGGAGCAACGGGCGGGTCCAAAACCAAGTCACCGCCAATAAGATAGGAGGAGAAGAATCTGGAGGGATGTAACAGCGAGGGAAGCATAGAGGAAAGAAAAAGCCCACTCAAAGGGCATGAACACTATGAGTGGAGTGGACAAGAGAAAGGGGTATGAATGTTACCTCGTATTGTGGCAAGTGAAGTGCAGACAACTAATCCATCCAAGGGAGTATGATTTATGGGAAGATTTGCAGAAGATGAATGTTAATATCACATTAGATGGATTTGTATGCGTAGTTCCTAATTATAGGCAAAGCCTCTTAAAATAGATAATTCATATCTAGCACATATGGCATGTCGACTATATCTGCTCAAAAAGAATAATGCTCTGTATATTTGGAATAAGAAGTGTGAGCAAGCATTCAAGCACCTAAAGATGATATTATCGCAGTGTCAATCGTGCAACCTCCGGATTGGGAGAGGTAGTTTCATGTCTTTGTGGATGCATGAGATGTTGTATCTGTATATTTTCTTTGAAAATCTACTATCTCCTTCTCCATTTGTTCTTTAACTTAATTAGCCTCATCTACTTTAGAGCATAGATTCTATACAATTTGCTGTAAATGCACCAACTCAGCTTTCAAAAATCTGTACTTTTTGATTGACTACAGAGAGTGTTGTTAGCCCTACTTTCATCTTCTCCAACTTAGCTTTTGTGGAATTCAACTCCTTTTGCAAGGCAACCTTTCTGAGCTATTATGCTTGTAACCACCTCTGTGGTTTTGTGGTGGCACACTTTGTGATTATTGACTAGCTGCCTTTAACAAATTGGTGTCCACCTCTTCTAGAAAGGTAACTGCTCTAGATGATGGGCCTGCACCATCCTGACTCTCTAGATTATGGACTTCCTCCAAATTGCTAGAAATCTATTGGCCTTCCCTATGGAATTTTCCACTAGTTCCAGCAGCCTCATAATTTGCGAGTTTATACTCCTTACATGCTCCCTCAAAACCAAAGTGAATTTCCATATCATTATCTGACACTACAAGAATATCTATCGCGCTTCCTCAAGTGGGAATTGAAAACTTGAGCCACATACTCCGGAGTATACAACTGGGTGCCCTATGTCACTATCTTGATAACTCCATTCCTCTACATCTCCTGTAGGTTCTCCATTAAATCATTGTTGAGGGTAAATGACTAAGGGTTCCACGAAAGCAAAGCAAACTATAGTAGCCCCACCTTTTCTAGCCAGACATGGTAGTGAATGATATTGACATTTTGAACAACAATAAGCTTCTTGAATTCCACCATGTTTGCAAAAGGGAACAAAAAGCAACAAGAGTGATGGTAAGTGAAAGACAGAGAGCGAGAGCGAGATGAAAATGAACTTTGCAAATGAAAAAGTGAATGTGAAAAATGCGAAATGACAATGAACTTTCCCTATGAAGAAGTGAATGTAAAAAAATGTGAGTTTTGGTAACAGAGATGTAGGGTTTGGCATAAAACATTCAAACGATAGAAAATAACACACATAAATTCATGATGAAATAGAATCACGATGCTTACAACTTGATGTGACAAGGCGACTAAGAGAAATAAAGCGGAGGCCGCCCCACAATACAATAATAATAACCCAACTACTTTGCACACAAGCTAATGCATGATTACTACGTGAACATGGACATGTGTCATATGAGTGTGTGACAAAAATAGTGCACACTAGTACAAGCACTGGTTCTAGTAGAGCCTTCCAAAATAGGGCTTCAATCTAAATCCATTTACATGCTTTGGCAATTTCACACCATCTAATGATATTAATTCAAATGTGCCGGTGTCGAGCTTTGAGGATATCTGATATGGGCCTTCCACCTTAACTTGAGTTTACCTAGATGTGGGCCCATTATGGAAATAAACAATAATATCAGATCCCCTACATCAAAAATTTTGAATTTAGGATTTATGTCCATAAAAAGTTTTCATCGCTTCTAGATGACATCAGCATTCGAGTTGCTTTCATCGCTTGTAGATGACATCAGCATTCGAGTTGCTTTGGAGCCTCTTTTCTTTCAATGCCAGCAACAACTACTCCAGCTCATGTGTAACTAATTCTTTTGGTGTTAATCTGAGTCATTTTACCACCTGTAAATTGGATATTATGAATAATTCCATTGGTACTACCGCGTCTAAACCATAGACCAATGAGAAGAGAGGACTTCCAATACTTCCAATTGTGCCACTTCATATATTGTTCTAAATGCCCAGAGTACTGAATATAGCTTGTGATCCCAATCGATTCTATTCTCATTCACAATTTTCTTCAAAATTCACTATAATATGTGATTGGTGGATTCGGCCTGACCATTGGCTTATGGATAATATATTGTGGACTTTTTATGAATAATCATGTGATATTTAGTCAGACTTTGGATAACTTGCTTCAGGAAATGTCCAACCTGATCGCTAACCAATTCTACTCATGCATCCACAAAGAACTGCATCTGTATATTTTCTTGTGGATCTTAGAGTCAGCAGATTTGATGGGTTGGTGGAAGGTGTACAAAGATGGGAGCGTAGTTAATGAAAGAGCTCAACTTCAAAGAAGGGGCAAGCAAAGTCTTAAGAGGATTCTTTAAATGATGGAGCAAGAGGAAAACACTTCAGATGACTGCGATGCATAGTCATATTCAAAATCCAAGCACAAGAACTAAGAAGAAAAAAAATTGGAAGCCAAAGATAGTCGAAGAAAGACTTGTGGCAGCATGGGCTAAGCTTCAGGGTGGAGGTGTAGTAGGAGTTGGATTTGGGCTACGATTTGATGTTTGGTGTACAAAGTATTCCAAGAAAGGTCATACCAAGAAATAATGTCTACTTGTCATCTACTATGTTATATGCTAGATCACCACTTATGCTACTGAGGCTTATCTCGTCTCAGTACAATGGCAGACTCAATCACCCACATCGTCAAGCATAGAAAACTTAGTCCGCACTTTTAGTGCGATAGACAGCACTACGCGCATACACAAGCTCACCCTTATGGCCAAGGTCGTGGAGGAGGTCATGGTGTAGCTTTTCAATGTTAGAAAATGGAGTGTCTGATTTGGCAACAACATCATATGGAACTCCAAAAAAAGGGTCCACTTCAGCTTCATCTCCAACAATTAATTTAGTGTAGATTCAATCAATTTCAAGGGGAGTGGAGCCTCCACAAGCTGTTATGGCACTCATTGCAAGGGCGCAACACCCAATGAATGACATGGAAAATGAGGATCGACCAATGACAAAGAATAAACCCCAAATTTGGGAGGAGCAACGGGCGGGTCCAAAACCAAGTCACCGCCGATAAGATAGGAGGAGGAGAATCTGGAGGGATGTAACAGCGAGGGAAGCATAGAGGAAAGAAAAAACCCACTGAAAGGGCATGAACACTATGAGTGGAGTGGACAAGAGAAAGGGGTATGGATATTACCTCGTATTGTGGCAAGTGAAGTGCAGACAACTAATCCATCCAGGGGAGTATGATTTATGGGAAGATTTGCAGAAGATGAATGTTAATATCACATTGGATCGATTTGTATGCGTAGTTCCTAATTATAGGCAAAGGCTCTTAAAATAGATAATTCATATCTAGCACATATGGCATGTCCACTATATCTGCTCAAAAAGAATAATGCTCTGTATATTTGGAATAAGAAGTGTGAGCAAGCATTCAAGCACCTAAAGATGATATTATCGCAGTGTCAATCATGCAACCTCCGGATTGGGAGAGGTAGTTTCATGTCTTTGTGGATGCATGAGATGTTGTATCTGTATATTTTCTTTGAAAATCTAATATCTCCTTCTCCATTTGTTCTTTAACTTAATTAGCCTCATCTACTTTAGAGCGTAGATTCTATACAATTTGCTGTAAATGAACCAACTCAGCTTTCAAAAATCTATACTTTTTGATTCACTACAGAGAGTGTTGTTAGCCCTACTTTCATCTTCTGCAACTTAGCTTTTGTAGAATTCAACTCCTTTTGCAAGGCAACCTTTCTGAGCTATTATGCTTGTAACCACCTCTGTGGTTTTGGTGGCACACTTTGTGATGATTGACTAGCTGCCTTTAACAAATTGGTGTCCACCTCTTCTACAAAGGTAACTGCTCTAGATGATGGGCCTGCACCATCCTGACTCTCTAGATCATGGACTTCCTCCAAATTGCTAGAAATCTATTGGCCTTCCCTATGGATTTTTCCACTAGTTCTAGCAGCCTCATCCAGAGTCAGTCATGGGCTTATGAATAATATATTGTGGACTTTTTATGAATAATCATGTGATATTTAGTCAGACTTTGGATAACTTGGTTCAAGAAATGTCCAACCTGATCCCTAACCAATTCTACTCATGCATCCACAAAGAACTGCATCTGTATATTTTCTTGTGGATCTTAGAGTCAGCAGATTTGATGGGTTGGTGGAAGGTGCACAAAGTTCGGAGCGTAGTTTAGGGAACAGCTCAACTTCAAAGAAGGGGCAAGCAAAGTCTTTAGAGGATTCTTCAAATGATGGAGCAAGAGGAAAACACTTCAGATGACTCCGATGCATAGTCATATTCAAAATCCTAGCACAAGAACTAAGAAGAAGAAAAACTGGAATCCAAAGATATTCGAAGAAAGACTTGTGGCAGCATGGGCTAAGCTTCAGGGTGGAGGTGTAGGAGGAGTTGGATTTGGGCTGCGATTTGATGTTTGGTGTACAAAGTGTTCCAAGAAAGGTCATACCAAGGAATAATGTCTACTTGTTATCTACTACGTTATATGCTAGATCACCACTCATGCTACTGAGGCTTATCTCGTCTCGGTACAATGGCAGACTCAATCACCCACATCGTCAAGCATAGAAAACTTAGTCCACACTTTTAGTGCGATAGACAGCACTATGGGCATACACAAGCTCACCCTTATGGCCAAGGTCGTGGAGGAGGTCATGGTGTAGCTTTTCAATGTTAGAAAACGGAGTGTGTGATTTGGCAACAACATCAGATGGAACTCCAAAAAAAGGGTCCACTTTAGCTTCATCTCCAACAATTAATTTAGTGTGCAGATTCAATCAATTTCAAGGGGAGTGGAGCCTCCACAAGCTGTTATGGCACTCATTGCAAGGGCGCAACACCCAATGAATGACATGGAAAATGAGGATCGACCAATGACAAAGAATAAACCCCAAATATGGGAGGAGCAACGGGCGGGTCCAAAACCAAGTCACCGCCGATAAGATAGGAGGAGGAGAATCTGGAGGGATGTAACAGCGAGGGAAGCATAGAGGAAAGAAAAAACCCACTCAAAGGGCATGAACACTATGAGTGGAGTGGACAAGAGAAAGGGGTACGAATGTTACCTCGTATTGTGGCAAGTGAAGTGCAGACAACTAATTTATCCAGGGGAGTATGATTTATGGGAAGATTTGCAGAAGGTGAATGTTAATATCACATTGGATCGATTTTTATGCGTAGTTCCTAATTATAGGAAAAGGCTCTTAAAATAGATAATTCATATCTAGCACATATGGCATGTCCAGTATATCTGCTCAAAAAGAATAATGCTCTGTATATTTGGAATAAGAAGTGTGAGCAAGCATTCAAGCACCTAAAGATGATATTATCACAGTCTCAATCGTGCAACCTCTGGATTGGGAGAGGTAGTTTCATGTCTTTGTGGATGCATGAGATGTTGTATCTGTATATTTTCTTTGAAAATCTACTATCTCCTTCTCCATTTGTTCTTTAACTTACTTAGCCTCATCTACTTTAGAGCATAGATTCTATACAATTTGTTGTAAATGCACCTACTCAGCTTTCAAAAATTTGTACTTTTTGATTGACTACAGAGAGTGTTGTTAGCCCTACTTTCATCTTCTGCAACTTAGCTTTTGTAGAATTCAACTCCTTTTGCAAGGCAACCTTTCTGAGCTATTATGCTTGTAACCACCTCTGTGGTTTTGGTGGCACACTTTGTGATGATTGACTAGCTGCCTTTAACAAATTGGTGTCCACCTCTTCTAGAAAGGTAACTGCTCTAGATGATGGGCCTGCACCATCCTGACTCTCTAGATTATGGACTTCCTCCAAATTGCTAGAAATCTATTGGCCTTCCCTATGGATTTTTCCACTAATTCCAGCAGCCTCATCCAGAGTCAGTCATGGGCTTCCTTTCTTTTCTTTTATCCATGGAGTAGCCATGGTGCCCTTGTTGCTGCTGTCAATGGATTTGGCACACTGGTTGGGACTCCATTTTGCAAAAACTACAAATACAGGTCAATCTTTGTCTTTGATTGAGGGCCTATTCTCTTCCTCTCTCTGCCTATAAAACTAGTGAAAAAGAATATGTGCCCGTGTAGCGGATGCATATAAATGCAATCTTATGGCCCTCTTTGACATATATGTCAACTTATGAGTAAGGATGATCATCTCAATAATAAATTCAAAATGTAATTACGAGTATCCTTATAATTTGCAAGTTTATACTCCTTACATGCTCCCTCAAAACCAAAGTGAATTTCCATATCATCATCTGACACTACAAGAATATCTATCGCGCTCCCTCAAGTGGGAATTGAAAACTTGAGCCACATACTCCGGAGTATACAACTGGGTGCCCTGTGTCACTATCTTGATAACTCCATTCTTCTACATCTCCTGTAGGTTCTCCATTAAATCATTGTTGAGGGTAAATGACTAGGTCTCCACGAAAGGGAAGCGAACTATAGTAGCCCCACCTTTTCTAGCCAGACATGGTAGTAAATGATAATCACATTTTGAACAACAATAAGCTTCTTGACTTCCACCATGTTTGCAAAAGTGAACAAAAAGCAACAAGAGTGATGGTAAGTGAAAGATAGAGAGCGAGAGCGAGATGACAATGAACTTTGCGAATGAAAAAGTGAATGTGAAAAATGCGAAATGATAATGAACTTTCCCTATGAAGAAGTGAATGTAAAAAAATGTGAGTTTTGATAACAGAGATGTAGGGTTTGGCATAAAACATTCAAACGACAGAAAATTACACACATAAATTCATGATGAAATAGAATCACGATGCATACAACTTGATGTGATAAGGTGACTAAGAGAAATAAAGCGGAGGCCGCCCCACAATACAATAATAATAACCCTACTTTGCATGCTAGCTAATGCATGATTACTACGTGGACATGGACATGTGTCATATGAGTGTGTGACAAAAATAGTGCACACTAGTACAAGCACTGGTTCTAGTAGAGCCTTCCAAAATAGGGCTTCAATCTAAATCCATTTACATGCTTTGGCAATTTCACACCATCTAATGATATTAATTCAAATGTGCCGATGTCGAGCTTTGAGGATATCTGATATGGGCCTTCCACCTTAACTTGAGTTTACCTAGATGTGGGCCCATTATGGAATTAAACAATAATATCAGATCCCCTACATCTAAAATTTTGAATTTAGCATTTATGTCCATAAAAAGCTTTCATCGCTTCTAGATGACATCAGCATTCGAGTTGCTTTGGAGCCTTTTTTCTTTCAATGCCAGCAACAACTGCTCCAACTGATGTGTAACTGATTCTTTTGGTGATAATCTGAGTCATTTTGCCACCTGTAAATTGGATATTATAAATTCCATTGGTACTACTAAACCATAGACCAATGAGAAGAGAGGACTTCCAATTGTGCCATTTCATATGTTGTTCTAAATGCCCGGAGTACTGAATATAGCTTGTGATCCCAATCGATTCTATTCTCATTCACAATTTTCTTCAAAATTCACTATAATATGTGATTGGTGGATTCGGCCTGACCATTGGCTTATGGATAATATATTGTGGACTTTTTATGAATAATCATGTGATATTTAGTCAGACTTTGGTTACCTTGGTTCAGGAAATGTCCAACCTGATTGCTAACCAATTCTACTCATGCATCCACAAAGAACTGCATCTGTATATTTTCTTGTGGATCTTACAGTCAGCAGATTTGATGGGTTGGTGGAAGGTGCACAAAGATCGGAGCGTAGTTTAGGGAAGAGTTCAACGTCAAAGAAGGGGCAAGCAAAGTCTTAAGAGGATTCTTCAAATGATGGAGCAAGAGGAAAACACTTCAGATGACTCCGATGCATAGTCATATTCAAAATCCAAGCACAAGAACTAAGAAGAAGAAAAACTGGAAGCCAAAGATAGTCGAAGAAAGACTTGTGGCAGCATGGGCTAAGCTTCAGTGTGGAGGTGTAGGAGGAGTTGGATTTGGGCTACGATTTGATGTTTGGTGTACAAAGTGTTCCAAGAAAGGTCATACCAAGGAATAATGTCTACTTTTTATCTACTATGTTATATGCTAGATCACCACTCATGCTACTGAGGCTTATCTCGTCTCGGTACAATGGCAGACTCAATCACCCACATCGTCAAGCATAGAAAACTTAGTCCACACTTTTAGTGCGATAGACAGCACTACGGGCATACACAAGCTCGCCCTTATGGCCAAGGTCATGGAGGAGGTCATGGTGTAGCTTTTCAATGTTAGAACACGGAGTGTTTGATTTGGCAACAACATTAGGTGGAACTCCAAAAAAGGGTCCACTTCAGCTTCATCTCCAACAATTAATTTAGTGTAGATTCAATCAATTTCAAGGGGAGTGGAACCTCCACAAGCTGTTATGGCACTCATTGCAAGGGCACAACACCCAATGAATGACATGGAAAATGAGGATCGACCAATGACAAAGAATAAACCCCAAATATGGGAGGAGCAACGGGCGGGTCCAAAACCAAATCACCGCTGATAAGATAGGAGGAGGAGAATCTGGAGGGATGTAACAGCGAGGGAAGCATAGAGGAAAGAAAAAACCCACTGAAAGGGCATGAACACTATGAGTGGAGTGGACAAGAGAAAGGGGTATGAATATTACCTCGTACTGTGGCAAGTGAAGTGCAGACAACTAATCCATCCAGGGGAGTATGATTTATGGGAAGATTTGCAGAAGATGAATGTTAATATCACATTGGATCGATTTTTATGCGTAGTTCCTAATTATAGGCAAAGCCTCTTAAAATAGATAATTCATATCTAGCACATATGGCATGTCCACTATATCTGCTCAAAAAGAATAATGCTCTGTATATTTGGAATAAGAAGTGTGAGCAAGCATTAAAGCACCTAAAGATGATATTATCGCAGTGTCAATTGTGCAACCTCCGAATTGGGAGAGGTAGTTTCATGTCTTTGTGGATGCATGAGATGTTGTATCTGTATATTTTCTTTGAAAATCTAATATCTCCTTCTACATTTGTTCTTTAACTTAATTAGCGTCATCTACTTTAGAGCATAGATTCTATACAATTTGCTGTAAATGCACCTACTCAGCTTTCAAAAATCTATACTTTTTGATTGACTACAGACTTTCATCTTCTCCAACTTAGCTTTTGTAGAATTCAACTCCTTTTGCAAGGCAACCTTTCTGAGCTATTATGCTTGTAACCACCTCTGTGGTTTTGGTGGCACACTTTGTGATGATTGACTAGCTGCCTTTAACAAATTGGTGTCCACCTCTTCTAGAAAGGTAACTGCTCTAGATGATGGGCCTGCACCATCCTGACTCTCTAGATTATGGACTTCCTCCAAATTGCTAGAAATCTATTGGCCTTCCCTATGGATTTTTCCACTAGTTCCAGCAGCCTCATCCAGAGTGAGTCATGGGCTTTCTTTCTTTTCTTTTATCCATGGAGTAGCCATGGTGCCCTTGTTGCTGCTGTCAATGGATTTGGCACACTGGTTGGGACTCCATTTTGCAAAAACTACAAATACAGGTCAATCTTTGTCTTTGATTGAGGGCCTATTCTCTTCAACTCTCTGCCTATAAAACTAGTGAAAAAGAATATGTGCCCGTGTAGCGGATGCATATAAATGCAATCTTATGGCCCTCTTTGACATATATGTCAACTTATGAGTAAGGATGATCATCTCAATAATAAATCCAAAATGTAATTACGAGTATCCTTATAATTTGCAAGTTTATACTCCTTACATGCTCCCTCAAAACCAAAGTGAATTTCCATATCATCATCTGACACTACAAGAATATCTATCGCGCTCCCTCAAGTGGGAATTGAAAACTTGAGCCACATACTCCGGAGTATACAACTGGGTGCCCTGTGTCACTATCTTGATAACTCCATTCTTCTACATCTCCTGTAGGTTCTCCATTTAATCATTGTTGAGGGTAAATGACTAAGGGTTCCACGAAAGGGAAGCGAACTATAGTAGCCCCACCTTTTCTAGCCAGACATGGCAGTGAATGATATTCACATTTTGAACAACAATAAGCTTCTTGAATTCCACCATGTTTGCAAAAGGGAAGAAAAAGCAACAAGAGTGATGGTAAGTGAAAGACAGAGAGCGAGAGCGAGATGAAAATGAACTTTGCGAATGAAAAAGTGAATGTGAAAAATGCGAAATGACAATGAACTTTCCCTATGAAGAAGTGAATGTAAAAAAATGTGAGTTTTGATAACAGAGATGTAGGGTTTGGCACATTCAAACGGCAGAAAATTACACACATAAATTCATGATGAAATAGAATCACGATGCATACAAGTTGATGTGACAAGGCGACTAAGAGAAATAAAGCGGAGGCCACCCCACATTACAATAATAATAACCCAACTACTTTGCACGCTAGCTAATGCATGATTACTACGTGGACATGGACATGTGTCATATGAGTGTGTGAAAAAAATAGTGCACACTAGTACAAGCATTGGTTCTAGTAGAGCCTTCCAAAATAGGGCTTCAATCTAAATCCATTTACATGCTTTGGCAATTTCACACCATCTAATGATATTAATTCAAATGTGCCGGTGTCGAGCTTTGAGGATATCTGATATGGGCCTTCCACCTTAACTTGAGTTTACCTAGATGTGGGCCCATTATGGAATTAAACAATAATATCAGATCCCCTACATCTAAAATTTTGAATTTAGCATTTATGTCCATAAAACGCTTTCATCGCTTCTAGATGACATCAGCGTTCGAGTTGCTTTGGAGCCTTTTTTCTTTCAATGCCAGCAACAACTGCTCCAACTGATGTGTAACTGATTCTTTTGGTGATAATCTGAGTCATTTTGCCACCTGTAAATTGGATATTATAAATTCCATTGGTACTACTAAACCATAGACCAATGAGAAGAGAGGACTTCCAATTGTGCCATTTCATATGTTGTTCTAAATGCCCGGAGTACTGAATATAGCTTGTGATCCCAATCGATTCTATTCTCATTCACAATTTTCTTCAAAATTCACTATAATATGTGATTGGTGGATTCGGCCTGACCATTGGCTTATGGATAATATATTGTGGACTTTTTATGAATAATCATGTGATATTTAGTCAGACTTTGGTTACCTTGGTTTAGGAAATGTCCAACCTGATCGCTAACCAATTCTACTCGTGCATCCACAAAGAACTGCATCTGTATATTTTCTTGTGGATCTTACAGTCAGCAGATTTGATGGGTTGGTGGAAGGTGCACAAAGATCGGAGCGTAGTTTAGGGAAGAGTTCAACGTCAAAGAAGGGGCAAGCAAAGTCTTAAGAGGATTCTTCAAATGATGGAGCAAGAGGAAAACACTTCAGATGACTCCGATGCATAGTCATATTCAAAATCCAAGCACAAGAACTAAGAAGAAGAAAAACTGGAAGCCAAAGATAGTCAAAGAAAGACTTGTGACAGCATGGGCTAAGCTTCAGGGTGGAGGTGTAGGAGGAGTTGGATTTGGGTTGCGATTTGATGTTTGGTGTACAAAGTGTTCCAAGAAAGGTCATACCAAGGAATAATGTCTACTTGTTATCTACTATGTTATATGCTAGATCACCACTCATGCTACTAAGGCTTATCTCGTCTCGGTACAATGGCAGACTCAATCACCCACATCGTCAAGCATAGAAAACTTAGTCCGCACTTTGAGTGCGATAGACAGCACTACGGGCATACACAAGCTCACCCTTATGGCCAAGGTCATGGAGGAGGTCATGGTGTAGCTTTTCAATGTTAGAAAACGGAGTGTTTGATTTGGCAACAACATCAGATGGAACTCCAAAAAAGGGTCCACTTCAGCTTCATCTCCAACAATTAATTTAGTGCAGATTCAATCAATTTCAAGGGGAGTGGAGCCTCCACAAGCTGTTATGGCACTCATTGCAAGGGCGCAACACCCAATGAATGACATGGAAAATGAGGATCGACCAATGACAAAGAATAAACCCCAAATATGGGAGGAGCAACAGGCGGGTCCAAAACCAAGTCACCGCCGATAAGATAGGAGGAGGAGAATCTGGAGGGATGTAACAGCGAGGGAAGCATAGAGGAAAGAAAAAACCCACTCAAAGGGCATGAACACTATGAGTGGTGTGGACAAAAGAAAGGGGTATGAATGTTACCTCGTATTGTGGCAAGTGAAGTGCAGACAACTAATCCATCCAGGGGAGTATGATTTATGGGAAGATTTGCAGAAGATGAATGTTAATATCACATTGGATCGATTTGTATGCGTAGTTCCTAATTATAGGCAAAGGCTCTTAAAATAGGTAATTCATATCTAGCACATATGGCATGTCCACTATATCTACTCAAAAAGAATAATGCTTTGTATATTTGGAATAAGAAGTGTGAGCAAGCATTCAAGCACCTAAAGATGATATTATCGCAGTGTCAATCGTGCAACCTCCGGATTGGGAGAGGTAGTTTCATGACTTTGTGGATGCATGAGATGTTGTATCTGTATATTTTCTTTGAAAATCTAATATCTCCTTCTCCATTTGTTCTTTAACTTAATTAGCCTCATCTACTTTAGAGCGTAGATTCTATACAATTTGCTGTAAATGCACCAACTCAGCTTTCAAAAATTTGTACTTTTTGATTGACTACAGAGAGTGTTGTCAGCCCTACTTTCATCTTCTCCAACTTAGCTTTTGTAGAATTCAACTCCTTTTGCAAGGCAACCTTTATGAGCTATTATGCTTGTAACCACCTCTGTGGTTTTTGGTGGCACACTTTGTGATGATTGACTAGCTGCCTTTAACAAATTGGTGTCCACCTCTTCTAGAAAGGTAACTGCTCTAGATGATGGGCCTGCACCATCCTGACTCTCTAGATTATGGACTTCCTCCAAATTGCTAGAAATCTATTGGCCTTCCCTATGGATTTTTCCACTAGTTCCAGCAGCCTCATCCCCAGAGTCAGTCATGGGCTTTCTTTCTTTTCTTTTATCCATGGAGTAGCCATGGTGCCCTTGTTGCTGCTGTCAATGGATTTGGCACACTGGTTGTTGGGACTCCATTTTGCAAAAACTACAAATACAGGTCAATCTTTGTCTTTGATTGAGGGCCTATTCTCTTCAACTCTCTGCCTATAAAACTAGTGAAAAAGAATATGTGCCCGTGTAGCAGATGCATATAAATGCAATCTTATGGCCCTCTTTGACATATATGTCAACTTATGAGTAAGGATGATCATCTCAATAATAAATCCAAAATGTAATTACGAGTATCCTTATAATTTGCAAGTTTATACTCCTTACATGCTCCCTCAAAACCAAAGTGAATTTCCATATCATCATCTGACACTACAAGAATATCTATCGCGCTCCCTCAAGTGGGAATTGAAAACTTGAGCCACATACTCCGGAGTATACAACTGGGTGGCCTGTGTCACTATCTTGATAACTCCATTCTTCTACATCTCCTGTAGGTTCTCCATTAAATCATTGTTGAGGGTAAATGACTAAGGGTTCCACGAAAGGGAAGCGAACTATAGTGTAGCCCCACCTTTTCTAGCCAGACATTGTAGTGAATGATGTTCACATTTTGAACAACAATAAGCTTCTTGAATTCCACCATGTTTGCAAAAGGGAACAAAAAGCAACAAGAGTGATGGTAAGTGAAAGACAGAGAGCGAGAGCGAGATGAAAATGAACTTTGCGAATGAAAAAGTGAATGTGAAAAATGCGAAATGACAATGAACTTTCCCTATGAAGAAGTGAATGTAAAAAAATGTGAGTTTTGATAACAAAGGTGTAGGGTTTGGCATAAAACATTCAAACGGCAGAAAATTACACACATAAATTCATGATGAAATAGAATCACGATGCATACAACTTGATGTGACAAGGCGACTAAGAGAAATAAAGCGGAGGCCGCCCCACAATACAATAATAATAACCCAACTAGTTTGCACGCTAGCTAATGCATGATTACTACGTGGACATGGACATGTGTCATATGAGTGTGTGACAAAAATAGTGCACACTAGTACAAGCACTGGTTCTAGTAGAGCCTTCCAAAATAGGGCTTCAATCTAAATCCATTTACATGCTTTGGCAATTTCACACCATCTAATGATATTAATTCAAATGTGCCGGTGTCGAGCTTTGAGGATATCTGATATGGGCCTTCCACCTTAACTTGAGTTTACCTAGATGTGGGCCCATTATGGAATTAAACAATAATATCAGATCCCCTACATCTAAAATTTTGAATTTAGCATTTATGTCCATAAAAAGCTTTCATCGCTTCTAGATGACATCAGCATTCGAGTTGCTTTTTGGAGCCTTTTTTCTTTCAATGCCAGCAACAACTGCTCCAACTAATGTGTAACTAATTCTTTTGGTGATAATCTGAGTCATTTTGCCACCTGTAAATTCGATATTATAAATTCCATTGGTACTACCGCGTCTAAACCATAGACCAATGAGAAGAGAGGACTTCCAATTGTGCCACTTCATATGTTGTTCTAAATGCTCGGAGTACTAAATATAGCTTGTGATCCCAATCGATTCTATTCTCATTCACAATTTTCTTCAAAATTCACTATAATATGTGATTGGTGGATTCGGCCTGACCATTGGCTTATGGATAATATATTGTGGACTTTTTATGAATAATCATGTGATATTTAGTCAAACTTTGGATAACTTGGTTCAGGAAATGTCCAACCTGATCGCTAACCAATTCTACTCATGCATCCACAAAGAACTGCATCTGTATATTTTCTTATGGATCTTACAGTCAGCAGATTTGATGGGTTGGTGGAAGGTGCACAAAGATCGGAGCGTAGTTTAGGGAAGAGTTCAACTTCAAAGAAGGGGCAAGCAAAGTCTTAAGAGGATTCTTCAAATGATGGAGCAAGAGGAAAACACTTCAGATGACTCCGATGCATAGTCATATTCAAAATCCAAGCACAAGAACTAAGAAGAAGAAAAAGTGGAAGCCAAAGATAGTCGAAGAAAGACTTGTGGCAGCATGGGCTATAAGCTTCAGGGTGGAGGTGTAGGAGGAGTTGGATTTGGGCTGCGATTTGATGTTTGGTGTACAAAGTGTTCCAAGAAAGGTCATACCAAGGAATAATGTCTACTTGTTATCTACTATGTTATATGCTAGATCACCACTCATGCTATTTAGGCTTATCTCGTCGGTACAATGGCAGACTCAATCACCCACATCGTCAAGCATAGAAAACTTAGTCCGCACTTTCAGTGCGATAGACAGCACTACGGGCATACACAAGCTCACCCTTATGGCCAAGGTCGTGGAGGAGGTCATGGTGTAGCTTTTCAATGTTAGAAAACGGAGTGTCTGATTTGGCAACAACATCAGATGGAACTCCAAAAAAGGGTCCACTTCAGCTTCATCTCCAACAATTAATTTAGTGTAGATTCAATCAATTTCAAGTGGAGTGGAGCCTCCACAAGCTGTTATGGCACTCATTGCAAGGGCGCAACACCTAATGAATGACATGGAAAATGAGGATCGACCAATGACAAAGAATAAACCCCAAATATGGGAGGAGCAACGGGCGGGTCCAAAACTAAGTCATCGCCGATAAGATAGGAGGAGGAGAATCTGGAGGGATGTAACAACGAGGGAAGCATAGAGGAAAGAAAAAACCCACTGAAAGGGCATGAACACTATGAGTGGAGTGGACAAGAGAAAGGGGTATGAATGTTGCCTCGTATTGTGGCAAGTGAAGTGCAGACAACTAATCCATCCAGGGGAGTATGATTTATGGGAAGATTTGCAGAAGATGAATGTTAATATCACATTGGATCGATTTTTATGCGTAGCTCCTAATTATAGGCAAAGGCTCTTAAAATAGATAATTCATATGGAATCGTGAGTAGAGATTCAACCCAACAACAATTAGATGAACACAGTTTAATGTGGCTCCGTAGAACTAGTTCCGGAAGTTACAGTAACATTTAAACAATGGACAATACCTAGAGTTCTCATTAATGGAGGATTTAGAGTTAATATGTTATTAGAAGATAGCTTCAGCATCATAGATATTCAACTGGCGTCCTTTTATGTCAAGATGGCAAATCGGCATAGAGTGATGCCTGCATGCATTGTCTGGAATCAAGAAATCAGTGTGGCTGACTATAAATTGAGGCATCCTTTGTGATACTTTTGATGCTAAAGAACTCTAGAGCGTACTCAACGGTGCTTGGCTGACCATGGGTCCATCATGGAAAAAATCTGGCACAATTCGAAGACAGATCGGCTAACCATCTGAAAAGGAAAGAAGAAGATACGAGTGTTTGTGTTCTCAAAAGGAAACATCAATCCATCAGATCAACCACTCTGTGTTCAGAAGGACTCAAGTGGCTGGAAGGAGTGAAAAATGATGGAGGAAGTGAAAATCTTAAAAGAAAATCCAGATTTAGTCTCCTTATTTAAGATATATGCTGATCGGATAGTGTCCCAATATAAGCCAGAAGACATGGCAATGCAACCAACTATGGAAACAACCATGGAAGATGGAATCCTGGCTAATTAAGAACAAAAAGTTCCAGAGTAAAAAACAAAATAATTATATCCAGAAGCAGAAAAGGATGAGGTTCCTGACGAAATCCAGACATTCATATCTACCAGAGAAGCCCATGAGAGGAACATGCATAAAAGTAGTGGGTGTAAGAAGATGAATAGTCCGATATGAACTTGGGGGATGATGAGAATCCTCGAATGGTCTGAATAAATGCCAACCTTACAGATGAATGGAGACAACAATTTTAAGAACTGTTGTTAGCATACAAAAATGTGTTTGCTTAGTGTTACACGGATATGAAGGATATTGACCCTGATTTTTATCAGCACAAGATTAATCTCAAAGAAGATGCAATTCCCATCTAGCAGCAGAGATACCGAATGAATCCAAATTATGCTCACTAAATGAAAGAGGAAATTAACAAATTGCTAAAAGTAGGTTTCATTTATCCGTTTGATAGAAGCTAATTGTCATAGTTCTTAAAAAGGATGGCAAAGTGTGTGGATTACCGAAAATTGAATGTGGCCACAGTCACATATCCTTTTCCACTTCCTTTCACTACTAGATGCAGCTCTGGTGGCCATGATATGTATTCATCCTTGGATGGATTCAGTGGATTTTATCAAGTAACGATGGCACTGGAAGATAAAGAAAAGACAGCCTTTGTCTCACAAAATAAGGGGTCTTCGCCTTCAATGTATTGACTTTCGGGTTGAAGAATGCACCGATCACATTCCAAGAGGATGGTCTAGGAAATATTTTATGAGTACCTCACAACATTTATGAGGGTCTTTGTGGGTAAATTCAATGTTTTTGGGAGGCGTTTACAGCATCTGCACAACACTTGACACTGTCGCTCGCGGGAGAGATGCCGTGAAACTAGATTGAACCTAAATCTAGCAAAGTGTGCTTCTACAGTAAGGAGTGGAGCGTTTCTTGGCCACATTGTTTTAGAAGATGGGCTAGTAATGGATCCCTGCAAGGTGATCGTGCTTGTTAGATTGCAAGCTCCACGCAACACTAAAGAAATGAGCATATTCTTGGGACATATCAAATGGCCTACAAGGTTTCTCATATATCTAGCACATATGGCATGTCCACTACATCTGCTCAAAAAGAATAATGCTCTGTATATTTGGAATAAGAAGTGTGAGCAAGCATTCAAGCACCTAAAGATGATATTATCGCAGTGTCAATCGTGCAACCTCCAGATTGGGAGAGGTAGTTTCATGTCTTTGTGGATGCATGAGTAGAATTGGTTAGCAATCAGGTTGGATATTTCCTGAACCAAGTTATCCAAAGTCTGACTAAATATCACATGATTATTCATAAAAAGTCCACAATATATTATCCATAAGCCAATGGTCAGGCCGAATCCACCAATCACATATTATAGTGAATTTTGAATAAAATTGTGAATGAGAATAGAATCAATTGGGATCACAAGCTATATTCAGTACTCCGGGCATTTAGAACAACATATGAAGTGGCACAATTGGAAGTCCTCTCTTCTCATTGGTCTATGGTTTAGACGCGGTAGTACCAATGGAATTTATAATATCCAATTTACAGGTGGAAAAATGACTCAGATTATCACAAAAAGAATCAGTTACACATCAGTTGGAGCAGTTATTGCTGGCATTGAAAGAAAAAAGGCTCCAAAGCAACTCAAATGCTGATGTCATCTAGAAGCGATGAAAGCTTTTTATGGACATAAATGCTAAATTCAAAATTTTAGATGTAGGGGATCTGATATTATTGTTTAATTCCATAATGGGCCCACATCTAAGTAAACTCAAGTTAAGGTGGAAGGCCCATATCAGATATCCTCAAAGCTCGACATCGGCACATTTGAATTAATATCATTAGATGGTGTGAAATTGCCAAAGCATGTAAATGGATTTAGATTGAAGCCCTATTTTGGAAGGCTCTACTAGAACCAGTGCTTGTACTAGTGCGCACTATTTTTGTCACACACTCATATGACACATGTCCATGTCCACGTAGTAATCATGCATTACCTAGTGTGCAAAGTAGTTGGGTTATTATTATTGTATTGTGGGGCGGCCTCCGCTTTATTTCTCTTAGTCGCCTTGTCACATCAAGTTGTATGCATTGTGATTCTATTTCATCATGAATTTATGTGTGTAATTTTATGCCGTTTGAATGTTTTATGCCAAACCCTACATCTCTGTTATCAAAACTCACATTTTTTTACATTCACTTCTTCATAGGGAAAGTTCATTGTCATTTCGCATTTTTCACATTCACTTTTTCATTTGCAAAGTTCATTTTCATCTCGCTCTCGCTCTCTGTCTTTCACTTACCATCACTCTTGTTGCTTTTTGTTCCCTTTTGCAAACATGGTGGAATTCAAGAAGCTTATTGTTCTTCAAAATGTGAATATCATTCACTACCATGTTTGGCTAGAAAAGGTGGGGCTACTATAGTTCGCTTCCCTTTCGTGGAACCCTTAGTCATTTACCCTCAACAATGATTTAATGGAGAACCTACAGGAGATGTAGAAGAATGGAGTTATTAAGATAGTGACACAGGGCACCCAGTTGTATACTCCGGAGTATGTGGCTCAAGTTTTCAATTCCCACTTGAGGGAGCGCGATAGATATTCTTGTAGTGTTAGATGATGATATGGAAATTCACTTTGGTTTTGAGGGAGCATGTAAGGAGTATAAACTTGCAAATTATAAGGATACTCGTAATTACATTTTGGATTTATTATTGAGATGATCATCCTTACTCATAAGTTGACATATATGTCAAAGAGGGCCATAAGATTGCATTTATATGCATCTGCTACACGGGCACATATTCTTTTTCACTAGTTTTATAGGCAGAGAGTTGAAGAGAATAGGCCCTCAATCAAAGACAAAGATTGACCTGTATTTGTAGTTTTTGCAAAATGGAGTCCCAACCAGTGTGCCAAATCCATTGACAGCAGCAACAAGGGCACCATGGCTACTCCATGGATAAAAGAAAAGAAAGAAAGCCCATGACTGACTCTGGATGAGGCTGCTGGAATTAGTGGAAAAATCCATAGGGAAGGCCAATAGATTTCTAGCAATTTGGAGGAAGTCCATAATCTAGAGAGTCAGGATGGTGCAGGCCCATCATCTAGAGCAGTTACCTTTCTAGAAGAGGTGGACACCAATTTGTTAAAGGCAGCTAGTCTATCATCACAAAGTGTGCCACCAAAACCACAGAGGTGGCTACAAGCATAATAGCTCAGAAAGGTTGCCTTGCAAAAGGAGTTGAATTCTACAAAAGCTAAATTGCAGAAGATGAAAGTAGGGCTAACAACACTCTCTGTAGTCAATCAAAAAGTACAGATTTTTGAAAACTGAGTTGGTGCATTTACATCAAATTGTATAGAATCTACGCTCTAAAGTAGATGAGGCTAATTAAGTTAAAGAACGAATGGAGAAGGAGATATTAGATTTTCAAAGAAAATATACAGATGCAGTTCAAGCAGATAAAGCGAATCTTCAAATTTTACAGAGTAGGATCAGAATGCTTTAAATACAAATGAGGATATATACATTTATGAAATGTCAGCAAATGATGTATAGCTATGAAGTTAGAATATGTGATCTTATGGAAATTTTGTATGCTAGCTATATTAAAGAATACGTCGTTGATTCTACGTTCCGCCCAGATTCCCTTCAGTATAAAAAGCTAGATGATCAATCCGAAGCTGGTGGATCTAGAGATGGGGGATCTAGAGCAAGCACATCCGGAGGAGCTGAATCTGGAAAGAATATATAAACAACAACAATAACAACAAGCCGTTTTCAGGCCAAACTGTAAAGGTAAACAAGTGATGGCTAAGCGAGATGAAAGTTTTTAGAAACTTCAAAGAGAATGTATTATTTTTGAAGAACAAGCTCGTGCCTTCTTTCATCACAATTGAGAGCAAATCAAGAGTGAAGTTGAAGCTCTGAGGCTTGCCAATCAAGAACTCAAGAAGAGAAATGCTGAGCTTGAAGATCAATGATTTTTTTATTCGGTAAGAATTACAAAGTTGAAAGAAAGAATTACTTCTTCCAAAGAGATGTTGTTAAGAAGCCGGTGGAAAGAAGATATTCAAAGGCTCCATACTCATGATGCTGAATATGAAAATTTCATGGAAAGTAAGAAGAAGCTTTTGGAAACACAAGTTGCTGAATCGAAGAAATCAATTCAAGTATACTGGAGGGGAAGCTAGAATAGTGTTCCACCTGCATACTAGACGCAATGGAAAATCTAAGATCGAGACAATTACCTCTATCGGCCACCACCAGCTGGCATGCTGTGCAACACGTAGTGGCCCACTTCACCAAGGAAGTTCAGCCACGTCACCAAGGAAGTTCAGCCACTCGTCGCTGAACTTGCTTGGTGAAAATCTAAGATCTAGACAATTACCTCTACCAGGCGGCCTGACCATTGGCTTATGGATAATATATTGTGGACTTTTTATGAATAATCATGTGATATTTAGTCAGACTTTGGATAACTTGGTTCATGTTCACCAAGGAAGTTCAGCCACTCGCTGCTGCAACTGTCTCCAAGTGCTTTAGAAGGTCATCAACAACATCCAGTTCTCAAAGCTGATAACTATATACCTTCTTACAAGCGCTCACTATAATCATGCATTGAATGTATGGATGAATAATCAAGAAGAATAAGAGCTTTGAGTCTACTTTCTGTTTCTCGCATTGTTTATGCAATGTTGCATTCATCTACAGTATGTATAAACAAAATGTTCATTTTTTTATTTTGTAATAATGTTTACGATTAAATCTTCTATTACTAAGTTGGTTTATGTGCCAATACCATAAATTATAGCTTTAGCTATATAAACAATTGTAATCCCAAGGGAGTTAGACGTTTATTTCCAGCATTTCATTCTATTTTGAAGTGCCTTTATGGCCCATATTGTTCCCAAACTCAATTTGTTTATTTGATCAATATGTTATTCAATCTTTGCCTCATACAACTTCTATACCATTTTTATTGTGTTCATGCAATTGTCATTTATTAATTCCTCAATGTGCAAGCTCCATATTTGAATTCTTCTTTGTGTATGAGCTTTGTGAGCCATACTTTTGCATAATTTCTTTTTCTTTTTTCCAAAAGGTAAATGAAAAAAATTTGAAAATATTCTAGTGGGGAAAATAGGAAAGGAAGGATTACATGCGAATCGGGAAGGTTAAGGAGGAGTTCAAAGACAAAGTGGAAATGCAAGAGATTCTATATCAATTTACATTCTTGTTGACATTGATGCTTTGATACACATACGCTCACTTGAAGGTTCTCAAATTAAGATTATCCAAAGTCTTTATTACTTAATCTTAAGTGGTCCTAGATGTGCAGCATAAAAGTTCATACAATAAAAAATAAGAATGAAACAAGTCTTATTTAGGTATGATTATGAATAAGAGTAAGAAATTCTAGCTATTGCCTTTTCATAATAGCTTGACTATTTTGGCAATATATGTTGAAGACATTATGAAAGTAGGATTTAAGAAGTTTGACGTGCTTATGTATTATCCTTAAATAATATTAAAGACGATAGTGGTATAGTCAAGGACAATGGTGACAATCTTGCTCACTTGGACTCCATCGTAAAAAAGCAAAACAAGGCTAACAACACTCTTTCTTTTCATAACCAATATTAGAAATTACATGCACAAATTCTATTCATTAACTAAGTTAGTTACTTCCTTAATATTATGCAATCGAATGCATTTTTTTTAATAGTCATGGTCTTTCCTTGCTACTCACCTTCATATACGACGATAAGGAGCAAGGAAGTTTTAGTGTTTTAGTGAGAAAACACTAAAACTTAATATATGAAGTTTTAGTGTTTTGTCAAGTCATCGAGTCCACATTTCACCTAGACAGAGACACTTTTTGAATCCATGGATAAGAAGAACATACAAAGTTTGCAATGGAATGAATCACCTATCGAAGAAAGCACTCCCTTTAAAAGGGTCTAGAATCAAGAGATATTATGGAAGTTGAATTTGATAACATTCTCTTTAGCTAGTTAGTGATGAGGTCAATAGTGTCTCCTCGAACAATACTCACAATAAAATGTTAACGTCTTTCTCACAAAAATATAAGCTTACTTTATTTCATTATTACTTTTGTTTGGATGATGTCATACACTACTGCACTACAAAACCATTTCAAAGACTTTGATCTCATGTTTCTTCTTTGTTATTTCTTTATTGTTGTCAATCTACCCCCCCCAAAAGAGAGAGAGAGAGAGAGAGAGAGAGAGAGAGAGAGAGAGAGAGAGAGAGAGAGAGAGAGAGAGAGAGAGAGAGAGAGAGAGGAAAAACACGCACACACACACACACACACACACACACACACACACACTTACCATTGCCAAACTATTTCTATGCTCACATTGTCTAATGAACACGATATTTATAGCAACATTATATAGATCTTGATTAAAATATAGTTATTGATAAATAAATAAATTGTTAATAAATGTTTTAGGCATGAACTTATTTGAAGATTTTTTGTCACACGTCCAAGGCATGTTAGTTATGCCACTTTTCATGGGAAACGTTAGTTGCAAGCACACAGATTTTATGTTCCCATAATATTAGAAAGTAAGAGATATAAAGATTTCTATAGTATAAAAATTTGGCATAAATATTTACCTCATACAAATGATAAAGAAAATACAATGCACCATAACGCTATTAAAAATGTACCATAAATATTTACCTCATATAAATGATAAGAGAAATTACAATGCACCATAATATTGTTAAAAATTTAAAAGTAGAAGCTTTGCCAAGAATTCATTTGAAAAAATGTCTCAGATCATTGACTTGATGTTGGAGTTTCTTTCTAGGTTGGGGTTGAGCTAGTTCTTACATAGGAGCTGATGATTAATCTCGACCACGTGTGGATGATTAATTCTTAGCATCCTAGCTTGTGTTGAAAGGGTGTGCATGACTTTAACTACATGTGAAACAAACACATGCATCCTTTATAGTGTGCTTTGTCTAGAATGGGTAGGTAGCATGCATCCTTTATAGTGTGCTTCGTCTAGAATGGGTAGGTAGCCCACCTAAACACAACTTTAACATAATGTTTCCATTTTTTGGGGAGAGAACAGTATATGTAGATGCCAAGGTTCAAATTTGCATGCCACACCTTAGGCTATAGCCTAGAAGCACAATGCTTTTCCATTTGATAATATTTAATCTCCATTCCATGATTATGAGAATTGACTTCAAAATTCTAAGGCTTCTAAGTAGTTGTAATATGGATCAAAAGACTACCATAAACAAAGGTATGGAAAACGATTTACACTTTTTTATAGATGGTATTTGTTGAAGCTCCCAACCCTACCAAAGGGGTCATACTTTGCACCTCTAACTAATACAAAACATGCTAAAAGTAGAAGGAGACACGTAAAAACATTTAGTAGATTCATAGAAAATAAACTCATGCGCAAAACATCAACCTCGTCTCTCGTAGTTTACAACAACAACTAAAGCAAACAATATTAAATATAAAGTTGGAAAATCTTGACTTATCTAAGGAAACTTCAAACCGATATTGTTATCAAGTGAGTATATATAAATCAAAAGCTTACAAATAGTTTTTTTTTGGCACAAAATCAATAACAAGGTTCAGGCCATGTGAACTTGGATCAAATGTCGATAACTGAGGTTATTAATGCTTTTTGAGTCAACATACTATGGTTTATATATTTATGTGTCAATGCCTTTACAACTGTTGTTTTTTGAAGTGTAAGTTGGCACACATATTTTAAAGCACAAGTTGTGCACAAACTTCTCACCTCTCAACAATGGGTATAGGAGGGACTTGGGTCAGTTGGTTTGTTTTTCTAGATCTTATGTTAGTTTCTTTTTGTAGACAGTTCATAGAAGCCTTCCTTAAAACATCATATAGAGTTTTTGTTATACAGAGTTTTTGTAGACATTTCATAGTAGGGTTCCTTAAAATATCATATAGAGTTTTTGTTATATACATTCCACCCCACACACACACATGTGTGTGTGATTTGTAGACATTTCATAGTAGGCTTCCTTAAAACGTCATATAGAGTTTTTGTTATATACATTCCACCCCACACACACACACACATGTGTGTGTGTGATCGCATACATACACACACACATATTTATGTAGATATGTATGCTAGAGGCCACATAAGATCCCACTCTTAAAAGAGCTAGTAAAGATGAATGTAGCTCAAAGAATGGTCACATGAGCACTGAAGATGTTGCAAGATATAATGGTGTAAATTAGTTATAGAAGCATCCCACATTTATGCGTGCATGAAATACTTACCTAGTGAAAGGGTATGTTTCTTGATTTATCCATCACATATGTTGTGAGTGACATACAAAACTTGTGATGTCCACATCTAGTACAGACAAGCAAAATGCTTCCATGCATGACATATTTAAGTGTAACACGAGGACAAATGGAAAATAGAAGGTTTGGATGAGGATTTTCTGGAAGGACATGAAGCTTTACCTTTGCTCACTTTTTTTTTTGAATGGAGCAAAGAGGATTGACCCATTGAGCAAGCTTAGGCTATTCATGGCCAAGGAAACAAATGTAGCTATAAGGGTTTCATCGATATGCAACAATGCACTTTCCAATATGTGGCCCCATGAAATTCTATTTACGCTTTAATTCATTAAGGGCCAAGATTTGCATTTTAATGTGGTTTACCTTAAAAAGATCAAAAGCTTGATTACTTTATTTATTTTTTGATCCAAAAAGTAAATGCATTTTTTTTTGGTGAGATGACAATTTTTTCTCTCTCTCTCTCTCTCTCTCTCTCTCTCTCTCTCTCACACACACACACACACACACACACACACACACACACACACATCTCCCTCTTTCTATCTCTCTCTCACACATAGTCTCAAAGGGGAATAATAATGTAGCAAAATATCTTCATAACATCCCATGATTGTATCTCTTTACAAGGAATCTCTCTTTGTCTCTTTCACACCAATGTAAGAGGCTATTCCTCTCTTTGTTGCTGGAGGCTTTATTGCAATGTTGCACGAATCAAGCTGTGTGTGTGTCTCTCTCTCTCTCTCTCTCTCTCTCTCTCTCTTCTGCGTCTCTTACTCAAGGTATGCAGACCATGAGGAAGCGGGAGGTTTCATGTGCAACTGGAGGGCATCTAGCATTGTGCAAGACAACAAGCATGCATATTTAGGGCAAGATTGGCTTAAGGTTTTGGGGACGATGTGGAGTTTAAGGTTTTGGTGGTTCTCTGAGAGGTCGTTCGAAGCCAAATTGATGGGAGAGGGAAAAGTTATAATTATTATTTAGATCAAAGTGTTCAAGGGTGAAAACAACTAATGTAAATACCCCCTCAAAAAACAGACTAGACTTAACGTGAGACTACCGTTCAAAAACCACCCGACGTGGCAAGTTCCTGTCCCGATAGCTGGTCGAAATGTTGGCTGACGGCGCGTTAGTAGCTAGGTTGTTGACAGGGACGTTGAAGGAAGATTAAATAATCGATTAAGCACAGTTATCAGGTTTGGTTTTTTAATCAACCCGTCTCCGCAATTATCAACATCTAGGCGTCGAGCTCCCGCCTGGACAAACACAGTTCATAAGCCGCCCTACCCTCTCTCTGATGCAAACCCTAACACTATACAGAATCCTAACCCTAAAATTGCTTCCTTGCAAACCCAAACCTTCGTCTTGCACCAAACCCTAAACTTTAACTGTGAAATCCATGGGTCGCCGACGTCGTCCTTCCGAAACGGCTCTCTCCCCTTCTGAGCAGAAGACTTCAGACCAGGAGATGCCTCGCCATCGCCCCCGCCGAAGTGTCTCCTCGTCCCCCGCCATCGCGAAACAGAAGCAGCAGGGACCGCAGGCTAGCAAAAGTTCTTCGTCTCGGAGGAAGGGAAAACCGGCTGCACGAGAAGCCGATGGTCAGCAGGCAGAGAAGGACAAAGCGGAGGCTATGGAGACTGACACTATGCAGGAAGATGATACCGCAGATGTCCATGATAGCGGCAGCGACGGTGAAGGTGAAGGTGAAGGTGAAGGTGAGGGGAGTGACGGAGACGGAGGAGGAAGCGGAGAGGCGCTGGGCGAAGGGTTTTACGAAGTGGAATCTGTGCGGAAGAAGCGAGTTCGGAAGGTGAGTGGGGCTGCATATCCTTTTATCTTCATGTTTTGGAAGGGTGCTTTTGCTGCTTGAGCACACCCGAGGTCTATGCATGTTACTTCAACCCTAGCGGATGGGGTTATGTGATGATTACGATCTCAAATAAAGAGGGTGGTTGGAATAATTAGGGGGCTCATTTGACTCCGTGAGCTAAACTATACTCCATCTATTTGTGAAAAACTATACCCTCTGCAAAATTTAGCTGTGATGAATTTATCTCCAAAACATAACGGTTATCGGGGTATGCAACTCTTCTTAGAAGGTAAAAGGGGATCATGACCGTGGTGAGAGTGGCCACCTGTAGTTTTTTGTGATGAGAGAACTCAAGTCAGCTGTGAATATCCATGCCATTTCGGCATTAGGTTGGTTTGGGAATCTGGGAGCCCAGGATTTATGAAAAAACAGGCATTGACAAATTGTATGCACTCGTTGAATGTGCAGTAAGCAGAGAGGAGCGTTTATTAGTTGCTGAACCATGCTCTTTGCAAATACTCAATATTATTATGTTCTGATGAGAGGATTAGTTAGGCAAAGTGGAAGGGAAGTAGATGTGCCAGCTATATTACTTAGCACTGCTGAGATGATTTGATCAGGGAGGGAGGAGTTTCTGTAATTGTTGAACTGTTCTTTTTGGAAATGTTTCATGCCCTTGCTGATTCTTGACGAACACCCGCTCCTGATAATATGGTGCTGAGATCAAGGTATCGGGGATGGGCAGTCTCCCAGGGCTGCCCGTTTGGCCGCTCCCCCCCAGGCAGGTGGCCTTTGTGAGGCCAGCTTTTGCTACTCACCCTCGCTGAAGTGGCACCGTACGAAGGGTGAAGGAGTCTTTTTTTGGCTGTTTTACTTTGCGTTTTGGAAATAGTTATGCAAGGCCCTCTTAGTGACTGTGACACACCTATGAGTATGCAGGGCACAGTCAGACATAAGATAGCAAGACATAAGATAGCAACTGACATGCAAAGTTGGATAGCATAGAGGATAGGTGGCATTGCCAGGTGGCAATGACGATGTGGTGGCGATGACATGGCATCGGTGACGTGGTATTGATGACATGGCAATCGGGTACAGCTGGCCGAGAGCTACTACTGGCCGACTAGGAGCATTGGGGCATATATATACGTGGGTCGCCAAATCGTCATATTCATCTCTGTTCCTTTGTACTTCACAGAGTGTTTCTTTGTAGGCAAAGTGCTAGCCAAAAGTGAACATGAGGTCACAAAGGTTGCGATTTGACCTTTTCAGTCTCAGCCACATCTTGTACTTGAATTTTAGTTGTATTATTTCTTCTTGGACATAATACAAAGTAGTAGTTTAGGACTCTTGTGTGTGTTGAATGTGTGTTTCTGCCGTACTCTTCTATCTCTAGAAAACCCTAGCACATACGCGTAAGTGTTCGATAGTTGGTATCAGAGCCTAGGGAACCTGCAAATATCTTTTCTTTTTTGGCACCCGTGTGCATTTGGGTGTGGGAATAGTGAATATTTGGGTTCTCTTCATTGAACCTCGGTTATTTGGGGTATAGTGGGCTTCCTTGCCCCTCCAAATCTTTACCTCATCACGTGGGGCTGAAATCCCTCACCCTGTCCTTGATCACTAGATATTTGTCATGGTTTCACAACTCACTGATTCGCTTGTTAGCATGAAGGCATCCATGGACGTGTAGGCGGCTAAAATGGAGGCTATATCTATCTGTCCGTCTTGACAGGATGGAGTTGGCACCTCGAGCACCTAGTATTTCGGATTTGAAATCTCTTCCAAAAATGAGCGAGATAGTCGGTTATCAATTTGCCATGTTTTTGCATAAAACGCTCCCACTCTTTCTTCAATTCACGCAGGTAAAATTGACAGGAATAAACTGCTTCAAGGCCACCTCGCGGCTGTCATCCCAACAAGTCATGGAGTGGTGCCTAAGGTGGTCTTCCCACCACAAGACCATCTCCTCGTTGAACTTGGGAGCCTTCGGAAGCTTCATATATCAGTCCTTGAAGCCATAGAACTTAAGGAGCAGTTAAGACAACTGTTAGAGCAAGGATTTGTCAGACCCAATGTCTCAACTTGGGGTGTGCCTCTTCTCTTTCAAAAGAAGAAGGATAGAACGTTAAGACTCTGTATTGTCTACAGAGGATTGAATCAATTAACAATTAAAAATAAGTATCCTATCCCTAGGATTGATGAACTTTTGGATCGGTTAAGTGGGACCCAAATGTTCACAAAGATAGATCTCAAATCCGGGTACTACTAAATCAGAATCAAGGAACAGGACATCTCGAAGACAGCATTCAATACTCACTATGGGCATTATGGTTCACAGGCATGTCGTTTGGATTGACTAATGCCCTGGCAACGTTTAATCATTATATTTAACCGCACGATGATGCGTGTTTTCTGGGATTTGATTGGAAAGTGTGTGTTTATATTTCTGGATGACATACTAGTATTTTCAGCTACGGTCGAGCAGCATGACATTGATGTGGAGAAAGTCCTTAAGTTGCTGGAAAGCAACGAGCTCTACGTTAATGAAAAGAAGTCGGAATTTTATCTGTTCCAGGTGCATTACTTGGGATACATAAATAGTGCCGAAAGCATTCGATTGGATCCGGCTAAAGTGATCGAGATTGTCGATTGGGAAGTACCTTAGACAGCCTATGACATCAGATCATTTGTGGGTTTATGCCAGGCATACTCCACCCACATAGACAAGTTTTTTGATCTCTTGGCGGTCTCACCAATCTGCTAAAGGGTGTGAAAACAAGAAGGCAAAAGATTCGAATGACTCCACGAGCGTTGGAGGCATTCAAGAACCTCAAGGTGGCTTTATCAGAAGCGCCTTGTTTAGCACTTGCCTCATGGGACGAACCATTTCAGGTGAGCATCGATGCGAGTAACATCGCAATTGGAGGTGTATTGCAACAGAATGGTCATCCAGTAGCTTACATGTCTCGTAAGTTACTGCTCGCAGAGAAAAACTACTCAGTCTATGATCGTGAACTCGTAGCAGTTATACAAGCCTTGAAACATTAGAAACATTTTTTGTATGGTCGTGACTTTGAGGTTCGCACTGACCATCAGACATTATGCTGGATTCTGACAATGCCAAGTGCACAGTGGAGTGATTGACAACACCGCTGGAGTTAGATATTCTAGCAATTCGGTGGTATGATTGAAGTACCTTCCAGGAAAGGCCAATCCATTGGCCAATGCTTTCAGCAGGAAGGGACAAGTGACTACGATTCAAACCACTAGACTCGATCTTGTTGGTACAAGACTAGATGACATGAAGCACACGTACGCGGATTCCGAGGAATTCGGTACACAATGGGAACAGGCATTGGATGCCACAGGACCATGCCACTTTCTGATACGTGATGGTTGGCTTTTCTACAAAGGCTGACTGTTTGTCATGAGGTCGTTTAGGGCAGCTTTTCTCCATGATGGCCATGACGCCATTACAGGTGGTCATAGGGGCATGAATTTGACTCTGGAGAAATTGGAACGGCAATATTATTGGCCAAAGATGAGGCGAGACGTGTTTACATATGTACAACGCTGTGATATTTGTCAAAAGGTGAAAGCTCCTCGTGGAAAGAAGATAGGGTTGTTACAGCCCTTGCTAATTCCTAAGGGTCCTTTCCAAGATATTTCGATGGACTTTGTCACGAATTTGCCTCCCAATCCGAGTAAGCGTAATGCACAGTGCTTAACTATTGTTGATAGATTTAGCAAATTTGTTATGCTTATTCCTTGCAGGGCTAATGTGACTGCCGAGGATGTTGTCCAGTTGTTCATTCGGCATTGGTACCCGATTGGCGGGATTCCTAGGACCATAGTGTTAGACCGTGATGCCAAGTTTACCAGTCATTTTTGGAGGGCATCGTTTGATAACTTTGGTACTAAGTTGAATTTTTCCAGTGCATTGCACCCACAGACGGACGGCCAGACAGAGATATACAACGAGTTGGCCTTTGATGTGCTGAAGTGTTATGTCCATGATTAGCAAGGTAAGTGGGAATCATATTTGCCGTTAGTTCAAGCTGTTTTGAATGATTCTTTTTCTTCAGCTATTGGCAGGACTCCATATGAGGCAGCGTTTGGAAGACCTTTCCAGTCGTCGTTGACCAGGACTCCGTCTTCAGTACCTGAGGCGAACAGAGTGACGGAGTCTTACCAGGAGGTTTTAGAGTCGGTACAAGACAGATTGGCTAAAGTGCAAGAGGCCTACACTCGACAGGCCAATAAAGACCGAAGGGATATGAAGTTTTCGGAAGGGGATTGGGTTTATCTTCGGATTATGAAGCAAAGGTTGAAACAGGTGGGCAAGCGATGCCCAAAGTTGTCTTTCAGGAGCCCAGCCACATACACTGTGATTGACATCTCAGCGAGCGGAGGAGATTCGAGCTAGGCGACGACCCAGACTAGCCGTCTACACCATAGAGAGATCGTGGCCATCCGGTCTCGACACCAACAGGAGGTCGAGGAGCAGCTGGCACATTTTCGCTCTGATCGGATGTATGACATATTGTACCGAGACTATGGGACTGGATGGAGCTAGGAGTAGACAACATATCATACTTGTATCACCCCTTCAGCATATAGAGATGCATTAGTAGCCCTAGTACTCCATCCACACCCTCTCGTTTTGTACACCACCATTGAGTCCCCTATGGTCGTGTTGTCATACTTGTACATTTTATTCTCACTCCACATTGTCCTCTTGATGACTGGAGGAACATCATTGTACTACTTGTTTGTCTCATAGGCCAATTTTGGCCTTTTGCAAACGTTAATATATCTTTCTTTCTTTCTTTCTTTCTCGCGTTTAACCAAAAGCAATTGTGCTTTTTTTTTTTGTTTTCTCACACGATTCGTTCATGCGACTGCACAAGCATCTTCAGCCTTCTTCTTGCAAAGCAAACAATCCTACCATCTACCTACACCCTCATCACTGGTTTCTTTGATGAAAAAGCACATACTAACTGAAAAAAACAGCAGCATGCATAGAAAAAACAGCAAGCTTCTCGAACACATACCTTTCTTTGACCTCATCTTCTCTACCTACTGACTTGCTCGTTCACGAGGCACGCTCTGATACCATTGTCAAATCCCCACCGGATCTCCTCGTAGAACGCTCCTGGTACGAGACTCGAAACCTGCAAACAAACAACAAGGGGGTGCAGGCTTGACTCACCTCCCAACCATGACAGCCGTGGGCAAGCCCACAGTCTTGGCTGTCCCCACCGAGCCACGAGCTTAGCTAACTAGGTTGACGTACCGACCAATCTCCACCTTGCGACGTCCCATATTGCCACGAAGCTACCCTCGTGGGCCTCGAGATTGCTGCCGGCCTCGGTTGCATAAAGTAGGTGCACGTTTGCACTAGATCTAGGCTCCAAACCATAGAGCTCTCACAAATCACGCGAGACTCTATATGACTAATGACTAACCTTGGCCACCCTTTTATAGGCTCTTGGCCAGTCATCGGGCGTCCACACTTGGGCGCCCACCTGTCCATACTTGGGTGCCCGCTCGTTAGTCTATTCCTAACTCAGCTCGCCAATCAGCCTGCCTAGCTCCAAGCTTCCCCAAACCTCGAAGCTAGTCTTGTGTGTGTGTAGCACACGGTAGATACACACTGTGCACATGACAGCAGGATGGAGATGGTTCCCGATGGCAGAGGGGGAAGCATTCCTCCCAGGTGTTGTATGTTCCGTCACTTGGTTTTTATCTGTTGTCAGTGCATCAGGTTTGCAAGACTGGCGTACGGGTGGAGTTTGATGAGCATTTTGTTGCTCTCCGGGACAAAGCAACATGCCAGGTGGTTTGGGAAGGCGGAGTGGAGAATGGAGTTTACAAGCTTTCAGCAGTCTCTCTCCGAGGTCCTCAGGTTTGTGATGAGTGGCAGTCTGGTAATGGCCACTTAAGTATGGATATGTTGCAGGTGCAGGCTTTACGGGACGAGCTGGTGGATAGCTTGCCAGTTGATGGCAGTAGTTGGCAGGAACTTTCCAATAGTGATGTTGGTGGTTCTTGTGTTCGTCAGTCAGAGGAAACTGAACAAGTAACTTATGCTCTGATGTCTCGTAGTATTCGGGACAAAGAAACTCTTGTAGATGAGGATGTTCTTTCCACGGGGACCTTTCGGAAAGCCATGCAGGTGGCACTTGATTACCTGCAGAGGAGGAGGTGCATTCTCTTGGCTTTGTGGTTCCGGACTCAAAGGGGGTGGTTGACAGGTTTCAGAAGGCCTTGCGTGGTCTTCAGCAGATTTCCAGGAGTAGGCTTTGCACCGTAACAGGTGTTGATCCTTGTGAGTGAGCAGTGTGATGCCTCTTTGACTCGGAAGCAGAATGGTTCATTGATTTGGTTGATGGACACTAGGTTGGATGGGAGCTTCCTGGTTAGGCAGTTGAGCTCGTGGTTACAGATGACTCTTTGGGAGGCAGGATTGCGTATCTTGTGGTTTCTCCAGCATGTGAAGGATCATGGACTCTTTTACACAGGAGATTGATGGAGTCCAACTCCACGGTTCGAGTGACTCAGTTTGGGGAGGAGATCCGGACACGAGGAGATCTACTTCAGGCCCAGTAGCAGTTTCACGGAGCAGTAAGGGGCAGTCATCTTTTGCCTTGTCGACGACAGAGGCAGAGTACCGGGCTGCTTGTGAGGTGGTGAGGATGGAGAGGTTGCATTGTAGGATTGGGCTTCCGCTGGAGGAACCCATGGTCATCCAGAGGCAGTTTTTTCGTGAACAGATGGTTGCTGATGACATCTTGCTAGAGTTCTGTTTGACAGAGGACAGTACGGTGGACCTCTTTACAAAGTCGCTATCTCAAGATTTGCTCAGGGTGCGCACCCCAGCTCCGTATGGTTGGTTTCACAGCTAGGAGCTGAGAGGGGGTGTTAGAAGTCATCTCTTGTCTTTATGTTGACACGAGGGCCTTTTGTTGTGGGTGTGCCCGTCCTTGTAGGTGTTTTCTCATTTTTCCTCACTCCCCGTATATTTTCCCATTTTTATGTGGCTTGGATGGCAGTCCTGAGCTGGCAGGAGGCTCTATCTTTTGGTCGACTGTACCTGCATGTACCCGACCTCAGATGTGTGCTGGCCGACTCAGGACAACTGGCCGACTGGTACATGTGGCTGGTCGTGGAGATTCTGAGCCTGTCGGCTGCCTTTGCTGTAGGCTGACTGCTGTATGGGGGCCATATAAAATGGCCCTAGAGCCCTTGCCACATTGTGTATCATTCCAGGATCTTCCTGAGCCCTTGCCACATTGTGTATCATTCCAGGATCTTCCTTGTGTATATAGAGTAGAGTTACACGCCTCTCTCTCTCTCTCTCTCTCTCTCTCTCTCTCTCTCTCTCTTGTGCTATTATTTTCTGCATTGCGTTTTGCTCGTGTTCCCAGATCTGGTCATCATCTCCGCTGCGCATTTTGACATTACTATCTTTGGCCTAACATTGATGGAAATTCCGTTCTCGTCATTATGTCTAGAATTGAGAAAATGGGGGGACATGCCAAAGCACATTTGAGAGAAGGTCTACCAGTTGGGATATTTTTAAAGGTAAAGAGTATGGGAGAATCCATCTCTTAGATTGGGACATGTGGCAAGAAAGTGGATCAAAGTGAGGCAAGTGGCCTCACACTTGTCAGAAAGTGGATCAAAGTGAGACAAGTGTCCTTACACTTGTCACGCTAGCTATTGTGTGGCTCTCCACTTGTCATTATAGCCTTCACTTGCCATTTTAGCACATGGGAGGCCCAAATCTATAAATTGGAACCCTTTCTCTTCATTTGGAGGAGGCTCTCTTGCTCCACACTAGCCTCTACCACCATTACATGCTGCCCTAATGATGGCTGCTCTCTTTCTCTGTCTTGAAGGCTGCCCATGGCTATTGGCGATTGTTTTGAAGGCTTCCATCACAAAGAAATACTAAAGGCAAGGGTATTTAATCATTTTCTTATGATTTCCAGCCACTGTATTGGTTGTACCAGCCCTTGTACCTGTTGTACCAGCTGTTGTACCTACTGTACCAGATTCTATATATGCAATTTTCAGATTTTGTACCTGTTGTACTGTAAGTGCAACGGAGCGTGCAGTGACAGATGCAACCACGTGTACGAGAGAGAAAGATAGAGAGAGAGAAGGGGGAGAGAAAGATGGGAATAGGGGATTCACACGGTACACCACGTTGAGCGTGGAACAGGCCCCGCCCCCTCTTCAGGAATTTATTTCAGGAACAATCCTTGGGCTTTTCCAAGCTAGGACCAATACAACAAATGAATACGATATCAAACAAAGTGTCGATGTCGAGATCGGGCTGAGGTTGATGTGGAGGCACAAGATAGCGAGCTCACCATGAGGATGACCCACAAGAGGCTTACACTGGGCTAGACCAAAATCCAATGAATCGAACTGTATTCAAGTATCCACAAAATATTTTTGTTCTCAATCCAATCCGGACAAGGTAATCCCAAGATTCTCCCACACTGAGATGGGTTTATATCTCCACAAAAAAGTCCTTTCTTTGTAAAGGTTCTAGAAAACTGGTTAGTGCCGGTTTCTGGCAGTGCCTTAAGACAGCACAAGGAGATGGCACACAAGATAGATTCAGGTTCTGCTGACTGAGGTATGTGTTGCAGGTTTTGAGGGGGCAGACGGCGGCGACAGGAGGTTCTATAGGGCAGGTCGCTGCAGCCTATGCTCAGAGCAGAGAACTGAAGAGGAGGTGCGGCTGCAAACAGGGACGATGCTGAACTTTCAGGGTGGCGCACAGCTGTAGTGTAGGCTGTAGCACAACAGGGCAAAAGCTGCGGCTGAAGACAAAGGCGGCGCTGGTTCACAGAGCAGGGGCGGTGCTCAGGGGCGGGGGGGACACACTGGGCAGCAGCTGGTGGGGGGGAACTGGAGGCGCAGGCAGCGTACTGTAGGGATAGCTGATGGAGGAGCTGGTGGTGCAGGTGGCTGACAGTAGGCAAAAGTGGCACAACACCAAAAAAGTGGTGCTACTTTCTTGGCGGAACAGAGGCAGAACAGGGGGCTGATGTCACAAATCCCTATATTCTAGGGACATGCGGATGCGTGTCAGGCCTAGAAACATGCGGATGCATGTATGTATTATACCTGGGCATGTGTATGGATCATATGAGTGGATGCATATGAGTCCAAGGACATGGCAGGACATTTGTGGACTTTCGGGCGGTGCCCGTGTGGATTCCGGCCATGCACACATGGTGTGTTATGATGGCAGGCGGAATATTTTCAAGTACAAGAATGATGATAGGTGGTTCTCCAAGTTTACATGTGCACAATGCATAAATGATGCATGCCATAACTTTATTTTACTTTGTGTGACATTGTCTTGCTGCCTGGACAATGCTTGTTATTTTGGCTTGTGAAGTCCGAGGGACCGGGGACGCCCGGGCACCTTGTGGACACGTGTGTGCACTCCTGTTTGGGCCGAAAACTGTGGGCTTATGGGTTTTGCAGGTGGTAAGTGCGTCCACACTCAATTTACAGCTTATTTCATTTACTACTAAAGTTTATTGGTTTGCAGGTCCACACTCATTAATAAGTGGCCGGACAACTTATAATGCGTTCGCATTTGGTTGGACCAAAATTAATGAAGTCCGGACAGTTTATGGCCATTTCCCATTTGGCTGGACCTAAACTTATACAAACAGGACAAATGGAGCACTATGGGCTGGACACCTACCTGGACACCTTATGGGGACACTTGTCAGCCTGTATGTGTACCCACCAAGCCCCTTAGGTGGCACTGGAGAAAGGCGCCTCCTTCAAGAGGCCTTTTGGGCTGTTTTATTCATCACTTAACACATTGGAGAGCTGGTTGGAGCTTTGGGAGTTGCTACAGGGCTGGTTGCTTGCTTCCCGGACTCACACAAGCTTGGATAATGATCCCCACACTCTTCTAAAGGGCTGGTTGGTAAATTTTAGACCTGTAATTTCTGGTTATTGCGAGTTTTGGGCTGGTTCAGGTGTCCAAAGTCAACTTGGACAGTACAGGACAGCTCTAGGGACCTCCACAGGGCTGTAGGACCCCTTACAGGTGGATTTCTCGCGATAGAAAGTTGCTGTTTTGGACTGGTTATTGCACAAAACAGGCCGGACAGCAATGGAATATGTGAGCATGGATGTGTCTCAAGGATTCCTGGTATAACAGGTGCTTAGGGCAAGCATTGGGGACACTTGCTCGCGGAAAACACAGGTTTCTGGATCAGTTTCTCGCGTCTGGAAACAGGGCCTAAAGATCCATTTACATCTTGTGCAGGGCGGAGTACCTGTGAGGATTGTGATACTCTTGTGCAGGGCGGATGTACCTGTGAAGAGGCTTGTGCAGGGCGGATGTACCTGTGTGTAGGGCGGATGTACCTACAGATTCTCTTGTTTGAAATGTATTCATTCATGATGTATTTGGAAGAATCAGGTGCAGGCTGGTGGTGAATCCCCAGGCACCCGTAATCTTGTACTTTGCAGACTCTTTTGGTAATATAACCTAAAGGGGGGGGGTCAGCCTATCATCGGCCCCTTTATGTGGTGTACTGTCATTTTCAGCTTTGTGGTTGTAATGCTCAAGTGTTAAGTGCTCAGAATCTTGTTCACATTTATACGATTCCAATACACGCGTCCGCCTCCCGTTACATTGGTATCAGAGCTCAGTTTTTCCCCTCATTGGAAAACGGTTTGAGGCTTGGAATCATAAGTGGTGACCTGATTTGAGTGTCATGGACAGCCACATTTCTGACAGTGTGGAGAACACACAGGACCGTGAATTTCATGGTACAAGGGATGCAAGAGATGCTGTAGGCAATGATGTCTATGGAGATGCAGGTACTCATGACACTATGCATTCTGATTTGGAATCTTTGAGGCGTCAAGTGCGACGCTATAGGGCTGAAACCGAAGAGCTTAGGTCATTGAAAAATGACCCGGATGTACAAAGGGTGTTGGCTGCGAAGGCAAAGGCTTCGGTCCATGAAGTCACTTTTGAAGCAATTGCATAGGAAATGGATGTTGAGAAACCCCGAGAGCTTGCACTTGCATACCTAATGGTTAAGGGTGATGTATATACCGAAGCAGATGGTAGTTTGGCTTTCAAGAAGCCACCCCTCATGGCTGCCCGTGGTGATGCACAGGATGCACAACAAGCAGAAAGAGCACAGCAAGTGCCAAATGCTGAAAGGACAAGAGTCCCTGGTGCTAGGCTTGATGCAGGTCAAGAGAAGAGTAAGGATGAGGGATCCTCTACTCATTCCCGCTTTGCTCCAAGAAGACATATACGTTCTCGTGTTGAGCTTTCCACTCATTTGGAGAGTGTGACTCAAGAGAGAACGAAGAGGGATCGTGAATCTTCATCGCGGCATCATCATCATGCAGATGAACAGGATGTACATAGGGATGCTTATAGAAGGAAGAAGCCTCGAGAGTTCAAGTCCGGTGACAAGGATGTAAAGTTTGAAAACTTTCAGGGACGGATGGACTCTACCGAAGCACTTGCTTTCATTAGACAGTTTGAGATAACTTTTTGCAATGAAGACTTTTCAGAAAAGTCTATGCTCAGGCATGTGGGAATGCATCTCAAGGATACGGCAAGTGATTGGTGGCTTGCAAAGATACTTGATGGAAGTGCTGCCCCAACTTGGTCTTCTTTCAAAATTCAGTTTTATGATCAATTCTTACCACCAAACTTTGCAAAGGATGTACGCAAGGAGTGGGATTGGCTGTCCCAAGATGAGGGAGAGTCCGTTGCTTCATACATAGCAAAGTTTTGGAAAGTCCTTCTCAAGGTTACTCCCTTCATGAAGATTGGAGAGGACGAGAAGAAGAGAAAGTTTGAATCGAGACTCCATCACATCATCCAACAAAGCTTGGGAGTGTACCCAAATAAGACCATACAAGAGCTTATACACTCAGCCATGATTACGGAGAACTTGCACATAAAAGCACCCACAAATAAGCCATTTGCAGGTCAAAACAAGAGCAAATTCAGGGCTGGTTATGACCAGAAAAAGGGTGGACAGCCACCTAAGAATGCTCCCAAAGATGGCCGAGATGCAAAGGATGACTCCGAAAAGAAGCCGGGGGGTAAACGCCACAATTTTGGGCTCTCAAAACAGCAATTGGAAGAGTACAGGAAGGTTGGAAAATGCTTTAAGTGTGGCAGTAAAGATCATATATATCCTAAATGCCCACAGAATCCTAAGAATGCTGAGCCTAATGTGGAAAAGCCTCTTGTGAATGTTGTACCCGATGTGCAGGGTAATACAGGGCATGAGCCCAAGAGTAGAGTCATATGCAAGGCTTGGGGCAAATTAAAGGATCAGCCCGCTTTGTTTCTTTTTGATGATGCTTCCACAGATAACTTTATATCCGTACAGATGGGTGTTGCCATAGGTCTCAATGTGGAAGACATGGGAATGCAAATGAATGCAGATGCCGCCTTTGAGGGCAAACAGGTTGATGTAACTCCGGTTATCGGTAAACTCCGTGTACAAATACAGGACTACCTTGATTATGAGAGCTTTCTAGTGGCTCCTCTTACAGGTTGTGATGTTTTGTTGGGGATGCCCTGGCATCACCGTTTAGAGCCTGTCAAGGCTTACAAAGAGAAGAAAATCAGCTTTGTACATAGAGGCCGTGAGCACTCTATAGATGCTGGTACTACTGGAAGTACCATACCTCTTGTAAGCCATGTACAAATTAATAAGGCAATAAAGAAATCAGCTTGTTCTTTCTTGGTTTTTGTACGTGATACCATTGAACATTCTAGTGTTGATGTTAGTGCATTAGATCAAGACAAGCTTAACTTTTTGAATGAGTTCAAAGATTGTTTTGCAAATGCTTTGCTAGCAAGGTTGCCACCAGAGAGGCCGGAAGATCATTGTATAGATCTAATTCCCGGTAGCTCTCCACCTAATAGGCCACCATATAGGGTGAGTGCTAGTCAACAAGAAGAGATTATGGCACAGGTGAATGAACTTTTGGAAAAGGGTTTGATTCGGCCTAGTTCCTCGCCATATTGCTCGCCGGTACTTCTTGTTCAAAAGAAGGATGGTACTTACAGGATGTGTGTTGATTACCGTGCCCTCAATAAGATAACCATCAAGAATCGGTTTCCGATTCCGCGCATTGATGACATCTTGGACAAGCTTGAAGGTTCGGCATGTTTCAGCCGAATAGACCTCAATAGTGGGTATCATCAAGTGAGAGTGGCACCTCAAGATGTACACAAGACTGCATTGAGGACAGCCTTTGGTCTTTATGAGTTTTTGGTGGTGCCTTTTGGTCTTACAAATGCACCCGCTACCTTCAACAGGATGATGGACTGGGTGTTCAGAAAGCATAGAAAGTTCACAGGTATATTCTTTGATGACATTATTGTATTCTCAAAGAATGAAGCCCAACATCGTGAGCACCTGGCTATTTTGTTTAAAGAGCTTACGGAAAATCAGCTCTACATAAATGCAAAAAAGAGTGAATTCTTCCTCCCAGAGATTCACTATCTTGGTCACATTGTATCAAAGGATGGTGTGCGCATGGATCCCGCAAAGATACAAGCCATGCAAGAATGGCCAGAGCTGAAATCAGTCCATGAAGTGAGGAGCTTCCTTGGTTTATGTGCTTACTATAGGAGGTTCGTCAAGCATTTTGCTTTCATTGCCGCTCCGTTACATGAGTTAACGAAGAAGAAAGCAATCTTTAAATGGACACAAGAAGAGAGAGATGCCTTTCAAAAGTTGAAGAGTGCAATCATCTCGGGACCAGTACTCATTATTTCGGATTTGCACAAACCGTTTGTGGTGGAATGTGATGCATGTGGGGACTGCATAGGGGCTGTTTTGAACCAAGAAGGACATGCCATTGCCTATGAGAGCAGACGCTTGCAACATGCAGAGCTTCACTTACAGGTTTATGAGAAGGAGTTGTTGGCGGTAATTCATGCTCTTACTATTTGGAAACACTATCTTTTAGGGGCTGATTTTATGGTCAAAACTGATCATCAAAGTTTGAGATACTTTTTGACTCAAAGTAAGCTCTCAGAGAAGCATATGAGATGGGCAAATTTCCTCTCAATGTTTCATTTTCAGATTTTACACACTCCAGGGAAAAAGAATGTGGTGGCAGATGCCTTATCTAGACGACCACAGGTTCATGCTATTACAGTTGCATACCATGAGGACTTATCGGATATGCGTAATACTTATCATCTGGATGAGGATTTTGCACATGTATGGGCTGATTTGCAAGAGGATATTGCTGTCCCATCTTATGTCATAAGAGATGGATATCTCATGATGCAAAATTGTATGTGTGTGGTAAAGAACCTTCGCCATAAGGTTATGGATGAGTGCCATGCTCCTCCATATGCAGGTCATAGAGGCATTTTGGCCACAGCACAAGCTTTGGAGAGGTATTTCTTTTGGCCAGATATTCGCAAGGATATTGAAGCATATGTACGTGAATGTATGGTATGTCAAAAGGTCAAGTTTGACCGACATAAAGCACCTAGATTGCTTCAGCCTTTGCCTATACCAAATGAACCATGGGAAAGCATTGCTATGGATTTCATTATGGATTTGCCAAGGACGCCAGAAGGAAATGATGCTATTTGGACCATCATTGACAGGTTCAGCAAGCAGGCACATTTCATTCCCGTGCGCAAGACAATAAAGCCAAATCATATGGCTAGGATGTTTTTGGCACAGATATTCAAACACCATGGCATGCCTAAATCTATTGTGGGGGATAGAGATTCTAGAACCACAAGCTTATTTTGGCGCGCATTGTTTGACAATATGGGTACAAAGCTGAACTTCTCATGAGCTTACCATCCACAGACAGATGGGCAAAGTGAAATAGCAAATTCAGCCGTCCTCGACTTGCTGAAATCTTATGTATCCGACCGCAAATCGGATTGGGAGAAGTATTTACCACTTGTGGAGTTTGCCTTCTACGGGCAAGGCGTCCTTTGAGATTATCTTTGGCAAGGTGGTACTACCACCCATCCTTCGTACAAAGGATGAGATTTTTGCAGCAGATGAGTATGTTAGAGTCTTGGATACTGCATTTGCACAGGTACGGACAGCCATAGAGAGGTCTCAAACCAAGAATAAAAAGGCAGCTGATAAGCATAGAAGGGATGTACAATTCAAACAAGGTGATTGGGTCTTGCTGAAATTTGTAAAGGCACGCCTTCGGAAGAGGCCAGGGAAAGAGGGAAAGTACCCTAAGCTTTCCAACAGGTACTATGGACCTTTTCAGATCTTGGAGAAGATCAATGATGTTGCATTTCGGCTTGTACTCCCAGATCATTGGAACATGCATAATGCTTCTCATGTGAGCCTATTGAGGCCTTATGTGGGACCGACACCGTTTGAGCCGGTTTTGGAAGACCCACCCGAGGTGGATGAGCTGGAAGAGATTCTTCAACCTGAACAGATTGTTTTTCACAAGGAACGAAAGCTTGCGGGAGGCAAACTTGTTCGTAGGTACCTTGTGAAGTTCAAGAATTATTCAGCTTTGGATGCGAAATGGATGGATGAGGCCTACTTCGAGGATTACCCAGATCTTTTGAAGGCCTATCTGGAGGCTTTTCAATTGCGGTCAACTGATTAGAAGTCGGGGGGATGTCACAAATCCCTATATTCTAGGGACATGCGGATGCGTGTCAGGCCTAGAAACATGCGGATGCATGTATGTATTATACCTGGGCATGTGTATGGATCATATGAGTGGATGCATATGAGTCCAAGGACATGGCAGGACATTTGTGGACTTTCGGGCGGTGCCCGTGTGGATTCCGGCCATGCACACATGGTGTGTTATGATGGCAGGCGGAATATTTTCAAGTACAAGAATGATGATAGGTGGTTCTCCAAGTTTACATGTGCACAATGCATAAATGATGCATGCCATAACTTTATTTTACTTTGTGTGACATTGTCTTGCTGCCTGGACAATGGTTGTTATTTTGGCTTGTGAAGTCCGAGGGACCGGGGACGCCCGGGCACCTTGTGGACACGTGTGTGCACTCCTGTTTGGGCCTAAAACTGTGGGCTTATGGGTTTTGCAGGTGGTAAGTGCGTCCACACTCAATTTACAGCTTATTTCATTTACTACTAAAGTTTATTGGTTTGCAGGTCCACACTCATTAATAAGTGGCCGGACAACTTATAATGCGTTCGCATTTGGTTGGACCAAAATTAATGAAGTCCGGACAGCTTATGGCCATTTCCCATTTGGTTGGACCTAAACTTATACAAACAGGACAAATGGAGCACTATGGGCTGGACACCTACCTGGACACCTAATGGGGACACTTGTCAGCCTGTATGTGTACCCACCAAGCCCCTTAGGTGGCACTAGAGAAAGGCGCCTCCTTCAAGAGGCCTTTTGGGCTGTTTTATTCATCACTTAACACATTGGAGAGCTGGTTGGAGCTTTGGGAGTTGCTACAGGGTTGGTTGCTTGCTTCCCGGACTCACACAAGCTTGGATAATGATCCCCACACTCTTCTAAAGGGCTGGTTGGTAAATTTCAGACCTGTAATTTCTGGTTATTGCGAGTTTTGGGCTGGTTACAGGTGTCCAAAGTCAACTTGGACAGTACAGGACAGCTCTAGGGACCTCCACAGGGCTGTAGGACCCCTTACAGGTGGATTTCTCGCGATAGAAAGTTGCTGTTTTGGACTGGTTATTGCACAAAACAGGCCGGACAGCAATGGAATATGTGAGCATGGATGTGTCTCAAGGATTCCTGGTATAACAGGTGCTTAGGGCAAGCATTGGGGACACTTGCTCGCGGAGAACACAGGTTTCTGGATCAGTTTCTCGCGTGGAAACAGGGCCTAAAGATCCATTTACATCTTGTGCAGGGCGGAGTACCTGTGAGGATTGTGATACTCTTGTGCAGGGCGGATGTACCTGTGAAGAGGCTTGTGCAGGGCGGATGTACCTGTGTGTAGGGCGGATGTACCTACAGATTCTCTTGTTTGAAATGTATTCATTCATGATGTATTTGGAAGAATCAGGTGCAGGCTGGTGGTGAATCCCCAGGCACCCGTAATCTTGTACTTTGCAGACTCTTTTGGTAATATAACCTAAAGGGGGGGGGTCAGCCTATCATCGGCCCCTTTATGTGGTGTACTGTCATTTTCAGCTTTGTGGTTGTAATGCTCAAGTGTTAAGTGCTCAGAATCTTGTTCACATTTATACGATTCCAATACACGCGTCCGCCTCCCGTTACAGCTGAAGGGTGGCGCAATCCAATGAAGCAACGGTGGTTATAGGTGCTGCAGAGGTGGCCGCCTGTAGAAAGGAGGTGTAAAGGTGTTGAAGATGATGTTCTTGCTTTTCCCAAGGGAGTTCTCTACGTACTTCTTCTATAAGCCTCCAAGAGTTCCTCTATGGTCCACCAAGAGAGTACATGGTCTTTATATACTTGAGGGGATGCTTGCTTTTATCCATGCTTTGCTTTTGCCTTTATTCCCTAACTTTTGTTTTATTCCCGTGCTTTTGCTTTACCTCCTTGCTTTTGCTTTAATAATAGTCAAAGTTTTTGATTTACGCTTTTACAACTTCAGGGCGTTGCTTTTTGGCCCTGGGGGTGCTTTTTGACTCAGTTTGACGTGCTCTTTCCAACGGTGCCCTCAGCTTTTTGGTCAACAAAGTTTGACTTTTGCTTTTTCTTACTTTCTGACTCAGACGAGTGCTTTTTCCAATTCCAGTTTTAGGAACCCTGTTTCTATGTGTCCATCATCCTGTCCATGTGTCCGGGCATGAGTTCTATCATATGAAAAGAGCATGGAGGACCAAATGGTTACATGTACGGTTGTACCAGCCATTGTACATGTTGTACTGGCTGAGTGGAGGGCTGTACCTACTGTTTCAGATTTTGTAGCTGCTGTACCAGCTCTATTGGTGCTGCCTGATCTGTTTTGGTTGCCTATGGTGCTACCCGACTTGTTCATGGTGATGTGTATGGTGTATTATTTGCTTGAGCTGAGTTTTTCTCACATATGGCATCTTGAAGACCCGTGATGATGGGGAAGATTAGTACCCTCACGGGAAGAGATGGTTTATACACACTCAAGGTATTTAGTGGTTTCTTTTGATGATAGCCGTTGGGTATGGTCCTTTGATGGTTGTATATGGATAATCCAGCATCTCCCATGGGGAGAGTCAGGCCCTCAAAGCTTGTACACGATTTTATTTTCCTTGGGTAATAAAATATTCCAATGGGGGGTTGGCCCATTCCGGCCTCTATGTGGTGACAGCCGTGCACACATCTCTTTTACAGTTTTGTGGATTAAGTGGCGTATGTTTAAGGTTGTGGCCCATGTAAGGGTTTAATTGCATTAATATTCATAAGTGTTTTGCGAAATCCCCGAGCCCCTCTGGAAGTTACATCTTTCTTGAGCGTTGTACTTCTCAGAGCGTTTCTTTGTAGGCGAAGTGCTAGCCCAGGAGTGAGCAATAGGTCACAGGGTTGCGATTTGACGTCTTTATTCTCAGCCACATCTTGTACTTGAATTTTAGCTTTATTACTTCTTGTACATGATACAAAGCAATACTTTAGGACTCTTGTGTGTGTTGTATGTGTGATTTTGCCGCACTCATCTTAATAGGTCACAAGGTTGCGATTTGACGTCTTTATTCTCAGCCACATCTTGTACTTGAATTTTAGCTTTATTACTTCTTGTACATAATACAAAGCAATACTTTAGGACTCTTGTGTGTGTTGTATGTGTGATTTGGCTGCACTCATCTTTCTTTCTCTAGAAACCCTAGCACATAGGCAGACGTGTTCTACATTGACCTTGATTCATATTTTCTTTGTTTGCCATTGCTTCATCACCATTCTGAGACAGATTCTGCATTGTCTTGAGTTTAAGGTTTAGAATGGCAATTGAATGCTGTAGTAGCTTTAGGGAACCTGAGTGCAGTTCTTTTGAGTTTGAAGTGTAACTTTGATTTGCTGCTTGATGTCCACAGGGCCAGGTGCAATACCTCATAAAGTGGTGAGGATTCAAGCTAAAGCTGATGATATCCACCTCTGTAGTCTACTCTAGTAAAATGTTTGCTTCTAGGATTCGGTTTGACTTAAGCCTTGCACCATGGGATTTCAGGCGAGGGTGGCCAGAGTCAGCAAATACTTGGGAACCATTTGACAATGTCAAGGCTTGTGCAGACATTATAGAAGAATTTGAGATAAGGTAATGAACAGTTACGCCTTAAGAGTCTTTGTTGGGCATTAAAATTTAAGTGTGTAGTGTTCTCACTGCTAGGGCCTTTTATGTAGTTCTACAGCCAAATCAGGTAAAAAGGGACGAGGCAAAAAAAAATCTGGAACTTATGTGTTGCCACAGAAGAGAAAGTGGAGTGAGGAGGGAAGTGTTGCCAACTTAGAAGAAGGTATTACTTTGAGCGAAGAAGGTGGTAACAAGTTGGCTTCCAAACCTGCAGATGTTAGAGAGAATATTGAGAGTATACAGAGAGAACCTGCTGATTCAGGAACAGAGATTAGTTTAAACAAGCTGGATGGTACTGGGGCTTTATCAGAAAGCAAGTTTCAAAGTGACGACAATGGCCTTCAAAAATGTGTGACAGTGCCAGAAGTTGGCTTGATTGCTGTGACTACCAATCAGAAGGATGAGAAGCCCTCACCTTCTGTAGGTGATGAAACATGCTCTTCCTTACCTTTTTGTGGCGGAGAAACAAGTGAGGTTGGTGATGATACAAAAGAGATAATGGCAAATGGCCATCATGAAGCCAAGAAAGAACTACTGCGAAATGAAAGTGGCTCTTCTGAACAGCAGTTGAACTTGACATCTGAAGGAACTGCTCAGGATGATCTTTTTATCAACAAGGAAGCAGCTGGTCATGTTTCCAGCAGTCACCCTAAGAAGTTGGCAACCAGTGGAGAGTTTGGCAAGGCTTCTGTTATCGACAAGTGCATTGGTGCCAAGAAAAGAAAACAAGGCTTTGTTAGGCGTGTTCGACAAAGTCTGGATTCTCAGGAACAAGATGGAAAGGCAATGGCCAATGAAGAAAGGTCGAAGGAAGTTACAGAGCAAGTAAATGCTTGGAAGGGGGTGGACTTAAGTACGGAAGAACGAAGAAATGACCAGCCAAGTGCTCTGAATATTCAAGGGTCCAAAACATCTGCATTGCTTAATACACAAACAGACACTCCTCTTACAAAGATTTTAAAGGCTGTCAATTACAGCAATTCTTTTCTGGATGGAAGACAGGATGTAACTGTGCTTTTCAAGGTCTCAAGGTATGCATTTGCTCGTGTACTGCGTCTATGTGCAGAGTGAATTGAGAGAGAGAGAGAGCGGAAGACTTGGAAGGCCTTTTATTTGAGTTTCACCATTTTACTGACACAGGGAGACTATTTTGAAAATTGATGCATCTTTTCACCCCACTTGTTTTCTTGCATGATTGTTTTGAATTAGAAAAACTGACCATGCAGAGTTTGCATGCAAGTGTGCACTAGGGGATGTGCACAAACTATGTAGAGGGGCTTATTGTGAAGGCCTTGTAGCATGGGGAAGAGTTGGAGTAGAATTGTTATCTTGATTGGAGCACAAATTGAGCACTAAGTTGACAATTTCAATGTACAAATGAAAGAGAGAGAAGCGGGAGAGAGTACACTGTATTGGGTCCCAAATAACCCTCTGAAGGGCCCCAACCGTGAAGGGGTATTTGCTTGTAATGCTGAATGATTAATGGACTAGCTGTTGGCTGCAAATCAGCACCAAGGGCTCTTTGTAGGGATCTGAGATGTGAAGACAAGGTCTTGAGCACTATTATACAGGGGATGAGTGCTGCTGAACCTGGCTTACCAGGGCTGAGATGTGAAGACACGGCCTGGGAGCACTATTATATAGGGGATGAGTGCTCCTAGCCCTGGCATACCAGGGCTAGGAGCTGTCCGACTTGCAAAACAGGACACGACTTCACATTCGTGATGCATTTTTCTCATGTTTGCTCACTACTGCTGGGCACCTATGTCTGGGTGCTGCCAAATGCCTTTGCTGGCCCCATAGCCTGGCCAGCCAGTGGGGAACGTTCACAGCCCATGGCCCCAACTAGCTGCCACAAACCCAAAGGTATATTGCTAGTAACCATGCTATGGGTTCACACATATACATGCTCCTCTACTTAAACCTTTGACTCTGGCAAATGCATGTACACCTGGCGGTTACTACGGCTACTAGCCTACTAAGTGTCTGAAACATCAATACATCAGTTTAGGGTGTTACATTGGATTGCAGGACAGCTTGTGCAAGATGTGCACACAACTATGACTCTCTTGTGGTGGCACACTGGTTGACATGTTGTCAGGGGCTTGTCGTGATCAGACCCTCTCCAAGATCTCCTAAACACAAGTTAAACACATTTTAATCCAAATTAGAATCGTCAGGCTTAGGCTCAGCACCCAACCAGAGATCCAGTAAACTGGATCTTCCCCAAGCATAGGGGTCAAGGCGGTTTATAGACCATACCGAACTCGTGCTCCTCAGCAAGGCCACAATGATTCCGAGGATGAAGCGTCAAAATTCCGTTGGAGGAGGGTTTTTCATTTCTCTGGATGCATGTAGGGATGTACCGGGAGCTTCGCTCCTAGTCTAGCAACATGTCACGGATGGCCTGTTTGTGTCTTCAGATGTGACTGTGCATACACTGGATCCGGGTCTTTCAGATGTCTGGGACTCTAGGTATTTGTACTTGATATGTGAATGGGGAATCTCCAAGCTGTACCTGCATTTGCATCATTCATGGTTGTTTGTGAGTTAGACAAACTGCTAAGTTTGTGACCTATTTGCTTGTGCTGGTGGATGTGCTACCGGGGGTGAGTCTTGCATTGCTGGGGACGCACAGGACTACCGCATGCAAGACTGTGTGCTTGTAATTGTAAGTTGACTGGTGGTTGGCATTTTGCAGGGATTAGAAAATGGGCCAGGAAGTGCGGCCAAAAAGTCTCAACTTTGGGACTTGGTAATATTTTCACTTATGATAATAAGTGTTCACACACACTTATTAATACGTGGGACACCAAATGGGCACTAGACCAGATTTTGTGCATTGAGCATGTCTGACAATTTTTTACCATGGGCACCCTCTTTTAGCAATCATGGGCTGTCCACCCTCCCAATTAAGCAATGGTGGGCTGTACATCCTTCTCCACTTGACATTTGGCTTGAAGAAAAATCAAAAGTTAAGGGTATGTGTAGATTACCGGAAGCTAAATGCTGCTACCATTTCAGATCCTTTTCCCTTGCCATTCACAGATTCTTTGCTCCACGAGATGTACTCATTCCTAGATGGGTTCAGTGTTATAGCTTACCCTAACCCTCCTTGAAACACATCCAAAAAGAGATTACCTGGTGAACCGCAACTCTCGTGTGAGGATCTTTCCCATGGTCGAGCTCGTAAGCCTTGAGGTCTATAAGCTCTACAACTCCTGAGAAGCAATTCTACTGCACCTCCTGCGAGGGTTGTCACACCATCGCGTTGCACTACATGTACTTGTCCCTCTTCTCACCTCACATCACTCACACCCTCATGCACATGACGTTTTTGAGGTTGGGGCCTGATTTTGGAGGGTGTAAGGGTGTTGAATGACCAGGAAACATGGCAAAAAACCTAATATCAGATTCTGGCCTGTACGACCAACCTTGATGATGTTCGACCAGATGCAAACAGATTCTTCATGTTGTCCTTGACCTCTCTCCACAAAGTTTCATTACCGGGAGATGAGCCAACCTCCGGGAATTAGTATTTATCAGTTGTCTATTAGGGTTTACAGGTGCTAGACAACAAGTATAGGTGAGGGGCAGCCATCTCATACTTATTTTTGGTGGGATTCATCTATGTACCAAGTTTCATCACCGGAAAATGCCTAGATCATCTGCAAATTAGGGTTTTAGGGCTGGAAATTAGGGTTTGCAGGTTTTGATCATAGTAACATGGGATGGGGAACGTAATGAGGAATGGGGACGGGGACGGGGATTCTTGGGAACCGAGATGGGGAACGGGGGATGGCATACAAAATATGCAATTTTAAGTAAGCACTCATTCAAGAAACTTAACAATACTAAAACAAAGTCACTTTACACTTCCAAAGCATCAATATTAAGTCATACTAGTAAAAAATGGGTGTTACAAAAAAGGAGATCGGGCACCCAAGATCCAGATGACAAAGGCTAAAGCAAAAGACAAGGGCAAAGGCCTAGGCCCTAACCACGTAAGTGGCATACAAAAAAGAGACTATCACTAGAGTAGTACAATGTCAAAAAGCCTCAAGGGGCATGTGAAGTGTTGCCCTCATGATCATGGGTCCCTGCAATGCCTGCAGGCTCCATAGAGATGTCCTCCACTTGCTCCTCCAACTCCTCATCATCCTGAGACATCTTCCACTTGGTAAATGCATCAGCCTTTGCAGTTGCACTCTTGCAAAGCATTCGCAAGTTTGCACTCACAAAGACTAGATCATTTACCCGTTCCACCCCAAGACCGTTCCTCTTCTTTGATGCAATGTGTCTGTATGAGCTCCAAAGTTGCTCTGGGCAAGAGGAACTCAGTGCCTGGCTGAGAGCGCAGATGGCTAGATGCTGAAGCTCAAGTCCATCCGAACCAAAATCTTCCCACCATAAAGCAGCCCCAACTTTGAAGTGATCATCCTGTGCATCCATGTCTCCATAAGAGCCCTGAAAGCTCCTATACCTGGACAATTGGTCACGGATCTTCCGCTAACATTTGGGTCAGGCACAAGTCGAGTCAAGACAAGTCTCCATAGCTTGCTCATCTCCGCGTCACTTTCTTGCCCTTTACTTTGAAACTCAGGGTCCACCACATAGGCTGCTGCATGCAAAGGAGAGGAGTAGGAGTTCCACCTATGCACACATAGGGTACGGATCTCCTCATACCTGTCCTCATCTGGCTCCAAATCCCTCAGCTTCTCTATCAGCCTCATATACCTTGCCGATGCATGGCTTTATACCATCCAAAAGCCTCATCAAGTGGACAATAGGGTGAACCATAGCATTAATGCGCTTCACTTTTTCCCAAAAATTAGGGCTCTCTGCTTTTTCCTTGCATAGAGCTCCTCTCTCAATGGAAGCCAATGGTGAAGTCTGAAGAAGTGAACTTGTCACTAATGAACAACTGTCTCAATGCACCACTACACTCTTTCAATCGGTGGAGCATCAAGAAGTTGTAGGCAAACCTCGTATCTGAGTATTTGAGGAGCTGACGGCTGGATTTTTTGGAGAATTCATGGCATAGGAACTGATGGTTTGTGACAAATGTCACTATTTGGTTGCCCACTTGGATGATAGGCCGGATCCATGGCAAGTCCCCAATATCCGTCAAGAGATTATTTAAGCAATGTGCCATGCAAAATGACACGGTGATGCTGGGGTATATGCTCTCGATGATCGCTCCGGCTGCCGTGTTTGAAGCCTCCCCATCAGCAACAAAGCCCACAACTAGGTTTGGGCCAATCATCTCTATGCCACTAGCCCACTCTGCCGCTAGCACATCAACACTCTTCTCGGTCCTAGAAGCATCATGTGAGGCGATGAAGTACATCTCACCACGGGAATATGTGACAAGGCCATGGATGGACCTCTTCCGCGTATCACTCCATCCATCGCCTATCAAGGACACTCCATTCCTTGCCCATTGTCGCTTCGTGTTTTCTGTTGCTTGCTCCACAAGCCTCTTCTCCTTCTCTAGCAATGTGGTGCGCAAAGACGCCGATGATGGGGGCGTATAGTTTGGACCATGCTCCCCTATCTTCTTCACGATGACCTTGACGTAGTCCGATCTATTCACAAAAAATGAATAATTTAATAACCGATCAACTTCAAAGTTCAAAGTTCAAGTAACTTGTAAGAGGAACATTGTAAAATGATAGATTTTAAGATAGACATCTTAATTCTTGATTACCTGGCAGCATGGAAAGCAATGTGGTCGTGAAAGAAGAAGCGGGCTATGGCCGTATCCACCTCTTCCTTCTTCTTGGGGTCCCAACTACCCTCAAGAGTTCTTTGCTAGAGTGTGTGTGGATGCGGTCGGCATGGAGAAGGATGGTGTTGGGGCCCGTTCTTGTGGGACAGGTGATGCGGCCGGGGTGCCAATGAAGTGGATGTATATGGGGATGCCGAACCTTGGGATGGCCTCACTAGTGTTGCGGGATCCACGGCCACATGCGGCACTCTTCTCCTTGAAAGCAAGGCCTCATGTGTGGCAACGCGTTCAAGAAGCCTCCTCCTCGTCTCTGGTGTGACCTGATCACAAAATCGAACCTCATGACCGGGCTCATGCAAGAGGTGAGCTCTCACTTTATCCGCCCCACCCGTTCGCCTATATGGACATAGCTTGCACGACCATGGGCGAGAGCCTCCTCCACTTCCGGGATGATCGAAGTTGACCTCTTCCCACCAAGACTAACCTTCGGTCCTCCTTCCTCTATTCATATTGTCGCCACCGGAACGAGGTGCGGGGGATGGTCGCGATGAAGGCAAGTGCCAAGGAGGCTTGAGCAATAGAGGTGAGTAAAGATCTCAAGTGGGGACCACGCTTACCATCATTGCTATTAAGCATGGCCAGCCACTTCAGAGCCTATGAAGCAAGAGCATGAGCAATAGACAGCTTGGTCTAAGGATTTATGAATTCACAAAATTTATCTTGGAAGTATGGAGTTGGCTTTATGTGCACATGTTTTGCACTCTTTTCATATGGATATTGTGGATTATATTATTAAGCTTACAAGCAAGTTATATGGAGATATATCTCAGGATATCTTAAGAATATGGTGACGAGATATTTCTTTTGGCTTCATGATGAACCTGGCAAAGAAAAGCTAAGTATACTTTGAGTTTGCAAAGTTGGTGCTTTTGCTATTTACCATGAAGTGTTTTTGATGTTCACTAACCCTTGTATAGCCATGCAAGGAGAAAGGTGGTGTTGTTTGCCTTGACATGGTTTCAGGAAAACATTGTTTATGGCTCCCTTTATTGGGATGGATTATATCGATGGAGATTTCTTTCTTGGACGAGGTTTATATAGATATTGGGCTTCACAAGCAATTTCTATGGACGAATGTGTGCGAGTTTATAGAGAAGAAATCTTTGGATATCTCATGGATATGATGCTTTTATGGATAAAGTCCACCTCTACTCCAAGGTGTGTGGTTAGCACGGAGTATGTGGTAAGAGTTATGCTATACAGGTCTATGGATTCTTGGACTTCTTTTCTAGGGATTTGGATCCATCCTCAGGTTTATGGATTATGTTTATGACTCCCTTTTACTAGGATGGATTATTCTTTATAGCTCCCTTTATGGGATGCATTGGACTTATGAAACTCATGGTTCACATACCCTGTGTAGTGTTCTCTTGTCCTACGTGCTCTCTTGAAGATTGTTTCTACCATGTGTGGGTGGAACAGTAGAGAGCAGATGGAAGGGAACATGGGCACTTCAGAGAGTAGTGTCGAGCACAATATACCGTGTGTAGTGTTCTCTTGTCCTACGTGCTCTCATGAAGATTGTTTCTACCATGTGGGTGGAACAATAGAGAGCAGATGGAAGAGAACATGGGCACTTCAGAGGGTAGTGTCGAGCACAACATACCGTGTGTAGTGTTCTCTGGTTCTACGTGCTCTCTTGAAGATTGTTTCTAGCATGTGTGGGTGGAACAATAGAGAGCAGATGGAAGGGAACATGGGCACTTAAGAGGGTAGAGTGAGTTGGTGGCCGAAATGCCTATAAACTATGTGCAGCAGAAACGCTTATGGAACACCATGCTATTTATGCCTGCGAGTGATTGTTTTATCTTGTTACTTGAGCCCACCTCTTATCCAAGGTGTGTGGTCAGAGTACCAACACAGAGTGCAAGTGGTAAAGTGGACATGATACCTGGTTGGCAAGGGACTTATATGTACGCCAAGGGTCGTGTGGATTGGCACATGTTTGTGTGCTTTGAGCTTGGATTATGTCTGGACTTATGGGACTGTTTTGTCTCGCCCATTTATTTGCGACATGGATTTATTGATTTTTAAGCTATATTAGAATCACTATCTCCCCATACAGAGGCCAAGAGGTTCATTGTTCATCTCACCATGCATGTGGATTCATGTTGGGATTGTGAGAGGGCAATTCAATGAACACTCCACCATACACATGGATTCGTGTTGCGATTGTGGAGTGAGTGTTTCATTGTTTCCACACCATGCTTGTTGATCAGAGTTGGGATTGTATGGGAGAACATGGGAACTGTTGGGATTGGGAGAAAGGATTGCCAGAACTATGGAAAACCAACTTTTCTGGCACCATGGTTTGTGCTCTTGAATGGCACCAGTTTGTGTGCATAGCACATGTTTCTGTGCGAGACACTAGTTTCTTGTGCATGGCACTTATTTAAGTGTCTTAGCACCTGGTTGGTGATTTTCATTGGCATATGATTATCTCATTGATATTGGTGATTGAGACACAATTGGCTCTTGTGCCTGTGTCTAGCATATCTTCCATGGAATTCTCGCCCATTTATTTTGGGACATGATTTTGATATTGGTATTATGGAGACTTATTTAGTCTCACCCATTTCTTTGGGACATGGATTCTTCAGTTATATTGGATTCTTGAGACTGTCTTGTCTCGCCCACTTGATGGGATATGATTATATCTTGAATATATGGCTTGAAGCTTAAAGTTGCGGACAACTTTTAAGAAGTTGGGGAGGATGTCACCAGCTTGGACATTTCCCAGTATGAAAGGAGTCTGGTGGACTCCAGGATGTCTAAATATTTGGAAAGTACAAGCTTTGGGAATGGGGGATTATCCTAGAATACAAAGGACCACACTCCTAAAATTTAGGAGAGTTGCTTTTTGTGGCCCGACTCCGATGGAAATTCTGTTCGCGTCATTACATCTGGAATTGAGCAGATACCAAGAGTTGGCAAAGTGTCTATGACAGAATGTGTACCAGTTGGGATATTTTTAGAGATAAAGTTTATGGAAAGACCCATCTCTTAGATTGGGACATGTGGCAAGAAAGTGGACCAAAGTGAGACAAGTGGCCTGATTGTCACAAACCCCTATATTCTAGGGACATGCGGATGCGTGTCAGGCCTAGAAACATGCGGATGCATGTATGTATTATACCTGGGCATGTGTATGGATCATATGAGTGGATGCATATGAGTCCAAGGACATGGCAGGACATTTGTGGACTTTCGGGCGGTGCCCGTGTGGATTCTGGCCATGCACACATGGTGTGTTATGATGGCAGGCGGAATATTTTCAAGCACAAGAATGATGATAGGTGGTTCTCCAAGTTTACATGTGCACAATGCATAAATGATGCATGCCATAACTTTATTTTACTTTGTGTGACATTGTCTTGCTGCCTGGACAATGCTTGTTATTTTGGCTTGTGAAGTCCGAGGGACCGGGGACGCCCGGGCACCTTGTGGACACGTGTGTGCACTCTTGTTTGGGCCTAAAACTGTGGGCTTATGGGTTCTGCAGGTGGTAAGTGCGTCCACACTCAATTTACAGCTTACTTCATTTACTACTAAGGTTTATTGGTTTGCAGGTCCACACTCATTAATAAGTGGCCGGACAACTTATAATGCGTTCGCATTTGGTTGGACCAAAATTAATGAAGTCCGGACAGCTTATGGCTATTTCCCATTTGGTTGGACCTAAACTTATAGAAACAGGACAAATGGAGCACTATGGGCTGGACACCTTATGGGGACACATGTCAGCCAGCATGTGTACCCACCAGGCCCTTGAGGTGGCACTTGAAAAAGGCGCCTCCCTCAAGAGGCCCTTTTGGGCTGTTTTACTCATTATTCAACATATTGGAGAGCTGGTTGGAGCTTTGGGAGTTGCTACAAGACTGGTTGCTTGCTTCCCGGACTCACACAAGCTTGGACAACGATCCCCACACTCTTCTAAAGGGCTGGTTTGTAAATTTCAGACTTGCAATTTTTGGTTATTGCGAGTTTTGGGCTGGTTACAGGATGTGTCTCAAGGATTCCTGGTATAGCAGGTGCTTAGGGCAAGCATTGGGGACACTTGCTCGCGGAGAACACAGGTTTCTGGATCAGTTTCTCGCGTGGAAACAGGGCCTAAAGATCCATTTACATCTTGTGCAGGGCGGAGTACTTGTGATGATTGTGATACTCTTGTGCAGGGCGGATGTACCTGTGAAGAGGCTTGTGCAGGGCGGATGTACCTGTGTGTAGGGCGGATGTACCTACAGATTCTCTTGTTTGAAATGTATTCATTCATAATGTATTTGGAAGAATCAGGTGCAGGCTAGTGGTGAATCCCCAGGCACCCGTAATCTTGTACTTTGCAGACTCTTTTGGTAATATAACCTAAAGGGGGGGGGTCAGCCTATCATCGATCCCTTTATGTGGTGTTCTGTCATTTTCAGCTTTGTGGTTGTAATGCTCAAGTGTTAAGTGCTCAGAATCTTGTTCACATTTATACGATTCCAATACACGCGTCCGCCTCTCGTTACATTGGTATCAGAGCTCAGTTTTTCCCCTTATTGGAAAACGGTCTGAGGCTTGGAATCATAACTGGTGACCTGATTTGAGTGTTATGGACAGCCGCATTTCTGACAGTGTGGAGAACACATAGGACCGTGAATTTCATGGTACAAGGGATGCAAGAGATGCTGCAGGCAATGATGTCTATGGAGATGTAGGTACTCATGACACTATGCATTCTGATTTGGAATCTTTGAGGCGTCAAGTGCGACGCTATAGGGCTGAAACCGAAGAGCTCAGGTCATTGAAAAATGACCCGGATGTACAAAGGGTGTTGGCTGCAAAGGCAAAGGCTTCGGTCCATGAAGTCACTTTTGAAGCAATTGCAAAGGAAATGGATGTTGAGAAACCCCGAGAGCTTGCACTTGCATACCTAATGGTTAAGGGTGATGTATACACCGAAGCAGATGGTAGATTGGCTTTCAAGAAGCCACCCCTCATGGCTGCCCGTGATGGTGCACATGATGCACAACAAGCAGGAAGAGCACAGCAAGTGCCAAATGCTGAAAGGACAAGAGTCCCTGGTGCTAGGCTTGATGCAGGTCAAGAGAAGAGTAAGGATGAGGGATCCTCTACTCATTCCCGCTTTGCTCCAAGAAGACATATCCGTTCTCGTGTTGAGCTTTCCACTCATTCGGAGAGTGTGGCTCAAGAGAGAACGAAGAGGGATCGTGAATCTTCATCGCGGCATCATCACCATGGAGATGAACAGGATGTACATAGGGATGCACATAGAAGGAAGAAGCCTGGAGTGTTCAAGTCCGGTGACAAGGATGTAAAGTTTGAAAACTTTCAGGGACGGATGGACTCTACCAAAGCACTTGCTTTCATTAGACAGTTTGAGATAGCTTTTTGCAATGAAGACTTTTCGGAAAAGTCTATGCTCAGGCATGTGGGAATGCATCTCAAGGATACGACAAGTGATTGGTGGCTTGCAAAAACACTTGATGGAAGTGCTGCCCCAACTTGGTCTTCTTTCAAAATTCAGTTTTATGATCAATTCTTCCCACCAAACTTTGCAAAGGATGTACGCAAGGAGTGGGATTGGCTGTCCCAAGATGAGGGAGAGTCCGTTGCTTCATACATAGCAAAGTTTTGGAAAGTCCTTCTCAAGGTTACTCCATTCATGAAGATTGGAGAGGACGAGAAGAAGAGAAAGTTTGAATCGGGGCTCCATCACATCATCCAACAAAGCTTGGGAGTGTACCCAAATAAGACCATACAAGAGCTTATACACTCAGCCATGATTGCGGAGAACTTGCACATGAAAGCACCCACAAATAAGCCATTTGCAGGTCAAAACAAGAGCAAATTCAAGGCTGGTTATGACCAGAAAAAGGGTGGACAGCCACCTAAGAATGCTCCCAAAGATGGCCGAGATGCAAAAGATGACTCTGAAAAGAAGCCGGGGGGTAAACGCCACAATTTTGGGCTCTCAAAACAGCAATTGGAAGAGTACAGGAAGGCTGGAAAATGCTTTAAGTGTGGCAGTAAAGATCATATATATCCTAAATGCCCACAGAATCCTAAGAATGCTGAGCCTAATGTGGAAAAGCCTCTTGTGAATGTTGTACCCGATGTGCAGGGTAATACAGGGCATGAGCCCAAGAGTAGAGTCATATGCAAGGCTTGGGGCAAATTAAAGGATCAGCCCGCTTTGTTTCTTTTTGATGATGCTTCCACAGATAACTTTATATCCGTACAGATGGCTGTTGCCATAGGTCTCAATGTGGAAGACATGGGAATGCAAATGAATGCAGATGCCGCCTTTGAGGGCAAACAGGTTGATGTAACTCCGGTTATCGGTAAACTCCGTGTACAAATACAGGACTACCTTGATTATGAGAGCTTTCTAGTGGCTCCTCTTACAGGTTGTGATGTTTTGTTGGGGATGCCCTGGCATCACCGTTTAGAGCCTGTCAAGGCTTACAAAGAGAAGAAAATCAGCTTTGTACATAGAGGCCGTGAGCACTCTATAGATGCTGGTACTACTGGAAGTACCATACCTCTTGTAAGCCATGTACAAATTAATAAGGCAATAAAGAAATCAGCTTGTTCTTACTTGGTTTTTGTACGTGATACCATTGAACATTCTAGTGTTGATGTTAGTGCATTAGATCAAGACAAGCTTAACTTTTTGAATGAGTTCAAAGATTGTTTTGCAAATGCTTTGCTAGCAAGGTTGCCACCAGAGAGGCCGGAAGATCATTGTATAGATCTAATTCCCGGTAGCTCTCCACCTAATAGGCCACCATATAGGGTGAGTGCTAGTCAACAAGAAGAGATTATGGCACAGGTGAATGAACTTTTGGAAAAGGGTTTGATTCGGCCTAGTTCCTCGCCATATTGCTCGCCGGTACTTCTTGTTCAAAAGAAGGATGGTACTTACAGGATGTGTGTTGATTACCGTGCCCTCAATAAGATAACCATCAAGAATCGGTTTCCGATTCCGCGCATTGATGACATCTTGGACAAGCTTGAAGGTTTGGCATGTTTCAGCCAAATAGACCTCAAGAGTGGGTATCATCAAGTGAGAGTGGCACCTCAAGATGTACACAAGACTGCATTGAGGACAGCCTTTGGTCTTTATGAGTTTTTGGTGGTGCCTTTTGGCCTTGCAAATGCACCCGCTACCTTCAACAGGATGATGGACAGGGTGTTCAGAAAGCATAGAAAGTTAACGGGTATATTCTTTGATGACATTATTGTATTCTCAAAGAATGAAGCCCAACATCGTGAGCACCTGGCTATTTTGTTTAAAGAGCTTAAGGAAAATCAGCTCTACATAAATGCAAAAAAGAGTGAATTCTTCCTCCCAGAGATTCACTATCTTGGTCACATTGTATCAAAGGATGGTGTGCGCATGGATCCCGCAAAGATACAAGCCATGCAAGAATGGCCAGAGCTGAAATCAGTCCATGAAGTGAGGAGCTTCCTTGGTTTATGTGCTTACTATAGGAGGTTCGTCAAGCATTTTGCTTTCATTGCCGCTCCGTTACATGAGTTAACGAAGAAGAAAGCAATCTTTAAATGGACACAAGAAGAGAGAGATGCCTTTCAAAAGTTGAAGAGTGCAATCATCTCGGGACCGGTACTTATTATTCTGGATTTGCACAAACCTTTTGTGGTGGAATGTGATGCATGTGGGGACTGCATAGGGGCTGTTTTGAACCAAGAAGGACATGCCATTGCCTATGAGAGCAGACGCTTGCAACATGCAGAGCTTCACTTACAGGTTTATGAGAAGGAGTTGTTGGCGGTAATTCATGCTCTTACTATTTGGAAACACTATCTTTTAGGGGCTGATTTTATGGTCAAAACTGATCATCAAAGTTTGAGATACTTTTTGACTCAAAGTAAGCTCTCAGAGAAGCATATGAGATGGGCAAATTTCCTCTCAATGTTTCATTTTCAGATTTTACACACTCCAGGGAAAAAGAATGTGGTGGCAGATGCCTTATCTAGACGACCACAGGTTCATGCTATTACAGTTGCATACCATGAGGACTTATCGGATATGCGTAATACTTATCATCTGGATGAGGATTTTGCACATGTATGGGCTGATTTGCAAGAGGATATTGCTGTCCCATCTTATGTCATAAGAGATGGATATCTCATGATGCAAAATTGTATGTGTGTGGTAAAGAACCTTCGCCATAAGGTTATGGATGAGTGCCATGCTCCTCCATATGCAGGTCATAGAGGCATTTTGGCCACAGCACAAGCTTTGGAGAGGTATTTCTTTTGGCCAGATATTCGCAAGGATATTGAAGCATATGTACGTGAATGTATGGTATGTCAAAAGGTCAAGTTTGACCGACATAAAGCACCTGGATTGCTTCAGCCTTTGCCTATACCAAATGAACCATGGGAAAGCATTGCTATGGATTTCATTATGGATTTGCCAAGGACGCCAGAAGGAAATGATGCTATTTGGACCATCATTGACAGGTTCAACAAGCAGGCACATTTCATTCCCGTGCGCAAGACAATAAAGCCAAATCATATGGCTAGGATGTTTTTGGCACAGATATTCAAACACCATGGCATGCCTAAATCTATTGTGGGGGATAGAGATCCTAGAACCACAAGCTTATTTTGGCGCGCATTGTTTGACAATATGGGTACAAAGCTGAACTTCTCATGAGCTTACCATCCACAGACAGATGGGCAAAGTGAAATAGCAAATTCAGCCGTCCTCGACTTGCTGAAATCTTATGTATCCGACCGCAAATCGGATTGGGAGAAGTATTTACCACTTGTGGAGTTTGCCTACAACAATACGGTACATACTTCTACGGGCAAGGCGCCCTTTGAGATTATCTTTGGCAAGGTGGTACTACCACCCATCCTTCGTACAAAGGATGAGATTTTTGCAGCAGATGAGTATGTTAGAGTCTTGGATACTGCATTTGCACAGGTACGGACAGCCATAGAGAGGTCTCAAACCAAGAATAAAAAGGCAGCTGATAAGCATAGAAGGGATGTACAATTCAAACAAGGTGATTGGGTCTTGCTGAAATTTGAAAAGGCACGCCTTCGGAAGAGGCCAGGGAAAGAGGGAAAGTACCCTAAGCTTTCCAACAGGTACTATGGACCTTTTCAGATCTTGGAGAAGATCAATGATGTTGCATTTCGGCTTGTACTCCCAGATCATTGGAACATGCATAATGCTTCTCATGTGAGCCTATTGAGGCCTTATGTGGGACCGACACCGTTTGAGCCGGTTTTGGAAGACCCACCCGAGGTGGATGAGCTGGAAGAGATTCTTCAACCTGAACGAAAGCTTGCGGGAGGGAAACTTGTTCGTAGGTACCTTGTGAAGTTCAAGAATTATTCAGCGGCCTAGAAACATGCGGATGCATGTATGTATTATACCTGGGCATGTGTATGGATCATATGAGTGGATGCATATGAGTCCAAGGACATGGCAGGACATTTGTGGACTCTCGGGCGGTGCCCGTGTGGATTCCGGCCATGCACACATGGTGTGTTATGATGGCAGGCGGAATATTTTCAAGTACAAGAATGATGATAGGTGGTTCTCCAAGTTTACATGTGCACAATGCATAAATGATGCATGCCATAACTTTATTTTACTTTGTGTGACATTGTCTTGCTGCCTGGACAATGCTTGTTATTTTGGCTTGTGAAGTCCGAGGGACCGGGGACGCCCGGGCACCTTGTGGACACGTGTGTGCACTCCTGTTTGGGCCGAAAACTGTGGGCTTATGGGGTTTGCAGGTGGTAAGTGCGTCCACACTCAATTTACAGCTTACTTCATTTACTACTAAGGTTTATTGGTTTGCATGTCCACACTCATTAATAAGTGGCCGGACAACTTATAATGCGTTCGCATTTGGTTGGACCAAAATTAATGAAGTCCGGACAGCTTATGGCCATTTCCCATTTGGTTGGACCTAAACTTATAGAAACAGGACAAATGGAGCACTATGGGCTGGACACCTACTTGGACACCTTATGGAGACACATGTCAACCAGCATGTGTACCCACCAGGCCCCTGAGGTGGCACCTGAAAAAGGCGCCTCCCTCAAAAGGCCCTTTTGGGCTGTTTTACTCATTATTCAACATATTGGAGAGCTGGTTGGAGCTTTGGGAGTTGCTACAGGGCTGGTTGCTTGCTTCCCGGACTCACACAAGCTTGGACAACGATCCCCACACTCTTCTAAAGGGCTGGTTGGTAAATTTCAGACCTGCAATTTCTGGTTATTGCGAGTTTTGGGCTGGTTACAGGTGTCCAAAGTCAACTTGGACAGTACAGGACAGCTCTAAGGACCTCCACAGGACTGTAGGACCCTTTACAGGTGGATTTCTCGCGACAGAAAGTTGCTGTTTTGGACTGGTTATTGCACAAAACAGACCGGACAGTAATGGAATATGTGAGCATGGATGTGTCTCAAGGATTCTTGGTATAGCAGGTGCTTAGGGCAAGCATTGGGGACACTTGCTCGCGGAGAACACAAGTTTCTGGATCAGTTTCTCGCGTGGAAACAGGGCCTAAAGATCCATTTACATCTTGTGCAGGGCGGAGTCCATGTGAGGATTGTGATACTCTTGTGCAGGGCGGATGTACCTGTGAAGAGGTTTGTGCAGGGCGGATGTACCTGTGTGTAGGGCGGATGTACCTACAGATTCTCTTGTTTGAAATGTATTCATTCATAATTTATTTGGAAGAATCAGGTGCAGGCTAGTGGTGAATCCCCAGGCACCCGTAATCTTGTACTTTGCAGACTCTTTTGGTAATATAACCTAAAGGGGAGGGGGGTCAGCCTATCATCGACCCCTTTATGTGGTGTACTGTCATTTTCAGCTTTGTGGTTGTAATGCTCAAGTGTTAAGTGCTCAGAATCTTGTTCACATTTATACGATTCCAATACACGTGTCCGCCTCCCGTTACACTGACACTTGTTAGAAAGTGGATCCAAGTGAGACAAGTGGCCTCACACATGTCACTCCAGCTATTGTGTGGCTCTCCACTTGTCATTGTAGCCTTCTCTTGCCATTTTAGCTCATGGGAGGCCCAAATCTATAAATTGGAGCTCTCTCTCTTCATTAATGGAGGCTCTCTTGCTGTACACTAGCCTCTACCACCATTACATGCTACCCTAATGATGGCTACTCTCTTTCTCTCTCTCTTGAAGGCTGCCCATGAAGAATACCGGCTGTTGGGGACTGTTTTGGAGGCTTCCATCGTGAAGAAATACTGAAGGCAAGGGTATTTGATAATTTATTATAATTTCTAGCCATTGTACTTGTTGTACCAGCCGTACCAGCCATTGTATTGGCTATACCAGTCCTTGTACTTGTTGTACCACCCATTGTACGAGTTGTACCAACTTCTATACTTACTGTACCAACCACTGTACCTGCTGTACTAGTCATTGTACATATTGTACCAATAGTTGTACTTGCTGTATTGGCCACCGTACAGGGTGTACCAGCCACTATACTTGTACTAGCCATTGTACCTGTTGTATTGGTTGAATGGAGAGTTGTACTTGCTGTACCAGCTCTATTGCATGAAGACCCGTGGTTTTTGGAGAAGAATCAGTACCCACACGGAGGTATATGGATTATATTGTTGGCTCAGCATTTCTACAGCCTATGTTCCGGCTTGGTTGCCTCGTGTTGGGCTGTGTTATGGCATTTGTATATAGATAATCCGGCATCTCTCGTGGGGAGAGTAAGGCCCTCAAAGCTTGTTCTCCTTGGGTAATAAAATACTCCAAGGGGGGGGGTCGGCCCATTCCGGTCTCTATGCGGTGTCACACGTGCAAGCTCCATTTTCAGCATTTGTGGATGTTTTGTCCAGCTTTTATGTTTAAATGTTTTAATATGCATTGATGGTATCAACAAGTTTGTCAAAGGCCCTAGTCCCCCGTGCACCGCCGAGAGTTACAGTCCGTCCCCCCCGTCCCTTGTGACTATGGTTTTGATAGCATTTTGACTTATTTGGGCAGTCCTAGAGTGCCCGAGACAGGGAAAACAAGGTGCTTTTGTTGTTACAAGGCTGAACTAGCATTAGGGTTTGCATTGGAAACCCTAATTAGGGTTTTGGAGCCATTTTTTACGGTTCCATTGGAGGCCCCGTCAAGGTGTTTTTTCTTGAAAGACCTTTGGATAGCCCCCGCGTACCCTTTGGGGTGATGTGCCACACCAAAAACTTTGGAGTTCTCCTTGGTGTGTGTCACCCAGGTAGTGGATTGTCTCTTGCTCATTTGATGTCATTTGAAGAAGCAGCTGTGACTTCTCTCAATCTTGCTTTGTAGTGTTACAACATCACATGCACCTTGCACTGGAGTGCTATGTGACACACTAGCTCTACATCAGTGAACCATTCATCAGGAGGAATTACCTTTTTTAGGAATATTTTGTCGTATGCCGTGGCCCCATTGTGAGCTCTTAGTCTAGGGACAGTCAGGCACGGGCTATGTAGGTCAGTCTCTGAGCCTTAGAGGTCAGTCAAGCGCGAGTCCTCTTAACCCACTTGGAGAATTTATGAGATAGTGCATGTAGTGTCAACCTTAGTATTAGGTTTGCATTAGGAGCATTTAGGTAAGCCTTGGGCCAGGCCATGGCATGGCCAGCCCATAAAGGGCATCATCCAGGCCATAGGAGGGCTTGGGCAGCCAGTCGGCTGCCCTATACTTGCCCATTGCCTGTTGGCTAGCACAACAGTCTCACCATGGGCTGTCGGCCAGCTTAACAGCCTCCTCATGAGTAGTTGGCCTGCAGCATTTCCTTTAGGCAGCAGTCGGCCAACCGAATAGGAGGAAGGGATCTGTCGTGGGAAGCATCAGGTCAGCCAGCATCAAACGTTAAAATATTAATATTTGTCCACAAGGAGTTGGCCGACAGGGTATGAACTAGCCGACTGGATGCGCATCCCTCCCATTCCTTCGGTCAGGTATTCAGCAAATTCAGGCAAGGTTACGAGTAGTTCCAAGCATTCCTAGGTCTCCACGAAGGGCATCTTCAGCATTCAGCCAGCATATGTGCATCCCTTAGTTTTGGGATTGCATAGTGGTCATTGAAGTGCCATTCCAAGGAGCTCGGACAACATTTGAATCAGCTTGCGTTGGGTCTACATCGTCCTTGCGTCTGGCAGTCCTCAGTCATTCTTCATACCCATTGTAAGCTCTCCAAAGATCAATATAAGCAAATACTCCTGCTTGCACGGGAGGGCCCCTTCACTGAGTAAATTGGGATCCAATACTACGTTGACTCTCATCTGCTTTCTCTCTCTTCTACTCTCTCTAGGTGGAATTGCACAGACACACGGGTTTAAAGAAGGCTTTGTTGTGCGTTATGACGATCAACCTCTTGCATGCTACATTGGTATCAAAGCTGCAGGTTTTAACCGAACTTGGCTACCCTAAAGTGAGAGCATTCCGTGGATGGTAAAACTGCGGTCGGGAAAAACCACTCAGGCCTCCACAATGTCAGGAGGGACATTGTCACCAAGCTACAAGGAAGATATCGAGTTCTGCAGGGAAGACACACCGCCTACTGAAACGCTTCTGCCAAGCAATGAAGATTCCATCAAAAGCAATGCTTTTGGAGCAAAACAGGTTGGTATGGCAGCAAATTGAAGCCAAAGAAGAAGAAGCGGCATAAGAAAAACAAGCTAAAGAAGAGGTTGAAAAAGCCAAAGCAGCAGCTTAAAAAGGTAGAGAAGAAGCAGAAAAGCCCAAAAAGCTCTCAGAATTGGAAAAATTATTTCTTCTCATGGAGCAACAAAGGCACACAGATTGTCTAGCCAAAGAAGCTTGCCATGAGGTTGAACGAAGGGACGAGGAAGCTAAAGGCAAGGATGAAGAAGACCGAAAGCAGGCAGACCAAGCTACCGGTGAAAGACTTCATCGTGAGGCTATGCAACTCCAAAATCAGCAGTTGATAGCCACTATGTAGGCGAATGTTTTGTCTATTCTTCCTACACCGGTGAACCAAGACGCAAGTTCCTCCACCACCCCAACCACGACTGTCATACGAGCTCAACCAAACTTCAGTAAGTATGATGGTAAGTGTGATCATGCTGCAGTTTTACAATTCATTCATCAATTTGTGGTAGATTTTCCTTTGGCTAAGCTCTCAGATCCACAAGATCAAGTCCACCTGGCAGCACGTCACCTTTTAGGCGAAGCGGTCACTTGGTGGCAACATTGGTCGAGTCTACACGTAGACCCGTGCACAGGGGCTCCATAGTATGTATGGGACACCTTTGTGTCTGACCTAAAGAAAAGGTTTCTCTCTCCACAGTACATGACCAACGTGGAGGATGAGTTTTACAAATTCTTCCAAAATGGGTCACCCGTGCTAACTTACTCTAATAAGGTAATCACGTCAGCGCAACAATTAGGTATATCCAAGGAGGATAAAATGAAACAATTCATTAGAGATCAGGATACAAACATTAGGTTTACTGTATGTAACTTTGAGCCACAGTCTTATGACAAGGCTCTCACTCTTGCTCAAAATCAAGAAATGATGCTGAACGGAGGTAAGCCCAAGCAACCCTAGACTAGCTCCAAACCCCAATAACAATCATCCACAACCCAAGAGTCATTATCTCGGGGGGTGGGGGGGAAGGGGGCTCAAAATAGTAGAGACAATAAGAAAGAATCCCAGGGCACTTCAGGAGGTAAGAAGGACAAAACCTTTGCACCTAAGAAAACACCAAGGAGGGCATCAGTGGTGGATATCTCCAACCAGAAGAGCAAACATGGTATAAGGGGGAGAACAAACGTTTCTTGTGCCACACTGTGGGGCATGGTAACAAAGATTGTACCAAGTGGCAGGCTGCGCAAGTAGCCAAAGCCTCTCACTGTGCTAGGAGACCATCCAACTTTAGTGTTAATGGGGTTGCTAATTGAAAGCAGTTTACTGGCTGCGGACATAAATCAATGATGATCTTCCTCCGCAACTCTCACCCAGTCGTCTTGAAGATCATCGCATTGAGTTGGTCCCTGGGACACAACCACCCAGTAAGTTTCCCTATCACCTTTCTAGGGCACTGGAGAGTGAATTGGAACATCAAGTTTCCTAGCTACTCCGCCTAGATTTATCCGGCCGTTATCCTTGCCCTTTGCTGCACCTATCTTGTTTGTGCAGAAGAAAGACATGTCTGCACGATTATGCGTGGACTACAGGGCTCTTAACAAGCTCACAGTAAATAGATTCCCAATGCCCAGGATTGAGTATATCCTTGAGCGACTCAACGGTGCAAAGTTTTTTTTCAAAGATAGATCTCAAGAGTGGCTATTATTAGGTTTAGATCTTTACGGTTGACATTTCAAAAACAGTCTTTAGGATTGAATGTGGGCATTACGAGTTTGTGGTGATGCCATTTGGTCTCACCAATGCACCTGCGACGTTTAACAATATGTCTGGAGTATTTGTGGAGCCCATTGTTTATCTTTTCAGATGATATACTCATTTTTTTTGCAACTACAGAGCAGCATGTGCAGGATGTCAAAAAGGTCTTGCAAATTTTGCGAGACAATGCGCTCTACATCAATGCAAAAAAGAGCGAATTTGGAGTAGAATAAATCCATTATCTGCGAATTTGGATTAGTCTAGACCCTAAAAAGGTACGAGCAATTCTCGAATGGGATGTTCCCAAGAATGCACAAGAGGTCCGCTCTTTTGTGGGTCTCTGCCAAGCATATAGTATCCACATGGACAAATTTTCCGAGCTTGCAGCTCCTCCCGAGTCCTCTCACCGATCTGCACAAGGGCGTGCCGCGTGAAGACGAGTCGTCAAAAAGTTTCCGCCACTGGCAAAGCACTAAAGGCATTTCATGGAATGAAAAAAGTGGCCTTTGAGTCTCCGGCTCTCAAATTGGCTTCATGGAGGCAAAGCGCGTTGAGGAGGGCTTCTTCATCTCCAAGTCGTTGTGATGGCGGAAGATAGCGAGGACCTTGACTTTTTGAATGAAAAAAGTGACAATATGAGTGGCTTGTGTCACCACAGTTTTCACCCAGTCTAACTTGCCTATGTTCTCCATAAGCAAGTCAAGGCAGTGAGAGGCACAAGGAGTCCATACTATGGACTTAAACTCCGCCTCAAGCAAAGGGCTCATCTTATGGTAACTGGACGCTTTGTTCGTAACCACTTGAACCACATTTTCGGGGCCAACCTACAAGGATGATGTATGCATGAAATTTGAATGAGAATATGCCATATGGAAAATAAACGAGACTTGAAAGTTGAGTAAAAGGCAAAGGCTAAACTTTAAAGCTTCAAACTCAAAAATTGAAATTGTATCTCATCTCGATTATGGCTTGTTGAATGTGGCGATAGATGAAATTGCCTGAGGTTTTATTCCCCGCCTTTTCGGCATCCAGGGCCCGCAAGAATTAAGTGCCAAGAGGGCAAGATACTTGAATGTTGAGGATGCCCCTCTTGTTTCTATCGGTCCATCCGTCTGAGAGAATGGAATGTTCACCCATCCTGCTCGGATGGGCTCGAGGGTCTTGTTGATTCTCTGCTCGGATGGGCTCGAGGGTCTTGTTGATTCTCTCCTTTTCTTCATCAAGTGCCTTCGTACGCATGTCGTTGTAGGTGGTATCATGCGAAGGGCCATGGCATGGTCCTACTTTGGCAATTGCTCTCACCATCCTTTGCCATTGAGTAGTTTTAAGGACACGAAATACGACATTGCACTCAATGCAATCTCCACATTTGCCTCTTGTTGCTTTGCATGGACCCAAGAGAGAGAGGTCACATTCGCTCCAATGGTGCCTCCAAGAGTGACTTGCCTCTTGTGTGTGTAAAGCTTTTATAGCTTTATTAACATGATTAAGACTTCATTAATGGACATAAGACAAATACTGTAGGAAAAGATTGAGTGATTGCATTGAGACAAGGGTCTTTCTTAAATAGAGGCCGAAAGGGTACAACTGAAGAGGCACATCCTTGGGAAGGGGTGTGGCTCTTGAATCAATGGTTATGTCCTTTGGACTTAGGGATGTGTCTTTTAATTAATAGACATGTCCTTTGATAATGACCCATGTGTAAGGGTGTGATCCTTCACAGGTGTCTTTACAGTTAATGAGAGATTAAGGAGTAATTAGAGAGAGATTAAGAGAGTTAGTCACAATCGTGACATTCTTTCCCACTTAAAATAAGACCCCGGCTAAGAAGAGATGGTTGTCTTTGAAAGAATTTCCAAAGAAGTTCTGGATATTCTTGTAAGTCTTCCATCAGTTTGCCAAGTAGAGTCGGAATCATCAAGATCTCTCTATTTAACCAAAAATTGTGTAGTGAGCTTATGTCGTGTTCCTTTGTGTCTGACATCAAGAATTGTCTCTGGAATTAAGAGTATGTGTTCATCTTTGATTTTTGGAACATAATCCAAAATATCTAAAACTGGGAAATCACTGTCCACAAACTTCTTGAGCCAAGAAATATGGAAAGTTGGATGAATTCTACCCCAAGAAGGCGGTAACTCCAACTTATAACTGAGAGATGAGTTCTTCTTAATAATACGAAAGGGTCCATAATATCTTGGGCGAAGCTTTGGAAAGACTGATTTCACTGTCTTGTATCGATGAGGGGCAACATATAATAATACCAAGTCTCCTTCTTGAAACTCAATGTGACGATGATGCTTATTAGTTGTGTGTTGATATTGCTCTTGGACAAATTGACCATCTTATCCTTAATCTGTAACAGAATATCTTGCATTTCTTGAATGAGTTGGTCTGCTAAAGCCACTTTATGTTGAAGAACAAAGTTGGCAAGAACCAGGGGAGTATGGCCATAAGCTACTTGAAAAGGTGTCATTCCAATAGTTGAATGATAAGAATTATTATAAGCAAATTTCACCAAAGGTAAATATTCTTCCCATGAAGCTAATCGAGACTGAACATAATGACACAGCATTTCTTCCAGAATTTGATTAACTCGTTCCGTTTGTCCATGTGTCTGTGGATGATAAGCAGAGCTAAAGAGTAAATTTGTACCAAGAGACTTGAATCTTGAAGTCCAAAAATGTCTTGTAAACTTTGGATCTCGATCAAAAACTATAGATTTTGGCAATCCATGAAGTTTGAAGATATACTGTATGAATAGTATTGCAATATCCAAAGCTTGGGTTGCTTTCTTGCATGGAATGAAATGTGCCATTTTAGAAAATCTGTAAACCACCAGAAGAATTTATGTATTGCCTTTAGAAGAACGTGGCAATGAAGTGATAAAATCCAGACTAATACTTTTCCAATGTTCATTGGGAACTGGAAGTGGTTGAAGAAGACTAGCTGGAACTTGTCTGTCAGCTTTCATACATTGGCACGAAAGACATGCTGTGATAAATTTAATAACATCTTGCTTCATTTGAGGCCAATAGTATGTAGCTGTCAAAAGACGATATGTCTTGTTGATGCCTGGGTGTGCAGCATAAGTGACCTCGTGATGTTCTTTCACTAATACTCTTCGAACATGAGTATCATGAGGTACACAAATACGATCCTGCTAATATAATAAACCATCCACTATTGTATATGCTCCATAAATCTCCAATTTGGAAGGAGTTGCATTTTGAGAATTGAGAATTTGAAATGCATTTCCAAAATCACGATTCTATGAATAACGGTCCTTGAAACTTTGAGGTATATCCATTTCAATTCTAGAAATAGCCAAGACCGAAGTTGGCGGCATACGACTGAGGGCATCCGCAACCACATTGGAAAGACCATGAACATATTCAATTGTCATATGAAAATTGACTGAGAATTCAATCCAACGCGCTTGCGTAGCATTCATAACTAGCTGCTTGAAGATGTATTTCAAAGAATGAAGATCTGTTTTCATCACTGAAATGGCACCAAGGAGATAATGTTTCCATGCACGATAGGCATCGGCCAAAAATTCCTTGTCATATACTGGGTATCTTACTTGAATTGCAGAGTGCTTATGACTGTTAAATGCAATAGCACGTCCTTGTTGCATCAAACGGCACTAGTGGCAATATCAGAAGCATCTGCATAAACATCAAAGGGGAGAGGCAAGAGCGGACTTTAAAAGTTCTGTGAGAGGAGCAGCTATTTTTGAAAATCGATGAACCTTGGTGTGATAGAAATTGGTAAGTCCCAAGAAAGAACGAACATCATGGATGTTTGTGGGAGTTGGCCAATTGACAATAACCTATATTTTCTTCGGATCCACAGAAACACCGTCTGCTAAAACAACATGTCCAAGGTACTCCAAGGATGTTTTGAAGAATTTACTTTTGCCTGGATTAATGTAAAGAGCATTGTCACGAAGCACTTGGAAAACGATCTTAAGATGTGCCTTGTGTTCTTCTATATTACGATTGAACACTAGGATGTCATCAAGATAGATAATAACGAACTTGTCCAGAAAAGGATGAAAAAGATCATTCATTAGACTCGTAAATGTTGCAGGGGCATTGGTTAACCCGAATGGCATGACCAGGTACTCGTAATGACCATATTTTGTGTGAAAAGCTGTCTTATATTCATCACCTTCGTGAATGCGAATTTGATGATATTCAGACTTAAGATCAATTTTGGAGAAGACCTTTGCATGGAGCAATTGATCAAACAATTCATCAATGCACGGAAGAGGATACTTTTTCTTGATAGTTAACTTGTTAAGGGCACGACAGTCGATGCAAAGGCTCATAGACTTATCCTTCTTTTTCACTAAAAGTACTGGAGCTCCAAAAGGGCTTTTGCTTGGTCGAATATGTCCTTTCTCCAAAAGTTCAGTAAGTTGTCGCTGTATCTCCTGAGATTCCGTAAAAGAAAGTTGATATGGAGCACGAGTAGGTGAAGCACTTCCAGGAAGGAGATCAATAGCATGGTCGACTGGTTGCCGAGGTGGGAGAACCACAGGAAGCTCCTGAGGAAAAAGATCCGAGTATGGAGCAAAGATTGGTTGCTTGATGTACATCACCTTCGTATCTATGTCCTCGGGAGGATCTTTGGCTTAATAGAGCATTAAAAGTGCTGAGGAACAACCACTCTTGTGGACCCACCGTTTTGCTTGAAGAGCTGAAAGGGTTGGTGTAGAAGGTTGGTCTTTGATGCCTTCGAGTGCCACAAGCATATCATTTTGAGCAAATTGTATGGAATTGTTCCGGAAACTGATCAGGGGATCATATTGATACAACCATTCTTGACCAAGGATCATATCATAATGTGTCAAAGTCATGACTTGGAAATCCAATTTGTCACGATAGTGCTGAATTCGAAAGGAGAGGTGTTTGTCAATGGTGTTACACAAGATTGTGGAACCATCAGCAAGCTCTACCTCATAAATAACAGCACTTTGAGAATTTCGAATCTTCAATCTCTGGATCAAGGTGGTTCCCACAAAGTTATGAGAACACCCATTGTCAATGAGCACATGAATAGGGTGACTGGAAATAGAACCTTGAAGAACCAAAACCTGAGTAGACCACTGGGGTAACAGTGAAGAGGCAGCTTGAGCTGTGGTAGTAGCAGTGATCATTGAAGCATGTGCAATAGCATGGTGATTAACTGCACGCTTTCCTTTGTCAGCAAACTGGGGGTTTCTTCTCGGAAGTGAAGGGTTCAGCATTAGAATTCTGTCGATGGGTTGGTCTTTTGGGACACTCAAACCAACGATGAGGTCCATTGCAAATTGTGCACAATCTTGTCTTTTGTTGATCCCGTCTAGAAGGAACACTGGAAGGACGAGGATTGCGAGATTGGTCACGTCCACGATCCAAACTGCGTGGTTGGAAGGACTGAGGACGTCGGGATTGAAAAGAGGACGATCCTTCTGATCGGCGAGGGTGTTGAGAATTATTCCATTGGGGATTAGGCCGGGAGGTAGAAGTACCAAAAGATTCTCTGCGACTATCTCGGTTCATACGAGATCCATTGGCTTTCTGAAAGGCATTAGCTCGACCGGAAGAGGCTGAATTTCGAGAATTAATGTCTGCTGTTGGGGTAAAGGCATTATGCCCACCCTTATAGTGTGTACAAGCCCATAAGTTTTATAGTACATAGTACACTTAGTACTTTTAATGTACTAAGTGCACTGTGTACTAGAGCAAATATACATGTGTGATAGGCGAGTCACACACTCATACTTTGTGAGTTGACTTATCCCCACATGTCTCTCTCTCTCTCTCTCTCTCTCTCTCTCTCTCCCTTCTTCTCTGTGTGTGTCTCCCACATGAAACCCTAACTGTTTCAGCTGAGCTTCTTTAGCTCCCTTCAACTGGGATCAGAGCCTCAGTGCATGATGAAGCGGCATCTGTAATTACTGGCTATGGCGGAACTGCTTCCAATATTGAGGACACCTGCATGCCAAGCTAGCACGAAGGCAAGTGTCTATGGACCGGCAGTTTGAGGAGTTTCACGCGCAGTTGGAGGAGTCGGGCGCCGTGCGGGAGAGGCTCCGTTCCATCGTCGCCAACCTCGATAGCGCAACTTGCCTCATGTAGGCTCTGCTCCTCCTCAACCACCACTCCACTCCGCCGTCTGTGACTTCCCAACATCAGCCCTTGCCCGTCTGCTGCACAGTCGCCGCCGCTGTCGGCTCCAAGGTATAGTCGCCCTACTCGTCTGCACGTTGCCGGTTCTCCCACGCCGCCTGCGTTTGCAGCCTGCCGTCTACGACTCAGTCCGGCAACCACCTCTTCGTCATTAGCTCCCGCATGCGTAGCTCAAAGTTCGCTCATTGCAGCCTGTGAACTCGGCTACACGAGTCAGCAAATACGACCGCCCCCCCCCCCCCCCCCCCCCCTTTCCTGCAACGAAAATAAAAAATTTTCAGAGGTATTTGCTTCAATTTTGGGATTTGCATGTCCATTATCATCAATTGAGCAGGTACAGGTCCTAATGGCTCAGATTTGAGCACAATTGGCAACATTGGGTGACATTGGTCACATTCCGGGTCAATTGGCAGGAAATTGGGTGTTAACATTTGGGGTTTTTGATGTAATTGTGCCATTGGGCATTCATACATGCTGTATGATGTGAGCAATCTCACATTCGGGGCTAAATTGCAGGAAATTGGAGTGTAAATCAAAGGGCTTTTGTGCCAATTGGGTTGATTTGCATGCAGGCACTGGCATTTGATGTTTTGGGCAATGTGTTGATGCCTGTCAAGCACTCAATGTGCCAGTAAATCAAGGGGCTTTTCAAGATTCTGTGCTTGTTAAAACTCAGTGCTATGGACAGTCCACAGTCGGATAGTGACAGGGCTGATATGGCCAAGATTCCGTATGCTTCAGCTTGTGGCAGTCTCATGTATGCCATGGTTGCTACCAGGCCGGACATTGCATTTGCAGTGGGAGTGGTTACTAGATACATGGCCAACCCTGGCAAGAAGCATTGGGAAGCAGTGAAAGGTGTCATGAGATACCTGAAGGGCACACAGGATATGTGCATCTGCTTTGGCAAACAGGATGCATTAGTGCATGGTTACACGGATTCGGATTATGCCGGTCATCCAGATAACCGGAAGTCTACTACCGGTTATGTGTTTACATTCACAGGAGGTGCTGTGTCATGGATATCCAGGATGCAGAAGTGCACTGCCTTATCTACTACAGAGGCCGAGTATATTGCAGCCACAGAGGCTTGCAAGGAGGCATTATGGCTATCTCGGTTTTTGGTTGATTTGGGTTATACAGGGGATATTCCATTGTTGCATTGTGACAGTCAGAGTGCCATCCAGTTGGCAAAGAACCCTGTCTTTCATGCAAAGACGAAGCATGTGGATGTGAAGTATCACTTCGTCAGAGAGGTGATAGAGAACAAGCTGATTCAGCTTGTCAAGATTCATACGGATGACAACCCGGCTGATCTATTGACAAAGAGTTTGCCTCCAGAGCGGTTTGCTCATTGCAGACACTTGATGGGCATTGGATGAGGCCAGTTTCAGCCTTGATATGGCCTTGTATATTATCATGTACATGCTGATTTTTTCTTTTCCTTCATTTAAGGGCACTTTGCCTTTAAGTGGGAGGTTGTTGGGGTAAAGGCATTATGCCCACCCTTATAGTGTGTACAAGCCCATAAGTTTTATAGTATATAGTACACTTAGTACTTTTAATGTACTAAGTGCACTATGTGTACTAGAGCAAATATACATGTGTGATAGGGGAGTCACACACTCATACTTTGTGAGTTGACTTATCCCCACATCTCTCTCTCTCTCTCTCTCTCTCTCTCTCTCTCTCTCTCTCCCTTCTTCTGTGTGTGTGTCTCCCACATGAAACCCTAATTGTTTCAGCTGAGCTTCTTTAGCTCCCTTCATCTGCAACGCGCTCGACATAACGTATGGCATCGGCAAGATCGACAGGATTATATTTCTGAACATCGGCACGCAGTGTGGGGTTAAGACCCTTCAACGAAGGCATGAAGTTTGTCCCCTGGGGACAAGGAGTCAATCTCTAGTATCAAGTGGGAGATATAAGAGGCCAAGGAACCAAGTTGGTCCAAATGGCGTAAGTGAGTATGGGCTTGGAAATCTGCATTGGCAGGTATGAACTGCTTACGGAGCACCCGCCCGAATTTTTCCCACGTTGTAACTAATTTTCCGGCGTGCTGTCGTCGTTGCCACCACAATAAAGCAGTGTCTTTGAGGAGGGATACTGCAAAAATCACCTTTTTGGAATGAGAAAGGGTCGTGGTTTAAAAGTATAACCGCAGTTTGTAGAGGCATTGGTCTAAGATGCGCTTATTGTGCTGACCACCATAAGATTTAGGGGTTTAATTTGTAATTTCTTTGTTTTACTGGCTTGTAAAAGACGATAGAGAGTTTTAAGGTCGTCGCCTTCTACCTCGGAAGGAATGATGTGCGTGTCCGTTGGTACTGTTGCTGAAACATCTGTTGCTGGTACAGAACTTGTGTAGGAGTGGCGATCCGTGTGGAGCTGCTAGATCTGTGAAGCCAAGGATACCATAGACTCCTGGAGTTGCTGTTGGAATTGTTGCAAAGCTGGTTGCCATTTTGGAGGAGCCGGTATGTCAACAGGTTTTGCCATGAGAGAAGATGCTGATGTAGAGGCTTCATGGTGACGAGGCTCTGGGGGTTTTTGCTGTTGATGACGCTGTTGGGCTTTAGTAAGAACCATCGGCTGGAGGGTGTGGCATCTAGAAATCCCATGAGGACAGGCTACGTACTGGTGAAGCGGCTATGGACCATCCAGTATAGTAAGGGCGATCCTCTTGGGCGGGGCTCGCACGAGAGTCTGCTACTGGAGAAGAAGCTACAGGGGTAGGGGTAGCTACTGGTGTCAAAGGTGTATACTCAGGTGTCGAGGGGCGTATCGTGAACGAAGCTGGATAAACGTTCTCAGAATAGCTGCAATATTCATGAAAAATGATGTTGCACTCGGGGAGGATGGCGCCCAAATAAGGATGATGCTCGAGTATAAAACAATAATGATGTTGCACTCGGGGAGGATGGCGCCCAGATAAGGATGATGCCTGAGTATAAAACAATAATGATCCAAATCCTATGCAGAAGCACAAACACGGCTCACCCAGATGTCGAACTCTCGGAGGTGAGAAGTCGGTGTGGCGATCTGAACACGGTAATGAGTGGGCTGTAAAGAGGGGGGCACACTCACTGGAACAGGGGCCGAGACCGATGGAGAAACATGGGTAGGAGAGGGCACTATGGACTGGGAGGGTGTATCATGTAAATAATTGAAATCATAGGTTTCCTCTACCATAAGTCGTCGGAGAAGAGGGTAATGTGTGTCCACGTGATCTGGGAGGTGCTCTTGAACCCGTAAAAAGTGAGCCCGCAAAAGAATGAAGTGGCAGGTTTCTGATATTCTAATACTCCCACATTATGTGAGATTTTTATGCCCAAGAAAATGAAAAAATCACACTTGAAGGAGGTTGCCATTACGAATGTTGTTGCTGTAGAAGAAGCACCAAAGAGATGGTGGCCGGCAATCCAATAGAAAGCTGCAACTGCTAGTGGCTGGTCCAAGCACGGGAGTAGCTAGCAGGAAGCCAACGATGAAGGGGGGTACTGTTTTGCTGAATCCGTGGAGAAGAGGAACGGCTGTAGGCTGGCGTGCGTAGAACCGTGTGCAGGGTGGCGGCGGGGGTGGGCTGTAACTGCTCACACAGGTGGCGCCGATCTGGAGGGGCCCGTAAGGTTAGTTTTTTTTTTTCTGAATGTGTTGTACACGTGCGAATTAAGGCCTAAGAGGCATAACCTTTGGGTGTGTTAATGATGTGGGTTTGTCCCGTTTTTAATTAAAAAAAATCAGCAAGTCGTCATGCGCTTATCAATGGGCAGCCGACTGGAGGGATATCCACGAAGGGATGCGACTGCTCATGGGAGGGGTGCCTGTCCATGAAAGGACACCGGCTGAAAGGTAAGCCTCCTGATTGAAGGCTTTTTTTTGTTTTGTCTTGCCTTTATTCAAGAGTGTCCTACATATGGCTGGCCCAAACTTAATCAAGAAAAATTGGGAGTTGGGGGCTGAATTTGATGGGGCATTCTCTCTTGCTCTTCTATTCAAAACTGGATGGGCGGATTGATTTTAGGGTTAGGGTTAGGGTTTGGGCATGTCACAGGGCGGAAAAAGTTTGCTCTGATACCATTGTAAAGCTTTATAGCTTTATTAACATGATTAAGACTTAATTAATGAACATAAGCAAATACTGGAGGAAAAGACTGAGTGATTGCATTGAGAGTCGAGACAAGGGTCTTTCTTAAATAGAGGCCGAAAGGGTACAACTGAAGAGGCACATCCCTGGGAAGGGGTGTGGCTCTTGAATCAATGGTTATGTCCTTTGGACTTAGGGGTGTGTCTTTTAATGAATAGACATGTCCTTTGATAGTGACCCATGTGTAAGGGTGTGACCCTTCACAGGTGTCTTTACAGTTACTGAGGGATTAAGGAGTAATTAGGGAGAGATTAAGAGAGTTAGTCACAATCGTGACAGTGTGGAACCTCAAACTCACTTGGTCTCTTTAATGAGGGGTTGGAGTTAGTTGGTTAAGGGAGAGAAGGATGCAGAGAAAGATGAGGAGGATGTATCCTTCACGGGGGGGATGATTTCGTCTCGAGCGGCGGCAACGGTGGGGAAGACTCTTCCACTATCAATTTCTTTGCCAAGCAAGGAGTTCTTCTTCACAATGCCGTCGGAAATGTCTTGAGGGATTATCTTGCAAGGTGCAATTTGCCCCCCCATCTTGGAGAGATGTGCAAGAAGCCTAGTGGCACTACTAGTGTAGGCCTTGCTACAATACTTGCAAGTCCACTTCCATGTCCCCGACTTCCCCTCGTTCTTCTCATGGGTAATGGCATGCAAAGTAAAGGCTTCAAGGTTTTCTCTCATGGTGAAAGAGGAGAGAGGGAGAAGAAAAGGGAGAGGCTTGAGGAAGAGGGAGAAAGAGGGAGAGGGAGGGAGAGGCTTGAGCCTTGAGGGAGAGGCTTGAGCCTTGAGGAAGAGGGAGATGCTTGAGAGAGCCTAGAGGGGAGAGAGGCTTGAGCCTTGAAGGAGAGCTCAAGGGAGAGGATAGACTTGAGCAATGAGCACTTGTGAGGGGAGGGTTGAGCAATGAGCACTTGTGACGATGGGGTTGGGGGAGGGGCTATTATATAGATATTATGGAGAGGCTCAAGCAAAGGCAACCAAAGGCAAGGCTCAAGCAAAAGCTAAAGCCCCAAAAACGCTCAAGAAACGGCTCTCGAAACGGTGGAAAAACGGGCAAAAAAACCGTATGAAAACAACGGTTAAAAAAAAAAACAGTTGAGTGAGATTTGACCATACCGCATACCGCCAGCGTACGGAACCATACTGACCGTACCGTACTGTACCTCCAAGGCGGTGCGCGAACTGGGTGCCACTATGCCTACAAACATGCATGAAGTAAGGAGCTTCTTGGGCCTATGCTCATATTATCGATGCTTTATATGACACGTTGCTCATGTTGCTCTTCTGTTACATGCTTTGACCAAGAAGGCTGTGTATAAAGGGGGCAAAGCTGAAAATGATGCTTTTGATAGTTTGAAGAGTGCTAACATTTTTGGGCCCGTACTTTTAGTGCCCGACTTGGAGAGGCCTTTCTCCATGGAAATGTGATGCAAGGGGAGACTGCAGAGGGGCTGACCTAAATCAAGGGGGACATGTGGTTGCATTTGAAAGCCGCAAGTGACATGATGTAGAGAGGCACTTGGGCATCTATGAGAAAGGGCTTCTAGCCGTGATTCATGCCCTTACAGTGTGGAAACACTATCTTTTAGGGGCTGAATTTATTGTTAGAACTGATCATCCAAGTTTGAGATATTTTCTCTCTCACCGAGCAGAACATGCGCATGGAATGAAACCTGGTTTACTTAAAAATGACTTGAATTCACTTAAACATTACACCATGAAAATGATTGAAAAGACGATTCCATGAAATGGAGCTGGGTGGAGGGAGAGATCTAAGCTCCACAGAGTGTGGGTAGTGCAAAAAGTGAAAAATGGCTTATAAGGCTATTAGCACCTAATTAGTAATTAAGAAGGTGATTAGGCTTAAAACAATAGCGAAATACTAAGCCAGGTTATGACACCAAGTTTAATTTTCAGCAATGTGATGGGCTATGGTGGATCAAATGCAAGAATCAACATGATTAGCAAGCAATTAGAAAGTGATTAAAGCAAGATTAGTGCACAATTAATATAATAGCATAATGTAGGCATGGATACTCAAAAACCAACAAATTCTCATGAGGCCAATGCCTTAATTTATAGATTTTACATCCACAAGGTTACAAGCACCCACTCCCCACCACTGATTTCTCCTTCATTTGTGCCACCTCCCCTCAAGCACTCATTCAAAATGCACAAGAGACCAAACTAGAGCCGGAATGGGCTGACCCCCCTAGGAATGTTATACTGCAATAGAGTGACGAACAAATATGGGGCGCCAAGCACAAATCTCCAATTGCAAAATGAATACAAAGTAACACAAGAATGGCCTTGACCACCCATGCAGCTATGCAAGGTAGTTGGTCAAGGCCCTCTGTCTCAGCGGCAACATCATAACAAGGACAACCTCTTCCCAGATGACATCAAATGGGAAGAAAACCCCTCTCTAATGCTACACAACGAGATAGAGAGGAGTCATAGCTTCTTATTCAAATGAGATCAAATGAACAAGAGACAATCCATTGCCTAGGTGGCACCACAGAGAACTCCAAAGTTTTAGGTGTTGCAACTTGCACATCACCCCAAAGGGTACGCGAGGGCTATCCAAAGGTCTGCCCCTTGACGGGGTGCCCAATGGAACCCTGTAATGGCTCCAAACGCTTATCAGGGTTTCCAATGCAAATCCTAATGCTGGTTCAGCCTTGTAACAGAAAAAACACGTTGTTTTCCTGGTCTCAGGCACTCTAGGGCTTCTTCAAATAAGTGAATGCTGTCAAAACTTGCAAACCCTAACATCCAGCCCTAAAATCCTAATTTGCAAATTTTCTCGCAATGAAACTTGGTACTAGATGAATCCTACGAAGAAGAAGCATTAGATGGCTGCCCCTCACCTATACTTGCTGTCCAACACTTGTAAACCCAGCTTTGGCTCAGCTCCCGATGACGAAACTTTGCGGAGAGATCAAGGACAACATGAAAACCTGTTTGCAGCTGGAAGTACATTATCAGGCTTGGTAGTACCATGAATGATGCAAATGCATGTACAACTTTGAGATTTCCCATTCACATATCAAGTACAAATACCTGGAGTCCCATACATCTGAAAGACCCAAGTCCCGTGTATATCTAGTCGCATTTGAAGACACACACAGGCCATCTGTGACATGTCCAAGACAGCCATTGGCCAACGATGGTAATGCACACTAGCCCATCCAGCCATCACCACAACCAGCAGTAGCCTTTAGCAGGTCCTAGGCCTAGGCTCCAGCCAATCCTGCCCCACAAGGTTGGCTTAAAACACTGGACAAACACGTGATAAGGAGTGGCCTGGCCTTGCCATCCTTACCATGTGATAAAAAACATAGCTTTTGGCTGCCCCACGAGTCCAAATCCCTCCAAACATAATTAGCAACTGCCCACATGATTAGGAAGCGCATGTGTGACATCGATTGCCTTACTCTCTGTGATGAGGATTTTCGGCTTCTAGCTGTGATTTTGTATTGATTCTTTCATACTTAATAGAAGTCTCTTTCTTGCCAAATTTTTTGAAGGATCCCTGCCCCCTGTCAATGGGGTTTACTCTCCCCAGCAGGATAATGCTTGTCATGCTTGTAGGTGTCTTCTGCTTGTCATGCTGGTGGGTGTCCATGTCTGTCCATTGACCTGAATGCAATTTTACGATGCAAATGTTACCATGGACCCATGCACAACTTGCAAGCAAGATGGGAAACTTCTTAAAACAGGAGAACTTCTAGTAGCTAATCACTGTTTGATACATCTAGCAATACCAGGGAGTCTAGTAGAAGTGAGAAAACTTCTAGTACCTAATCGCTGTTTGATACGTCTAGCAATTCCAGGGAGTCTAATAGAAGTGATTCATTAAACACTCCTGATTAACGAAAATGGACACCCTGCCTTCCGGGCCCCCTGCATGTGTGCGCAGCAGGTCCCCTTCCCTAAATTGTCCCCAGAGCATTAGCTTTACGTGATGAAAACAAAAGGTACAAGGCTGAATTCTACATTAATCTGTTCCCTCTTTGTGCTCTTGTATGTTCTAACCAAACCAGAACCTGCACGCTAACTGTTGCTCGCCATTGGCAGCACCATTGCTGGATATTGTTGTGGTGAAAATGTGTCAGATTTAGGGCAGTGGTCTGCATTTTTGCTTGCTAAAGGAATTGCTGCGATGAACAGGCTGACTGCTGGTTGGGCCCTAGAAGGGGGTTGTTGGACTCCTTTCACACCATATTGAAGGGCGCTTTGGCCCACAGCTTCCGGCCATCCATTTGGGCTGTCTGAGCTGTTTTGGAACCCCAGGCCCCCCCCCCCCCCCCCCCCCCCCCCCCCCCCGGGCCAGTCTGGACGCTCCCAATTATGGGCTGGCTGCAAAAGCTTCAAAACCATTACAGCACCGAAATGCCAGCATCTTTTTGCAGTTTAGTTTCTGATCTGTTCATTCTCATAGTCCAGGGCCTAAGGGCGGCTGGAACCCTTCATAGGCATGCACCTACATCTACCTTGTGTGCAAACCCTAGCTAGCCTACACTCAAGTTCATTGGTCAACTGTGCCCTTTCACAGAGGTTTACTAAAACTCTTCATTACCTTGCACCTTTCCTCTAAGTCGTCCTGATACATGCATCTAAGGGTGGGTGCATATGACATCCCCTCTTGCTTATCTTTCAATTGCCTTGGTTTTACCTGCACAGCCTAGATGAGCTGGCTTGTAGGTTCGTATTTGATGTGCCTGTCAGAGAAGCAGCCTCCTTGAATGTTCTCATTTGCGGAGACTGCTTGTATGTAAAGAAGCTTGAATTTCATCAACCAGAATGAGCATTTGATTTGTTTCTTGGGCCTTGGCTGGGGTAGCTACCACAGGTGTCTGGTCAAACTAGTCTAGAAAAGAGAGATTTTGAAAATCAAGTCCTGCTACAGTTGTGAAGGACTTATTTCCTACACACGGGAAGGACTTTTAAATCTTCTGCAGCTTCTTCTGACTTCTCACATGTCAATGTTGCTCCAGTGATGATACCTTGAATCATAGATTAAGTATGGCTTTCGTAGTTTCTGTCCTCCTGTGATCATAGGCTGATGATTTATAATAAAAATTCTTTTTTGGTCTTGATTTTTTTCCCCTCTTACAGGGAAGTTGACCAAAGAAAGGGCTGAGCATACATTCTGGATTGCTAGTTAACATAGCATTTGTTTAGTGTTTGAATACTTCTTGATGTCTGGACAGGGCTGATGGGCGCGAAATTCTGGTAGACAACAAGTTCATGAAGGCAAATTATCCAGTACTGGTAAAGTATTTTGCCCACCTGATGATGATTGGCTTGGAAACACTTGGATATGATCAATGTGTATGATCTCAACAGCAGCGTTGCCCACTTCCCCTTCTCTGTCTCTCTCTCTCCCCCCACCACCCCCCACACACACACCAACACATGCATATGCACACATGCAAGTGAAGCAAGGATTGACATGGTTTTCAATATCTTTCAACTATGTTTTTTCAGTTATTTTATTGTTGGATGCTGACAAATTTTACCGTGCTTTCAGCTGATTGAATTTTATGAAAAGCATTTGCGATACAGCTCGACAACCATGTAAATATTGACACGCTACAAGGCAGATCAAGACAGTCAGATTTATGCTATTAAACAATCTTGTCACCTCTCCCCTATATGAAGAACTACCTGGTTTAGGGAAAACCTAGATACATTAGAAGACGTGTAAGTTTTTGGGGGGAGCTGTTGTATTTATATTGCAGTCAAGTGGACTTTTTCTTTTGGGGGTTTGACTACCCAGCGTGTTTGATCTTGCCAGCTTAGTTTATTTCATTGGGTAGGTAATTCAAAATGCTCATGTGAAATTTTCAGTGATAACTTTTTCATTTGGTAGCTAAATCAAAATGAGGTCTTGCATCAAAGGTGGTCACAGTCAGGGCCATGAAAAAAGAAAAAGGGTTCTTTTTCATTTGGGTGGCACAGTTAAGATTGTATGATGTTGCTCAGTGATCATTGCATGCAATTAGTGCTCTTGATGTACAAAAAGTGGACTTGGTTGCCTTCTGGGCTATAGCCCAGTGAGGAATAGGTTGTGGGTTCGAATCTACCCATATGGCATCTTATTTCAGTACCCCCTCACGTTAAAAAATAAGATTGGACTTGTCATGCTACCATGCTGTTCTGTCAAAGTCAGTCTTGGTAACTTATGGACTGTTAATCTGACCCAGGGAAGATTTGGATGGGTTTGAACAGTTCCAATTGCCATTAAATGTGCTTCCTTTTTGCTCTGGAGTTGCTCGCAAAATGTTTCATTGTTGAGATCCACAGCTTGCTCATTTGCCGCTTGGTTATGGGATTTTGATAAAGAGAGGTGTTGCATATGAAAATTAAGATTAGTGTGGCATTTTTGTCCTTATTACTATGATAGGCATTAGGCTTTCTCTACTCCACTCACTATAGTTGTGCTAGGGAAGCGATTCTAATTCTATAACTGGCGTCGTGGTTTTTGCTCGACCTAATGCTCTAAGAAACCTTTTGTAGAAGGTAAACATTAATGCTATTTTGACTGACTCTCTCTCTCTCTCTCTCTCTCTCTCTCTCTCTCTCTCTCTATGCAGAGGAGAGCCCGACCCAGGCTCTGTATTGCCTTCCCTCTGTGGCGCCTTTCAGATGTACCGCCTTCCAAAATCTGCCCACCTTCATTGTTGAGAGAGAGCTTTGTCTGACAACCATGGAGAGAGAGAGAGAGAGAGAGAGAGAGAGAGAGAGAGAGAGAGAAATGTCTCCAAATGACCCATAGGGTGTATGACAGTAGTGCAATCCTTCATAATTACGTAACTATACAAAGCTCGGTACATAAGCTAAAGTTTCCAAATGATGCTACATGATGACAATGTGATCATATTTTGACATCAACCTCCAGGAATAGAACACAGCAGCCGTAGCAATTCCTCCAGGGGTAGAATACAAAGCAGCCATAGCATCTCCTTCTGTGAGCCAAAGTAATCTGTGATGGAGGTATGGAATGCACCTCACTACTTCAGTCTCTCGGAGTGTTGCCTTAGTAAATAGTCTGTCGTGATGAAGCCCCAAGACATCTTTGTTCCTCCTATTGCATGACCTGTGAGAGGAGGGTGAGTCCGTATCATGAGAATGTAATCTCTGATCCTCCTACTGCATGACCTGTGAGAAGCTGTTGCGTCCGTCATGGAAGAGAGAATGCAATGTCTCTTTGATCTCATAGTAGTGCTCCCCATCCTTCACCTCACCAATGGTGCATACTCTACATATACATGGGGCTTGTGGGATGTCCTCGGCTCTGGCAAACTCAACCGTAGGATGATGAGAATATACCCTTGGTTGACCCATTGCTGTCTGCATGGCATGCGGCAAGTGCATGTGTAAATATGTTGGCCCCTCATTGAACCTTTGATGCTCAAAAAATACTCCGTCAGATTGGGGTTTCATGGTAAGCGTTGGCGGGGACACCCATGTGTGGCTCATATGAAGTCCATGCAAATGATACGATTGATCTTTTGTTATGAGAGGTCCAAAAGATCCAAAATGGAGAAATCAAGATGTATGCTCTAATTCAATGATAAGATGAGGTGCAATGATTGGGGTAAAGTTAGTTAAATTTTTGGAGAGAAAAAGTAATGGATGGAAACAATGGTGTTTGTGGTCCACGGAAGGGGGAAGCCTTCACAAAAGGATCTATTATAGATTTTTGTGAGAATAAGGTTTAAAATATTATGTCCATGTGCAAAATGCTCGACATGTAGATCTTCATGATCTTTTGCACTTTTGACATTGATAGTGTTGAAGAGGATAGATGATGTAGGAGATGGTGAAAAGCGAGAGAAGTATGGGTGGCTCCTATAGGTGGGGGTGCTATAATGAAATCTTGGATATATGACATAAGAGTAGGAAACACCATCAAATAATCATGTAAGGCTATTAGATGTAGTCCAACAAGATATATGATCAACTCATACATGGGTAAGGCTATTAGATGTAGTCCAACAAGATATATGATCAACTCATACATGGCTTCTATGTCAAGAAATTTCTTCCCATACATAGAAATTTCTTCGAATCCATCTTTGATAGCTTAACAACGGAGTCTATATTAAAAATCATAGATTGAATGTGAATCACATTTGACCGTGCATTAAAGTCACCCAAGAAGAGGATATATCTCCTTGTTACGAGATTTTTGCAATGTTCAAAAACAAAGAGGCATATGGGGACTATCCATCCTGAATCAAATGTTGTGCATACGTTGATATCTTGGGTGAAAAGTAACACACAACATGTACACATTCTTGAAGGCAGGCTTGGCTTCCACATGAAATGGGCCTCCGTATTCTATCTAACCATTGTTAGTACCCTGCGCAAGTGAAGTTGAAATAAGCATGCCACTCCTCGGTGTAATCCTTGGCGAAGCCACCTTGGAATGACCTCAAAGACCCATTGGAATTCCATGTGGCTAGGTGAAATGTATCCATGGGAGAGAGAGAGAGAGAGAGAGAGAGAGAGAGAGAGAGAGTTGTATTAACGTCTACTAGAGGCTGAACTCGACCTATGAGACAAATCAATGTACAACTGTCAATGTCTTCTAGATGTCTAGAAAAAAAAAGGGACAAAATGAACATGAAATAAACTATGAAAGTACTGAGCTAGTGGGGGGGTGCGATGGATGGAGCACTACTGCTAGAGGCTCAGTATACAACCTATATGGGTAGGGTATACAAGAATGCAATGCAGATCTGTCTAGCTCCAACCTTTACCATAATGGGGGTGTAATATGCGATACATAGGCGATGGCGAGGCAAAAATACCTCGGAGCATGATCTCCGGGTGTGAGTGTAAGTGAGCTAGCCGCTCCGGGATATGGTGCTGATGTTGAGCCCGTATCTCTGTGATCTCCCTCTGATGTAGTATGGGAGTCTGGTAGCCTTGTGCTCTCGGTCTCCGTTTGGCTCGGAGGTCCGCAGCGCGCTGAAGTGTAACCCCCTCGTGTGTCACGATAGGCACTGGGATAGATCTCTGGAAGAAATCAATGAGCTGAAGGCTGTCGCCCACACCTCCTTGTGGTATGTCCGTAGCAGTGTCTCTCTGTGTGGCGCTGTCTCTAGCAAGAACTGGCCAAATCTGCACTGGTCTGCGGACTCCATGATCTGGCGGAGTGAGGGATGTCCACTGAAGATAGTGGTGTGTCTCTCTAATGACACTTTATGCTCTGCATCTGCATACATAATGTTCCTCACTCTCAACCTTCTCCTGGCATAGTTTGCATACCCTCTCTGCTCTCTGGGGGCCCGTGCTGCCCTACCTGCCTCAATCTCAAGTTGGTGCGATGACACTCTGAGCTGGCCAATCACCACTCGGGCACTGTGAGGCATGTACACATCCATGTATCCAGGTCTCTGTATGAATCCATCTGCTGCCTGAGATACGCATAAACTGATCTCTGTAGTATAGCATCTTCGACGGTAGAGGCTGTCTGGGTGTAATCCAAGTCTCTTAAGTGTATCGTTGCCATAAATCCTACCTAAGGACTCTGTTCCTCTCACTTTGAGAGAGCTGGATGTGTGGTGCATGTATATCATACTGGAAAGGTGGCATGTGATCTATGTCAAGACCATGCTGAGTGAGCAACTGTATCATCTGTGAATACCATGATCTCCTATCTCCACTCTCTGCGAGCAGCCTGAACGCCTCAAAAGCCCTATGTGAGTCAATCTGATGGCATATCTCTGATCCTCTGTATGAAGCAGATCGTCTACAAGCATAGGAGGTGCAGCAAACTCCGTTCGGACAATGTCATGTGGAACGGAGGGTTTGCTACGGATCATCCGTGAGAGCATGAGAATCTGAGGCCTCTCTATCTGAGACCATGTGGAGGTGGCAAGCCCAGGTGCCCATACTGCTGCAGCATACATCAAAGCAGGGGTGACTTGTGTGTCAAACAACCACCCCTTCGTGCGGGGTTCTTGGAACGGTGCCTTGTGACACTGTCTCTCTAGCATGGCTAGAGCTACATACCCTCGTGTGAGTCTCTCTGTGCCATAGTAAATCTTCATGGCGGAGTCGTAAATCTAATCCCCAGGTACACATGAGTCTGTCACCTCTACTTGTCCTCCTAGTAGTGTGAAGATGGCTTGTTGTCGAACCGACCCTGAGGTATGGAAAATAATGGCCTTGGTTTTGCCAAGGTTCACTGTAAGCCCCCTCTGTGTGCAGAAGTCATCGAGTGCATGGAGATGGTGTTGTAGTCCCATCTGCAACTCAGAGACGAGAATAATATCATCTCCATATAGCATAATGTGGACTGTGGTACATGAGATGTCTACCCCGTCCCCACCACCGTGACCAATGAAGTCAGCCACCTCATCGATGTATAGCCCAAATAGTGTAGGAGAGAGTGGGCATCCTTGCTTCACACCTATGGTGCTAGCAATAACATCAGAGATAGCCCCTTGGGGCATCGTATGCACCCGAAGACCTGCTCATATAAAGCATATATATCCCAAACCATCTCTGATGGGATCCTTAATGACTGTAGGCGCTGGAAGAGTCTCTCTCGTGTGGCACTGTGTCAAATGCTTTGCGGAAATCCACAAAGCAGCAATATAATCTCCTCCCGCGCCCTAGCCTGGTCAATCAGACATCTGAGTGAATATATGGTCAATAGTGGGGAGAAAGCTCTTCGAAATCCAGCGTGCTCTGGTGCTCGCAGTCCCTCCCTCTCTGCATATGAGCTGAACTCTGCCTCGAGCACTATGCCATAAAGTTTGGCCAATGTATGACCAATCATGATAGTCCTGTAGTTGTTGGGGTCTAGCATGCCGCTTTGTGGAGAGGCACGATGGTCATGTAGGCCCTCCACTAGTGCCCTATTAAGAGGTGAGCAACAAAGGGTCCTAGTGTGGCAGCTGCATAAATAAGATGCTCACTCTGTATACCTGTGTGGTCAGTCGATCTCCCATGCTATAATCGACGGATAGCTCTCTCTACCATCGAGGTGGTAAAGAAAGTAGAGGTGGTAGGGCGGGATTCCTGTGGCTATGGTATGGGCGGCTGCTGAGGGATATGGTAGAGGCTCTTTGCGTATGTGTGCCATGTTTGTGGATCCTCAATCGGGGTGTACGAGGGCGAGGCTCTCTCATCCTGCGCCATGCAGTGGTTGCATCTCTGCTGATGAGTAGGTGGTATATATCCCAGTATTGTGCCTCCTCATATGCACGCCTCTTACGGCGTGTGAGGATCCTCATTTGTCGGCTCGCCTGTCTTTGTGTAGTCCCTAGTGCTCTCAGGGCGGCACGGAGGTGTCTATATAGCTCTCTGCACTCATCATCATACCACCGATTCTGGGGCATGCTCCTAGATCTATATGTGTGTGCAATGTGTGTATGATGGGGGGAAGCTGCGGCGGGTGTGGCGGCTGTATGTAGTAGAGATGACAGCTATGGGTGTGGTGATTGTGTCTAGAGATGACAGCTGTGGGTGTGGTGATTGTGTCTAGAGGTGACAGGGGATCCATCTGGAATAGCCCGTCATATACATGATGCTCATATATGTCTGCCAAGTCATGGGTGAAGTAGAAAGTTGTATGCGATGCCTGTGTGGGCTGTGTGGGTGCTGGTGTGGAGCTCGCCAGTGTGACAGTAAGAGGTACGTGTGATCCACACCAATAGGACAGGGGGGATGGTGAAAGATGTCACTGCCTGTGTGGTCTCCATGGACCCCATGATGTAGTCCACTGTGCTACCCCCCTTGATCGTGGAAAGCATGTCAGTGCTCCTGAATCCTGCCCCTACTGTCTCATCCCATTATAAATAATGAGATGGTGTCGCGCTCCCAGCTCAAGTAAGTGATGACCATATCTGGTGTTATCTAGCCCCATGTCCTCTGACACCCTGCAAGCCCCCGTGTCCTCGAGCTGTAGTGTGTGCATCACCTTAGGGTGCTCGAAATCATAAATGTCGCACTGTCGGCTCTATGACCGTGCATTGAAGTCCCCCATAAGGAGGACTTTCCCCAGGTTGGAGTAGTGTATGATCTCATCTGAAAGGGCTGCATATGGTGACTCTTCTAATGGCCCTGTGTCCTCCTCCCTGCCTCTACTCTCTTCCTCTGCTGTCATGTCATATCTCGATCCTCTAGGAGAGAAGTAGCATAGAGCAATGTATAACACCATGTCTACTGAGAGGTGCAGTCTATAATCCACATGTATCTAGCCTCCTAGTCACGTGCTACCACCTGTAGGCGCTCTTGTAGCTCTGGCTTGAAGAGTACCGCTATACCTCCAGATCCTCTCGTCGATGTGCTCTACCGTGTGGTCCCCCTGTATGTAAACTCCCACTGATAGCCCTCTACTTTGGGTAGCCCCCTCTCTGGGCTGCTCTGGTGCGTCTCTGTAAGTAGTATGATGTCCTGTCCCCTCCATGACCTCCTCCATCCTCCCAGGAGGTGTCCAAAGTGCTCCATTGCAGTTCCAAACTGCTATGTGTATCTGTGAATTTGGATCCTCCATACCCGATGTCCCATAGGCCGCCTGGCGCTAATGGGTTGGCCTTGCCATCGATGATGACATGGCCATCGCGATAGAATGCTCTCTTGCTTTCTTTTCGGGCATGTAGGACTCTCGGCATGCATGTCTTCCTGTGTTCTATCTGCATCCTTGTAAGGTCGTCATCCAAATAGATGGGATCTCCCTTTAATCCTCGTAGAATCACCCAATTCCTCATGAAGGTGACCCTCTCCGTCTCTTCTGCAAACTGTAGGATGAGGGCTCGCTTGCGTGTTGAGTCTTTCCCGGCTCTCCTTGCTTTGGTGAAGGGGAGAGGGTCCTCTTCCCTGTAGCCAAGCTTCATGCATAGAAGCTGTCCATCTTTCTCTCGGGAGTGGAGTTGGGTGTCTCGGCTATACTTGTGACTCGAATGTTGAGGCGGCGGGCATGCCTCATCTTCTCCTCCTCAATGGTGGTGTGAATGATTTGGTGTTCTTCCCTTTGAGTCTCCTCCCTCAGTTCTTTACGGATGTTCTTCTTCACCACCTCAACCCATCCTAACTGCTTGGCTTCGAGTTTTCCCTCCATGTCCTTTGTGATCTCCTTAGAGATCTCTTCTTTGACGGCCGTGAGAGCGTTGTCATTGATCTCCCCTTCTTCCTTCTCGGTGTTCTTGACGGCTACTAGTTTCACTTTCAATGCACTCACCTTCTCCTTGAGTGCTGTGTTCTCTTGTTCAAGGTCCGCGACCCGTGCTTCAACAAGGGCCATGATGTGCCGGTGTAGTTTGTTCTCCACCTCATTGAGGTTGGAATCGGATGTCTTCTTGTTCTCCTTGATTAGTGCCTTCATTGCCGTCTCGAGGGCCTCGAGTTTCTCTTAGAGACTCGGGGCCATTCCTCGAGATTACTCTGCAGCCCTTCCCACAGGCAGGGGGAGGAGAGAGAGAGAGAGAGAGAGAGGAGAGAGAGAGAGAGAGAGAGGAGAGAGAGAGAGAGAGAGAGAGAGAGGAGAGTTATGTTGGTGCCTTGGGGGCTTGAGGAACGGTGGGTGGGAAAAGAGAGGCACAGGGGCTACCGTACGGGCAGACGGGCCAGCAGGGCAGCGAGGCGGAGGGGCTAGCGGGCGGAAGGGAGGTACAGGGGCTACTGTACGGGCAGACGGGCCAGCATAGCGCCAGCAGGGCAGCGAAGCGGAGGGGCTAGCGGGTGAAAGGGAGGCACAAGGGCTAGAGAAATGAGAGAGGGAAAGAGAGAGATGGCGGGGTGTGCTGGGCGGACAACAGGCGAGGCGAAATAGGGATTGATGGGTAGCGGGCGCACAGTGCGAGAGCAAGCGGGGGCGATGGGCGTCGCCCAGAGTTGAGGGTGACGGGGAAACATGGGGTGATGGTGGGCGACGGGCGCACAGAGTGAGAGGAGCAAGACGGGGGCGATGGGCGACGGCGAGAGAGAGAGAGAGAGAGAGAGAGAGAGAGAGAGAGAGAGAGAGAGAGAGAGAGAGAGAGAAGAGAGAGAGAGAGAGAGAGAGAGGGCAATTAATCTCATGCTCACAGTGATTTATTTAGAGAGGCCACCTCTAAGCATGAAAGACGTGATTTATTTAGAGAGGCCACCTCTAAGATGAGAGAGAGAGAGAGAAAGAAAGAAAGAAAGAAAGAAAGATTTTATTAACGTCTTCCAAAAGACCGAACTCGGCCTATGAGACAAATCGGAGTACCTGTATGGGGTATCCTCTGTCATCCCAACAAAATGAAAAAGTACTGAATAAAAAAGCTGAATCTGGGTGTGCAGGGGATGGAGCTCTAATACTAGGAGAATGCAAAGCTATATGCATGGAGTATACAATCATGATATGCAACCTAGCTAGCTCCATCCTGTACCATACTGGGGGTATAAAATGGTATACATCAGTGAAGGGGGTGTCCACAGCTCCCTGAAGAACATGCCTGGGTGTGCTCTGAAGCGAGCCAGTCGCTCCGCACCCTCTCTGTGAAACTGAGCTCTGATCTCTGTCATCTCTCTCTGGTATAGGCGTGGTGTCCGAAAGCCAGGTGTCCTCTGTCTCCTGCGGGCTCTAAGTGTCTCTGCTCTCTGGAGAGTAATCCATGATGGGAGCTAGTGCATAGAAGACATTCTTATACCTATTGTTAACCACTCCGGTTAACATTATTTTTCAAGCGTGGCTATGCTTCTTGTAACGTATCTTTTTATAATCGTGCAAAGATCTTAATGATAAAAGAGAGATGGGATAAGCAAGCTTAAGGCTTGTGTAATGCCAGTCGTAGGAAAGAGATGTACATAGACTCGCTAGGAAGCTAGTTTTGGGCCGCCAATTGTAAATGGGCCGCTGACCATTGTAAAATGAGAGCTCTTGTATATAAGACATTTTATGGAATATGAAAAGGGACAATCCCATTAGTCTCATTTGAGTTTTGCCTCTCTCTCTCTCTCTCTCTCTCTTCTCTCTCTCTCTCTCTCTTATAGATGCATGCTTGTATTGTTGATGCTTGGATGCTTGATTGTTGTTGTGTATGCTTTTTTGGATGGTGATGATCTAGCTTCTCCTCTCCTCTCCCCTCTACCAAGGTCTCTCTTTCATACATGTGGCATGGATTGAAGGTTGAGCTTTCTATAGCTCCCTTATTATCGCTCTTCACCTAGCTCTTGAATCTCCACTTGGGTGACACCAGTGATGGTGGAGTGAGCCCTTAGCGGCCTTACAAAAGGGGAGTTAACCCTCATTAGGGTTGGCTAATTGCACATCTCCGACTCGACCCTTGCATGGTTGTTTGTCTCCTTCTTTTTCTCTCTTTTGTGTAAGGTTGTATGTTAGGATTAACATCTTTGGCACCACTGCCGAGGATAGCACTTAGCTTAGGGTCTTCCATTTGTTTCATTTGCTACAGTCCTCATTTGGTCTAGTTGGAGTGCAAATCCACCAGTTGCTTGCTTGTGTTTGAGTTTGTTTGTTTGTTTGATGGTGTTCCATGGAGCCATAGAGGTCAACCAGAGCATTAGAGCATTGAGGTCTTCACCAAGTGTGGGAGATAAATAAGTATTCAATCTTTTCTCTTGATACTCATACAAATTTTGGTTTTTTGTTCATCTTTCATTATGTTTGCACCATAGTTTAATTATCAAATTAATCTTAATTTGTTAGGTTTCTTTAAGCATTCTAGGCATCAATAGATAGCTAGAGATTAGCTCTAGCTCCCTATCAAAAAAAAAAATCCAAGAAAACATTGAGAAGATACTTGAATGTGTAAAAATCACAGGAGGGAACAAGGCAAAAATCCCATTTTGGATGAAATCTTGAGAAGCGAACGCTCGTTCCATTCATAGGACACTATTGTGGCAAACTTGCCACGCCCGTTCCATTCCTCCTAGTGGGCAAATCTTGAAAAATCTTGAGCCATTAATTTGGCAGGTAGCATTAAAAAGAGAATATTTCATTAAGTAGGCATAAATTGCATTTAACTAAGGGGTGCAACTGCATTGTCAGAGAATATTATAGGTGGCAGTCAAACGTGCAGCATTGAATTCTCTAAAATCTGGAAGTGCCACGGCCGTTCCATTTGTGCCACTACCGTTCCTTCCCCAAAAGCGTACGCTCGTTTCAACATGTTCCTTTCACTTGCCAACGCTCGTGTCAGTTTTGCCACGCTCGTGTCATTCTGTTTTACCGCCCCATCTCTAGTAAGTGTATGTCTGTGCCATTTGTGCCATGTCTGTATACCATTTCTTTGACAGCACTAGTGAGAGCGAAGACCATCCCGGTGCACGGGACGAGAAACTCCTGACCTCGAAACAAGAGAAACCGAAGCTCAGTGTATTGACAGATCACTTGTCCAAGAGCAAGACCCTACCACTCTCACACAAACGTCAACCAGTTTCATATGATTGCATCCTTTAGCGACCATTCATGAGGGAAACCAAAATGATCCATGATTGGGATACCGACCATATCTACATTCAAAGGAAAGATTAGATAGTGAAGATCAACCTACACACGTGGAAGGTACTTTCCATGAGTGGTTGGCCCTTCATAGAGGACTCAGTAAAAACAACAACTAGATCCACTACAGCCCATCTGTGTCAAACATGCCTTAAGACACTGGATGATGAAAAGGATAGTGAGGAATGTGCACCTCTTCCAGAGCCAAAAGACTCTGAGAATTGGGTGCATATCCTGGACATACTTCCTAGACGCACAGGAACTAGGTTTGCTATGGTAGACGGCAAGAGATCACATCTCTATACATGCTTAGCACTGCATTCATGCCTAACGTCTCCAATAAACTAGAAGCATAAAGGGAAACACACTCACACAGAACTCGCAAGCCTGATGGTTTCCCTGGGCTGCCAGAATGCTATCCCTCACGACTCAGACACCCAGTGGCTAAAATATGTTGGGGCAGTTGAAGCACATGACCACTTCAACCAAATATGGCAAAAGAAGTTCATAAATAGCTTCCTTGTGGTCCACACAACCACCCAAAAGCCAATAGAGCCTGTTGATCCCAAACTTGAATCAGAAAAGCCTTTTCGCTCTGTGTGCAAAGCACGCAATAAGAAGTTAGCGCTGGTAGAATTAGAAGCCAAAAATTGATAGAAGAAGAAAGCACTAGGGCAGAAGAGACCAAACACTTCAAGAAGTTTTAGATGGCCAATAGATTTGTGCAATATGACTCGGCCTGAAGGTCCTACAATGGACAACCAGGGACCTCATATGATGGTTCGACCAAGGTAAAAGAAATTAACATGGCTAGCCTGGGGCCAATATACATTGGTGATGACCTCTCTAGAGAGGAAGAGATCGAGCTCATCGCTCTACTCACATAATTCTAGGATTGCTTTGCCTCCTCGAAGTACACGGATATGAAAGGTGTACCTCTCGAAGTAGTCAAGCACACCATTCTGATGGTCGATTGAGAAAGACCGATAAAAAAAAGGGATTATTCTATGAAACCGAAGTATTCCAATATGGTATGGGAAGAAATCGATAGACTCATTGACGCCCGATTCATCTAAGAAATAGAGCACGCAGAATGGGTATCATGCATAGTGATAGTGCCAAAAAAGAATGGAAGGTCAGAGTGTGCGTGGACCTCAAAAGGTCAATGCCGCCACAAAATGAGATCATTATCCCTTACCCTTCACCAAACATGTGCTTGAATGAGTCATAGGAAAGAAAGCCTATAACTTCCTTGATGGATTCTCTAGCTACAACCAAGTGTTGAGATCGGCCCCCTAAGGATCAGCACAACAAAACAACCTTTGCCACAAAATGGAGAACTTACGCATACCCTGTCATGCCCTTCGGGCGGCTGACCAATGCCCCTGGCACCTTCCAGTGACTAATGTGAACGGCCTATAAAGAATATGTTCGAAATTCCTTGAGGTCTTTATGGATGACCTCTCTGTCAACTCCTCATGGAAGGGATACCTTGAATGCTTATGTAAGGTGTTGGAAAGATCTACGCTGTATCTCATTTCATTGAGCCCACTCAAATGCCAATTTTGGGCTAGACATGGAGTTATCCTGGGATACATTGTCTCCCGACAGGGAATCTCCACGAGAACGATAGCATGGTGCAGCTCATCCTTAAGCTGCCCCCCCCCGGTCCACCAATTTTAAGGGAGTCCATCGTTTCATGGGACGTTGACTATTATCGGCGTTTCATTTTTCAGACTCTTAATCCTTTTCGAGTGGCCGGAGGAATGCCAAGATGCCTATACGACCCTCAAGAAAGCCTTGGCTAGTGCTCCTATTCTCAGGTCCCCCAATTGGGACATTATCTTTCGTGTCCACATCGATGCCTTCGCTTTTGCTGTTGGATGTGTGCTGGCCCAACCCGCCGGTGAACACAAGATGGATTTTCCAACCAGCTTTGCTAGCTGTGAAAACGAGGCCGAGAGAAATTACACCTGATTGAAAGGGAAGGGTTGGCCGTGGTTTACATTGTTAAGAAGTTTCGCCATTATCTTCTAGTGACGAAAGTCATCTTCTTTGTAGACCATCAATCTCTTCTATACCTAGTAAACAAGCCATGTACAATAGGAAGAATCACTAGGTGTGGCGACTGATCTTGCTTGAGTTCGACTTCACTGTCATAGTGACGAAAGTCTCACAGCATGTCTTGGTAGACCACAAGCCAAGAATCCCCACAGTGACCCGCCAGTGGGATTTGATGAGATTTATCAGATGCCGCTCTATTCTAATTATGTCTAATTTTTGAGTACGATGAGGAGGTAACACACTTTTGTAGCCAAACTAGGATATATAAAATTTCCTTGAGACATTTAAAGCCAAGTCAAGGTAATCAATCCGTTCCCAACTAAGTCTTGGTGCACTACACCTCCACCCCATGTCATGGCCCACCCTACAAGCAAACCACAGGAAGAACAATGAAATAATTCACATATGTCCTTACATCCGATACCTCATCCTAATGGAGCTTCCACACAGAAATATACCGTGTGATCTGTCCCAATCCTGAAATTTCCCGACTACTCTCAAGCAATCTCGTCCTCCCCCAACTTGGCCCGTCCTATAAAATGCAATACTCCCAGACTGAGACCGTGGAATCCAATGAATCCTATGATCAACCAACATTCCAGCTACAAGACCATAAACTAACTTGATAGAGCAAACATCTGTGAAACTCCGCACTGACGCTTCCAGTTCTCTCAAACATCTAACTTAATCATTATTAAACATAATTAAACATCACATAAAAGGATACAAAACACATTGAAACACTTCACAACAAATATACATCATACCAGAGCGAACCCCCTCTTAAATAAGGCGCCCCCTACCAACTCTATAGGGAGGGAAAAGATAAGATTCTCAAACGTTGTGTCCATGAATACGAATATGCCTTCCTTCTAGAACATGCTCACTCTACGTGTGTTGGGGGGGAACTTTGCAGTAGATATCACTGCATGTAAAGTCCTCAAAAACAGCTGGGTTGTGGTGACCCACCTTAATGGTTGATGTTGCAAAATACGTCAAGCCGGCGATGAATGCCAACAAGCGGCAATCCCCCGCTTAAAGGATAGTATGTCTCTAGACCCTGTCGTGTCCTTGCAACGAATCAAAAAGTGGGGCATTGATTTCATTGGGCCCACTGGTCCCACAGCCAGATACACTCAAGCCGGATATATAATCGCTCCCATGGTCTATTGCACCAAATGGGTCGACGAAGCTTGGGCTACCCATAAAGATGATGCGTGATCAACTACAAAATTCCTATATGAGTTAGTCATCACATGCTTCAGTTGCCCCCTTGAGCTTGTGAGAGACAATGGAACACACTTCATTAATGAGGTAATCCTTGTCACTCATAGAAAATCTTCCCCATATTACTCTCAAGCTAATGGCCAAGCCGAAAGCACTGACAAAGTTTTGTGTGCCATTCTCAGCAAACCTGTTGATGCTAGCCACAAAACGATTGGGAACAAAAGTGTTGAAATATACAAGTGAATAGGGTGTGTGCGGGAACAAGCCCTTAGCAAGAGGCTGTAAAAGAGAATCTATAAATATGAGAGAAGCTGTGAAAAGGTGAGAAGTATCTACTGGGAGAGAATAAAGGGTAGCATTAGGAGATTTAGGAGGTGTGGAGATATTCTGGGAAGAGGTGGAGAGAATCAAGCAAAGAGGTGGAGTGAATCAAGGAGAAATCAATGGGATTAGATGCTTGGATGTAAACCCTATAAATTGGGGCATTGGCCTAATGAGAATTTGTTGGTTTTTGATTACCCATACCTACATTAAGCTATCATTTAATTTCTCACTAATCACATCTTAATTATCGCTAATCTCTTTGTTAATGATGTTGATTCTAGCATTTGATCCACCATAGCTCATCACATTGCTGCAAATTTAACATGGTATCAGAGCCTAGCCTAGAATCCATCAATTTGTGAGCCCATTATCTTGCTAATCACTTGGCTAATTAAGATTAGTAGATAATTAAGATTTTTACCTCTTTTCAACTAGCTCTCTCTGCACCCCCAGCTAGTGGAGGGGCTTGATCTCCCTCTAGGAGAAACATTAGGGCAAAAGCTTCTAGGCAAGCATAGCTACCTTGCCCACCTTTCAGCCTATTCAATTAAAACATCAAACCGCCTTCTACAGCTCTCGAAAATCACGAATCTGCAGGCGTCGTTTTTCTGAGGGAAAAATGAAATGTCTCCTTCTCGACATCAAATTGCTCTAACTCCTCTTGGCCCTAGGGGTTTTCAAGGGTGCTCTACAAGCTGGTGAAGACAGATTTGGATTTGATCAAGTCTACAGTGAGATCCAAGCTCTTTATCAAATCTATAGGTGACTTTGGTAAAATAGAGATTAAGCATTCAATGCTTGGTCCAATCTTGTATTTCTTGGCTTAATCCTCTACTAGACTAATTGCTATTGATGGGCTTGAAAGGATTTGAGCTCATTTGAACTCTAAGGCCTCAGATCTGGACTCCCCATATACTCTATTTTTTGCACACAGAATAGAGAATTAATTTGCTAAATCAGTGATTAATCAGCACTAATCACTATTTTTTGGTGCAATTGAGGGTTCAATATAAAAATCAGAGAGAGAGAGAGAGAGAGAGAGAGAGAGAGAGAGAGAGAGAGAGAGAGAGAGAACCCACAACCCAATGTAACCTGCCCCAACAGAGTAAAACCACCTCTGAGCCACCAATGATGTAGGCCATGTGGTAGATGTATGTGTGAGCACTTTAGTCAAGATCACGGGCACTTGTAGTAGCCTTGGACACATAGAGAGAGAGAGTGTGTCAAGGACTATGAGTTTAGGGACTTGAGGCACTGGTCGTGGACTATCAAGTAAGAGGGAAACTTGGTATAGGGTCAAGTGTGCTAGGAGTAGTCACTTGAGGGGAGGTGTTGAAATATACAAGTGAATAGGGTGTGTGCGGGACCAAGCCCTTAACAAAGAAGCTATAAAAGAGAATCTGTAAATGTGAGAGAAGCTATGAAAAGGTGAGAAGATTCTATTGGGAGAGAATAAAGGGTAGCATGAGGAGATTTAAGAGGTGTGGAGATATTCTGGGAAGAGATGGAGAGAATCAAGCAAAGAGGTGGAGTGAATCAAGGAGAAATCTGTGGGATTAGATGCTTGGATGTAAACCCTATAAATTGGGGCATCGGCCTAATGAGAATTTGATGGTTTTTTATTACCCGTGCCTACATTAAGCTATCAGTTAATTACTCACTAATCACGTCTTAATTATCATCTAATCTCTTTGTTAATGATGTTGATTCTAGCATTTGATCCACCATAGCTCATCACATTGTTGCAAATTTAACAAAAAGTTACCGGCAGCTTTTTGGGTCTATAGAATCTCCTACAAGGCAGCTACTAATGCCACACCCTTCAGTTTGACCTATGCTATTGAAGCAATTATGCCAATGGAGTTCTTGGTCCCAAGTTTATGCATTGCTATATAAGAGAAACTCACGGGGAATGTCTTAGGCTGTCGCCTTTTCGGGCTTGAAAAGCTTGATGAAACACACCTTCTAGCTGTATATAGCATGATTGTAGAAAAGCTGTATATAACATGATTGTAGAAAAGCTAAAGCGTAAACAATGGTTTGAGGACCAACTAAAAGACAAGAAAATGAATGAGGGTGACATGGTCCTCCTATTCAGCACAAAAAGCACAAAAAGAAACTCAAGCTCTTAGAGCTTAGGACCTTTCCTAGTCTCTGCCCTCTGCAGGGCACTGTGCGTATAGAGACACTTGACGGTGTCAAAATGGCGGGATATTTCAATGGTGGCAAGTTAAAACGCTTTTATGGCCCGCTAATCGAACAATTTTTTTTTAAAATTGGAAATGCAAAAATTTTGTATGGACAGAACGGGAGGTAAAATCGTAAATATTCATCCCTTGTTGTTGGATAAGTTTTTTTTTAAATTCTAATTTTCCTATGTTATTTAATTCTTGCATATGCACTTTATGACCACTTTACTCATCGATATTCTATCGTTCTTGCGAAGAGAATGCCAAAGAGAACCTTGGAGACATCCTCTTCACACTGTGGGTCATCTTTCTTTGGTATTATTCTTTTTGGAGAATGAGACACCGCCTTCAACAATAGAGAGAGATTAAAAATATATAACATTTGTTTAAATGGAGGTTTACATTTTTTCTTCACACACAATGTTGTCCAAGGATGTTGAACAGTTAATTGAAGAAGAAAGTGGAGAAGTTATTCAGTTTCCTTTACAAAGTTGTCACAGACCCAAAATGTACAGCTATTAGAGAAGTATTCAATTCCAAGATTAATTTGGCCGACCTAATAAAAAGGACTTTTGCTTCCTATGATAACCTATTTTTAGAGTTTCAAAGGCTAACATATGGTCATTCGATGGTTATTGACTCTAAGGATTATGTGCATGTGATCTTGCGTCGACTACCAATGAGAAGTCAAGGCTCACAAAAAGATATCTTTCCTTGCCCTAGAGGATGTAAAGTGCACACAAACATGTATGTCTCATGGAGGTAGGAAGTGCATGCTTCTATTAGAGGATGTGGCTCTAATGTGCTTCATATACTTGAAAGTTGATGGAGATAAAAACAGTGGCAGTAAAAAAAACTTCACTATGCTGCTGCAAACTAATGTATGCATTGGAGATGTAGTAGAAGATGAGGAGATAGAGAAGCCTCTAGAGCTTGAAGCTGAGGCAGATTCCTTGTATAACCTAAGAGACCTGCATGACCATCACATACATATTTGATAAAGGAGGTGAATCCTAAAAATAGAGGGTGCTATTTTGTTAGCCTTGGAAGCTCTGGTGTGAACAACCCTACATACGGGCCCTTTCTACCTGGTGCTGGCAGAGGTTTTTTCCCGTGTGAACACACTCTTGTGTGTAGCCATATTAGCCCTAGGGCTAGTAGCCCTAGCCCTAGGTCCTCCTTTGTGCATCTCCACACGGCTGATGGGAAGAGTCCACGGTGACGAAGGAGTGTGTTGAGAGGCCCCCACCTTGTCAACTCGGTGGCCCTCCCCACAACATCTCCTCACCAGCTGCATGGCCTTCTTCAGTTAGGCCCTCCGTCTCGTCAACTTGGTGAGCCCCTCTGACTTCTTCTTCTCCCCATGGTGTCTCCTCACCACCCTCGCCTTGGTGACCATCTCCCCCGTCTCCTGCTCTCTTCACAATAATGGAGGGCCACACGTGCATCAACAGAGGGCCACCACTTTGAGGCCCTCTCCTCTCTATCACCTCCTCTTGGCATCCTTACCCTCTTCTCTCTCTCTCTCTCTCTCTCTCTCTCTCTCTCTCTCTCTCTCTCTCTCTCTCTCTCTCTCTCTCTCTCTCTGCAATCACCCTCAGCGGAATTCACAACCACCCACACACACACATGCACATGCCCATTCACACCCACTCCCTCCCTTATCTACCGTTCTTACCATGCGCTCTTTTACACTCAAAATTTCTCCCATGGCCGTTGTAAAATAAGCACCACCATGAAATATAAATATAAATAAATAAATATAAACACACACACACACAAGTACATCTATATTCATGTAAATATATTAAGTCATCTTCTATTTCATTAAAAAAAAATATGTATTGAGGGATGCTGACAAAAGCGAGCATCCATGTATGCATGCCCATCAATTTTATAGCACATGATGATGAGAGTTAACTATGCCAAGAATAACCTTGCTGCCATGCAATCCAAAGATGTATATGTATGAGCTATGATGCATGCTACTCCTATGCATTTGAGGCATCCATCCACCCATGCATGAAAGGATGATGTGCTCCAGAGTGCATGGTAGGGTCATGGTGAATGAACACTCTCCAATAGCAAAAAGCAAGTGAAGCAACAACACAAAGACAAACTAAAATTCTCTTCCATGATGGGGGAGCTCTATAGCCCTAGTTCTCCTTACCGAGATCACTACCAGGTGGTCTCAAAACAGCCATGGTTCTTCTTAAGGAGTAACCACTAATAGAATGCCAAGCTCCTCATCAAGGCTTTTCTTAGAGCCACTAGAATCACCATCCACATATGGGTGACCTGCTGATATGTCAGGCGCAAAAGGTTGAGCTACTTTTTCCTTTATTTTATGTAATACATGTGTATCTACATCTATCCTCAACTTTCTTGACCATGAAATAACACTAGATGCACTATTAAATGACTCTCTAGGTCCACTAAGCACTTGTGATTTTGGGGAAAGGCAATGTGGGAATCATTGAACTAGAGGATGGCGATGATGGCAATGACCTCCAATTGGTGGTACATGCGGGTGTAGAGGAACAGGAAGCCACAGGGGGAGTAGGGGGGAGGGTATGGCAACGGAGGGCCTTGTAAGTGAAGTAGACTATTGTCTAGCCATTCCAAGCTAAGTAGGTGAGGGAAATGGATTTGGAAGAGGCATAGGGGTACGCACAAAGGCCATTGGGCACTATAAGTTGGATGGAGGGGTCGGTATCTATTACTTGTCTATACTCTAGGAGGGTGGCCTAGTTAATGAGGTTGGCGACGATGAGAGGGTGAATGGGAAGGGTGAGGAGGATGGTGGGATTATCGAAAGAAATTTGGTTTTAGAAGAAGAGGGTGATGAGGAGGTTAATGGAGAGGGGAGGGATTTTGGTGGAAAATGTTGTGTTGAAAGGAGGTTTAGCTTGAGGGCGCAGAAGAGGAGTTCCAAGAGTTGAGGGTTAGGGTGAGCCATAATAGAGGGCATTCAAAGGCACTGTGTGGATGAAACCATCCCATATACTCAGCAAGGTAATGCTGGTACTAGGTTTAACTTTATGTTCCTTCCCCATTTCACCCATTCTTAATGGAAAATCCTTGTACATATGGTCTATCCCACAACTTGTGCATAAGGGAGTTAAGGTAGGAGAACTCATAGGAGTACTAGCCATTCCTTTCTTGACTGGACATTCTGCTATTTGATGAGGTCCAACATAGTGAAAGCATTACATAGGAGGTCATTTAGATATGTTGTTCAAGTCTCATCCCCGTGGTGTTGCAGCTGCGTTAGTAGATATACTAGGTACATGTGATCACCCTCCGTCACGTAGTGACTTAGGATTTGTAGGGGACTTCTTGAATATGCAAAATTACCCATCGTGCTATATATCATTGGATAGGTCTCAAAGAGTAGATTCCAAATGTCCAAACTCTGCTCACTTCTGAGTTGATTTGCAAAAAATTCACTATGAGACCATTTTTGTAGAGAGAGAATGTGTACAAATCCTTAAAGGGCCTAATTTGAGTCCAAATTTCCCCTAATGCTGGGTCTCAAATGTGGACATTCCGTACTAGTGTGGTTTGCTTAACAAATCAGATAGCACACTAGTTCTCTCTTGGGGTAAAGATGAGGTTGCCCAACCTGGTCACAACTTTGGCCTACTCTCCATTGTTGGGTCATTTGCTGCATTAATGCAATTGCTAGCTACTCCACCTATGTTGTTGTCCTGAAGATGATTCTTTTCCCTTTCCTTTTGATTTCGTACTTGTGGTTTTGAAGGAAGCTTTAGAAGTGCCCTCATGCAATTCTTGGGAGCGAGTTCCCTTGAAATTTTCTTTGAAATCCATGGTGCTTCTACAACATTGCTTAAAGGAGGTATGCCCTAGGGCATATAGGGAGTTAAGCAAGGATACATATTTAAGTCCCTCTAGGAATTGACTGATCATTCTTTCATCAGAGAACTTGTCCCTATTGTTTACAATGGGAGTGAAAATATCTCACCCAATTGATAGAGTCCCAAGGAAGTGGAGTCAGATCATCTTTTCTGAGAGAGAGAGAGAGAGAGAGAGAGAGAGAGAGAGAGAAACCCCACAACCCAATGTAACTTGCCCCAACAATGGAGTAAAACCACCTTTGAGCCACCGATGATGTAGGCCATGTGGTAGATGTATGTGTGAGCACTTTAGTCAAGGTCACGGGCACTTGTAGTAGCCTTGGACACATAGAGAGAGAGAGTGTCAAGGACTATGAGTTTAGGGACTTGAGGCACTGGTCATCGCGGACTACCAAGTAAGAGGGAAACTTGGTATAGGGTCCATGTGTGCTAGGATTATTCACTTGAGGGGAGGTCTTGAAATATATAAGTGAATAGGGTGTGTGCGGGAACAAGCCCTTAGCAAGAGGCTATAAAAGAGAATCTGTAAATGAGAGAGAAGCTATGGAGAGGTGAGAGGTATCTACTGGGAGAGGAATAAAGAGTAGCATGAGAAGATTTAGGATGTGTGGAGATATTCTGGGAAGAGGTGGAGAGAATCAAGCAAAAGAGGTGGAGTGAATCAAGGAGAGATCAATGGGATTAGATGCTTGGATGTAAACTCTATAAATTGAGGCATTGGCCTAATGAGAATTTGCTATTTTTTAATTATCCATGCCTACATTAAGCTATTAGTTAATTTCTCACTAATCACATCTTAATCATCATCTAATCTCTTTGTTAATCATGTTGATTCTTGCATTTGATCCACCATAGCTCATCACATTGCTGCAAACTTAACAAGAGGATACCTCAATCAAAGACAATGACTTCCTTGTCTGCCTATAGCTCTCATAGAGCTACTGAAGGTGTTGCTCCAAAATCAAAGAGGGAAATACCCTTACCCCATGTACTACTTCCTTGCTTGCCTTGGTCTTGCCTCTTGCTTGCCTCCTTAGCTCTCACACGAATCCGAGCTCTAATACTATAAAGAGAACGCGAGGGAGAGGGAAAGCTTAAGTTCTGTGCAAGCAACACACATATAAGAGAGAGAAAGACACAAGAGAGGAAAGATGGCTGGATTTTCTTCTATCTTCTTCTCTTCTCTACAACCATTAACATAAAGAGCTTAAGTTCCTTCAAAGCAACACACACACACAAGAGAGAGATGGTCGGATTTTCTTCTATCTTCTTCTCTTCTCTATAACCATTAATATAAAAAGGAGGTACGAGTACATATTATAAGGGAAAGTACTCTCTTACTATAACATACAATGGTTGGTCTATAGTGTGAACCCGACTACATGAGTTGGTGCTATAACTATGCCATGACACTAGTGCTGACACATAGCTTGTTGTCCCCACTGGTAGCACTATATCAACCATTATCTTACCAATCATGCTAGTGGCATAAGTGCAAAAAATATCACCCAGGTTGTCATGTAGTAGCATGTAGTGTGTGTGGGTTCGAGCTTCAAGTATGCACATTGGAGTGCCAACGACAAGTAAGTTCAAGGTTTGGGGTGAGTCATCTGGGTCAGAGTACTACGGGTGATGAGGCTAGTGTGGGCAAGCAGGCCACTACGTATAGCCCGGCGGAATGGGTACATGCTCATTCTACTTTATGGGTTAAGAGAGGTGAACATGAGCCTTGCCTTCTCCAACTCTGCGTAGTCAGAGTGTGTTCAGTGCATGTCCGTAGTGGCAAGGACATCACATTGGCATCAGAGAAGAGGTTACACACTCCCTCACTGTGCAACTGGGGGATGGTCCTGTAAAGGATAAGGAGCCTTATCCTTAATCTTTGGGTAGTGGAGAGAAAACAGAGTTGTGAGCTCTCTGAAAGTTCCATGGAAGCTCAAATCTCTTTTTTGGGGCCTACGACTTCTCATGCAAAGGAGAAAGGAAGGGGCTATAATCGCCATATACATAAAGCTTGAAAGAACCATCTCTCTTTTCTGGTGTGTGTGGAGCAGCCCAAGGGGGTAAGAGGGAGCCATATCGACATAGCCAAGGGGGAAGAAGAAGGGAAACCATGCATCTCTCTCTCTCTCTCTCTCTCTCTCTCTCTCTCTCTCTCTCTCTCTCTCTCTCTTTGTGCAGCCACCCTCTCTCTTCAATTTCAGCCACCAGTAATGAGGGGTAGCGCCACATGCTCATCTCTTTCTCTCCCTCTTGTGTCAAGTTCATGGTAGCCCAGGAGGGGGAGGGTAGCGCACCATTTCTCTCTCTCTCTCTCCCTCTTTGATTGATTACATAATAGACAGTGGGCTGTCTCAATTGCTTGGGAAATAGCAGCCATAGTAGCCCATAAGGGAGGAGGTCGACATGGCAAGAGGGGGCAACCATGCAATTCTTCTCTCTCTGTCTCTCTTGTTGTGTGCAGCTAAGCAAAAAAAATAGCCATCAAGAGATAGCCATCACCATAGCCATGACTTGAACAAAGAAGCTCTCTCTCTCTCTCTCTCTTGGGAGTTTAAGAGTAGTCATTTAAAGGAAGGGGGGAAAGGCTATCTCTCTCTTTCTGTGTTAGTTAGAAACAAGAAGAGCTTTGATTTCCTACAAACATGGGGGAGTTGTTGAGATATCGAGCTCATCTAGTGAGAGGCGGTGGACACTGATGACCCGCCTGGGAGAGTTGTTGAGATATTGAGCTCATCTAGTGAGGCGGTGGACACTGACCCGCCTGGGGGATAGGCCCTACACTTACACCATTGGCATGGTTGGTGAGATCATGGGTGATATGCGGCCAGTGGGATGACAGGCTGTGTGACAGCCATTCTGGAGACTGGCATAGTTATAGCGCCAGCTCATTTAGTTAGGTTCACACTATAGAGAACCCTAGTATGTATTTGGTTGAGTACCTTTTCATATGTGTGTACTCTTATCTTTGTATATGGTGTGTTGAGTGTTGAGTGAAGAAGAAGAAGATTTTCAGCCTCTCACCTTGTGTGCTCTCTATTAGGGTTTTGTGAGTGTGTGTGTGCTTGCAAGAGCTCAAGCTCTCTTCTCCCCTGCATCTTTTCAGGAGTGATGTTGACTCTCTCTCTCTCTCTCTCTCTCTCTCTCTTTCTCTCTATTGAGCCATCAGATTCAGGCACTATCGCCCATCAGATTCGGGCTGCCATCTCACCTCATTCGCTGGATTTGGGTGCCACCATCGCGGATTGTTGTGGAGGTAGTCCACCCATAGGGACTTTGGGTGGGTTTTCTAGGCTCCTGTCTCCTATTTCTGACCTCTTGTAGGTTGAGCTTGGGTGTAGACACCAAGCCATAGTAGCCTGCTAGACTGACATGGTTTACCCGAGTCGGTTTCACATGAGCCAGTGGATGCCCTTCCACAGAGCTTGTCTATTGTTGACGACCATGTCGGTCCGTCTGTAGCTATGAGACCAGTCGCACATGTTGGCAAGCCTACCCAGGAAAATCTCCTTGATGAGGAGAAGTATGGAGATGATGCTCTCTATTCAAACATGGATGATTCCGAGAGATGGAAATCTTACATGAGTCCCTTGCCAATCTATTTGCTAGGACCAGGGTCTTAGAGAAAAATCATCATAAAATCTTAGCCATGCTTAGGAGCATTCATGCTTGCTTAGATGCCACCCTGGCCATGCCATGGGTAGAATTGTTATGTAGAAATTTGCACAAAGGAGGGTTCAATTTTTCTTGCAAAAACCTTAGGCAATTGCCAAATGAGGTGAGGCATGTAGAGTCCAGCCTATCATTGATAGCAAGTAAGGCATACAAGTGGTGGGCGGATGAGCTTGGTTGATAGTGCCACACATCCTCGTTCTTGGGAAGAAGTTGAAACATTGTTTTAAAAGGATGACTAGTTCCCCCTCCATTATTATGAAAGTACTAATAAGGAGCCACCTGCCGAAATGAAGAAAAACTTAAGATCAATTTCTTACATTGTATCGAATCATTACCAACAAAAAGCATGTAGTGTTTATTCTATACCTTGCAGTCTCAAGGGGTCGCTCAACTGCACCCAGTGGGTGGATGATTATCTGTCCCTCTATAATATGAGTGGCACGCCTTCCTTTTAGGTGGAGTAACTCACTCAAAAGGTCAGTGTAGTGTGTAAACCCACAGGTTGTAGAGCAGATGCATCCTTACCGTTCACTCTCATATATGTTGGAGGTTGGGCGCTTGGTGGGTGTCGAACAAACACCCCAACAATCAACATTATTATTTGCACACTCATGACATACACCTCATTTGTTTGAATAATGATTTAGAGATTTCTTTTAATTTCCCAATACTAGAAGAAAAGAAAGTGGTGGTTCATACTTCTTCAAAATCTATCTGGTCAAAGCGATGGTAACTCTCTTGCAACTCAATATATAAAGTGTGTTATAGAGCAAGATCATGTGCTCTTGCTGTCTCCACTATGTCACCAAAATGATCACTGATGCAAGTACATTGATACCAAATGACATAAATATTGATTGTGAGTTGGAAGAATAGTGAGTTATAGGTAGTGTGAATATTTACTAATTAAGTGGTCTTCACAACACAAAATTGGGAACTCAAATGGATCCATAACTCAAAAATAGGTGCCAAAAACTAGGTCATATTAGGAATTTTTTGGACCCAAAGAGGGCCTCTTGGATTAACTTTTGATTGTTAGGAATGGACCAATAGAAAGAGGGCTGGGTGCACATTTTTGACATCTTTATCCCTAGGGGGCCTAGGCTTTGGTTTGCTAATGGGGCCTAATTACTACTCTTGTCCCCCTACCTCTTGGGCCCAAACTTAGAGGTCCCCTCACCTAGAATCGCACAGATAAAAAACCCGAAAAACTAAAAAATTTCAATTTTTTCCCAAAAGTGTGCTTTCCCTCTCAAACTTCCCCCCAATATACTCTAGGTTTGGAAAGCTCATTTTGAACCTCTTTCTTCCTCTTCTAAGCTCTCCATTACTGCCGAAACTCCATACCTCTCACGCTCTCCCTCCTTGTCAAGCTCCCTCAGTCTCAAGCTCCCTCTCCCTCTTTCTTCCTTTTCTAAGCTCTCCATTGCTGCAGAAACTCTATCCCTCTCAAGCTCTCCCTCCTTCTCAAGCTCCCTCCCTCTCAATCTCCCTCTCTCTCTCTCCCTCCCTCTCAATCTCCCTCTCTCTCTCTCTCTCTCTCTCTCTCTCTCTCTCTCTCAAGCTCCCTCCCTCTCCATTGCTGCAGAAACTCTATCCCTCTTTAGTCTACTCTAGGTTCAGGAAGCCTATTCTCAAACTCTAACCCTCTTTTAAGCTTTCCATTGCTGCACTGAAAACCCTGAACTTTCTCTCCTTTCCACTCCTCTGTTGTAAAACAAGCTTTTCTTTTTCCTTCTTCTCTTTTCTTACCACCATGGCCTCTTCCAATAATGTGAGAAGACCTAGGGAGAAGGTGGAAGAGCTTGTGTTGCATAACACAAGAGATGAGAATGGAGTTTGGGCTCCAACAAGATTTAGGGTTGGGGCTTGGGTCTACATGCAGCCAAGCTCTAAGGGACCACATCGAGTGCATCAAAACTGGGGAATATGCGACATCATTGGAAGGGGCGGCTACAAGGCTTCAAGCATACTAAGAAGGAAGGAGTGGTTGCCATAGTGCAACATGTGTATACCCTTGGAGACCTGTACATTCAAGGCCAACGACCAAGGTTTCCTTCAAATTGTCAGTGTAACATAAACACAGCTTTAATAACATGCTAATATTGGATTTTTTGTTTCAAATTTTCTTATGATTCTCCATTTTCTTATGTCTCTCTACAGATATTTTCCCCTCTAATTATGTTGAGGAACAACCACTCCAAAGGCCTCACTGGAGTTTTCTATGCTATGCATGCATCCATTGGAGAGGCAATGTTTGTATCCCAAAGCCCAAGTGATCTTGTACAGAACAATATCTTTTTCTTTTCTCACTCATATTTTGTAGATAAAAAACCAAGTTTATTTGGCAAGCTAGAAGAGATCCCCAACCCCCCTCTTAACAATCCCGAATGACCCAAACCTAATGCTTGGACCATCTTATGCTTAAAGTTTAAGATGGTAAGTGATATCAAGACATCACTCAAGTTTTCAAAGGCATCTAGGTCAGTAGGGCTAAATTGGTTTTGTCCTTTACATGTTTTTGTGCACATGTTCAATTTCGTGCCAATGCACCAAACAAAAACAATGTATATTTGTAAGGAGGTATGGTCTGACCTCATTCAAGGATTACTAGGAGAGGGTTGGGAGGTTAATGAGGGGTCACATCAAGGTGATGTGTACAAGTGCAATGTAGTAGATTCTACAGTGTCTTTTAGGTTCTTGAAGGCACGCTCTATTTTGTACATGCGTTTGCACTACCAAAGATGGATGCAAAAGCATGGGACATGGATCCCACTTCAAGCCTCAGAAGAAGAAATTATGCCATTGAGGTAGCTGTGATGATGCAAAATGGATGGATTGAGTGAGTGGCAGCAGCAAGCAAGCATTGGAGCCTAGCAGACTTGCGTCAACACTTTAGCATCATGGGCTTTGACAATGTGGAAGAGTCAAGTTTCAAGTTGATGAGAAGAAAGGTATATCTGATTCCACTACATGTCTAGAATTAACCCTTACACTTTCTAGTTATTGTGCCACTTTCTATAATTTTACAGATTGGGAAGCGTAAGGAGGGGACAACCATGGTCTCAGAACCATGGCAAATGGGGGACCTTGAATTTTCAGCGGTGCATAGCCCTACCAACACATAGTAGGCATGTGGAAGAGCTTGAGGATGAACCGAGTATATGGGAAAATAGCCTCTGTTGTTTTGATGCACGTGAGGGGCAAGAGTTTCAGGATCGAGGTGAAGGCAATGACAAGCTTTCAAGTCAACAAGGAGATGCATACATCCACATCCACATCTACGTTCATACATGATCCACACATCTATATCCACATCCATACATCCATTTTCACATCCACATTCATACATCCACATCCACATTCACATTCACATTCATACATCCACATCCACATCTACGTTCATACATCCACACATCCATTTCCACATCCACATTCATACATCCACATCCACATCTACATCCATACATCCACATTCATACATCCATATCCACATCCACATCCACATCAACATCTGCATCTATACATCCATTTCCTTCAACCCACATCGTTCACACATCAAACCACATCATCCATACATCCATCTACATCAACCCACATCATTCACACATCTAATCACATCATCCATACATCCATCTACATCAACCCACATCATTCACACATCTAATCACATCATCCATACATCCATCTACATCAACCCACATCATTCACACATCAAACCACATCATCCATACATCCAGCTACATTGATCTACATCATTCACATCCTAATTCACAGGACATCACATCCATTAATCCATTTACATTTATCTGATTCATATCACTTCCATCCATCCATTCATAGAATGAAAGAGAATTCTAAATTTTTTGATATAAAGATTATTTACGCATCTAATTAGGCATAAAGATAACTTTAGTAGGAATAACACTTTTATAAAAATCCCTTTTATGCATCTATTTAGGCATAAGTTCAATTTTAAGAAAAATAACACTTTCGAATTAAAAATACACCTTTTATGCATTTTACTATGCATAAATTCCATTTTAATGAGAATACCACTTTCAAAATAAAAATAAATCTTTTATGCATCGAAATAAAAATAAATCTTTTATGCATCTTTCTATGCATAAAATCAATATTGATAAGAATAACTCTTTTGAATTAAAAATAAAATTCTTTATGCATCTTTCTATGCATAAAATCAAAATTGATAAGAATAACTCTTTTGGAATAAAAATAAAATTCTTTATGCATCTATTTATGCATAAAATCAAAATTGATGAGAATAACACTTTTGGATTAAAATAAATCCTTTATGCATCTTTCCATGCATAAATCCAATTTAGTAGGAATTACACTTTTAGAATAAAAGAATTTCTCTTATGCATCTAATTTATGCATAAAATCCATTTGTGATAAAATCACACTTTTAATATAAAAAAATATCTTTTATGTATACAAATCATTTATGATGAAAATCACTCTTTTAATATAAAAGAATTTCTTTTATGCATCTATTTATGCAGATAAATCATTTATGATGAAAATTACTCTTTTAATATAAAAGAATTTCTTTTATGCATCTAATTTATGCATAAATTCTATTTATGATGAAAATCACGCTTTTAATATAAAAAAAATCTTTTATAAAACTTGATTTTGTCCATTAATCATTCATCTAGGATAAAGAATGGTTGGATTTACTAAAGAAGAGAGGGGAATGCCTTTTTTCAATGAGGCATAACATCATATTCATTTTAGAGATGACAAAAATCATAAAAACCATAAAAATTAAGCATACATGAAAATTTATGTATTTCCTTACTTCCATTCATCAATTAACTTCAATAGCATTAAAAAGCCATTCCAATTAAGCATATCAAGCTTGAGAGGGATTGAGAAGAGAGAAACATTGAGAAATTATGGAAAAAGATCAAAATTCACACTTTACCTTACAAATTGCTTTGATTCTTTGATCACGGTAGAGGCCCCCAACCAATCAATTGGTTTGGTATGCTGATGGAGCCACCAATGGAGATTGAAGAAGGAGGGAAGCTCCAATTTCTTCAATTTGGAGAGAATTTTAGAGAATAGTAAAAATTATCATTATTTCAGCATAATTCTGGCATAGTATAATTCTCCTATTTTTTTTTACAAAGAGCTCACATTCTATTTATAGGAGAGGGAGGGTCTAACCAAGACCAACTGATTTCTAGAATTTTCCAGGTTCAGTTTGGTTGAATTTGGACCAGATTTGGATGAATCTTATTTCTTCATTTTTCTCCTCCACACATTTGGATGAATCTTATTGGCCCATAGGAACCTTAATTTAAAATTTTGAAAAAATCTTGACCCTCAGGATAAGGCCTCTTGAACAGATTATACTTGATTTCTAATGCACCTTCTGAAAATCTTTTTGAACTTCTATTTCGGGGGAACTTATTTTAATAAGAAGAGATAGTTTTCCATCCAAAAATATTTAAAAATTGAATTACCACTCTCTAGAAGATTTTCTCTCTCTAGGCCAAAACTGGTAGAAACAAGATCTTTTATATTTCTGAAGAGGGATTTGACTACAGGGGAAGATACAAGACATCCTGAGAGGCTGGGGAGGAATCTTACAGAGTTCCTCTCCACCACCCCGTGGGCGGGGATAAGAGTGAGCTCTTTGTCTCATGTTCTCTCGTGAAGTCGACTTTGAAAAGTCGCTCGCCCTTGCGTCCCAACATTATGAGATGCAAATTGCATACATGGAGCAATACTTGGCTCCCCACTCCATCTCCTTTCCCCATTGCTCCAATGATCGATGGGTGCCTGTTGAGCTGCTTAAGTACATTCAACAATATGTCCGCCCCTACATAAAGAATGTACCTGAATTGAAGCCGCATAAGATAGAAGGAGCTCTACTAGAGCAAGAGACCAAGGTCCTATCCTACCATATAATTGAAAGAAATCATGTGGTCCAAATGATGACTACCACATAGATTGTGTCACGCAGCAAGCATGGGCACTATCCGTAGTATGACAAACCGTGACCTCTCTGAACTCTGTGGAACTAAGAGATAATCATTGGATAGTATGAACCTGCCTTAAGGACTTTCCATCCTTTTTGGGATCATTGGAACTCCCCCCCCAATGCCCAGCTTAGGACATGCTCCCTTGCTATGTCTCGTCTCTTTCCTTCATGGATTTTTCATAATGTTGTTGCTTTTGGATCTTTGTTAGGTTTTTCTCTCTAGTATGGCACGGTTTTTTCAACCAACGCCCACCATGTCCCCTATTCTCACCTTGGTTCCCTTGCCCCTTTGTCATTTCAAAATGACTTTCTTTTAAAACTACCACCCTTCTCGTCAACTATCTTACTAAGACCGGTTTTGGATCGACGTAAAATGTTATCATAAATTTGGGTATATTTAATTAATTCATTGAAATCTTTGGGATGCTTAGGCTCAAGATAAGCCTCGTACTTGGGAGCAAGCCCCTTGTGAACCCACATAGAGTTTGGAATTCATCGATTCCCTTTAACTTCAAGGCAATCTCATAGTTGTGTTATAATTAAGAGTTGGCTCATTTGCAAGATGTGCCCATAGACCTGGGTTCCACGTGATTTCAAGGTAAAGATCCAAGAAAATTATTCAAGCAAGCACCCAACCTCAAATTTCGTTGGAGGAACCTTGGCATGGACAACCCCAATGGTTGTTGCCAGGGCATGCTGCATATGTACCACGTGGTGCTACTTCTACAGATCGACAACTTTCTTACCATCCACCACCACCTGGAGCTACCAATACAGCCCAACGACTTGCTTATTATCCACCACCACCAGGAGTAGAAATGACACCGGCAATGATGCCATGCCCTTATGGTATACCACAGCCTAACATGACCAACCCATATCACTATCCGAATTGGGGGGACCTCCATGACCCAACACAAACAAGCAAGATCATGCAACTTCAAGTAGTGCTAGTGCCTCCTCATATGGAATATGAATCATGGAGATGGCCATTTCATTGGTTGCCAAAAACACTTATTGATGTTTTCCATGGATTTTGTATTCACGGTTTCATGTATGGAAGCGACTTTTATCAATATCTTGCAAAAGTGTGAAATTTGTTGGTGTGTACATGTGTCAATATCCTGGAGAGAGAGAGAGAGAGAGAGAGAGAGAGAGAGAGAGAGAGAGAGAGAGAGAGAGAGAGAGAGAGAGAGAGAGAGAGAGAAATTTCCTATATGTTACAATTTCAACCAAGAATAGGTATTAGTGTTTTCCATGGATTTTGTATTCAATGTCTCATGTATGGAAGCGACTTTTATCAATACGTTGCAAAAGTGTGAAATGTGTTGGTGTGTACATGTGTCAATATCCCGAGAGAGAGAGAGAGAGAGAGAGAGAGAGAGAGAGAGAGAGAGAGAGAGAGAGAGAGAGAGAGAGAGAGAGAGAGAGAGAGAGAGAGTATGAAATAGAGTAATGTTAAAGGTACCTATTTGTTCTGATTTCAATCGCTCGCCAGTTTCACAAAATTGCTCGCCAAAAAAAAAAGGCACCCCAAGAGCACAAAGGAAAAAATAGGGTATATTTTCTCATTGACCATGATGACTCCACTCGCTTTGTCATTCTTGTTTTATTGAAGGACTTTGAGATGGATGAAATAAATCCTCTGAGCACAAAAAACTTGATGATCAATGCAATGCAAACTCGAAGCTTGGTAAGAGCTAAACTTTTCTCATTCTCTTTTGAACTTTTCTCCTTTTTTTTTTTACATATCATTGATTTCATTTTTTTTGGTTGTAGACATTTGGGAGAGCCTACAGTGAGGTGCTCAAATAAAAACATTTGGGAGAGCCTTCAGTGAGGTAGACATTTGGGAGAGCCTTAGACAGTGAGGTTGTAGACATTTGGGAGAGCCTACAGTGAGGTGCTAGAGGGTTTTTTGGGCTCAAATAAAAACTCTTCACGTGAGTACACCGAAGAGGAAGGAGAGGAAGAATAAGATTTAAGTTCTTCAAGAAAGTGATGAGGAGGTTGAGGAAGAACGCACCCCTCTCCATTGATGCAAACCCCTATCACAGCATGAAACGAATCAAAAATCCAGGTAAATCAAAGGACTCTAAGTTTCTTCGTGAATCAGAGATTGTTCGATCCGGTCCTAGTGCCCCCTTACCCCGACACAAGAGATTTAAGCTCTTTCAAGATAGGGTCAAGCAAAATAACATATTGGATCCTTTACCTATATTTTTGCCCATAAGTGTGATTGATCGTCCACCAGTGGATCCCCAAACAAGATGAAGACCCTTAGAGATTCGCAGTGTTGTTGAACATCATGTTCATAATCTAAAGTGCAAAATGAAAAAGAAGCCGAATGCCATTGTGTTACCCTTACTTGTTTTAGTGGATAGACAACAGTGTCCTAATAAGGAATCTTGCTAAGGCCAATGCTGAGTCTTATAGATATTGGGTTCTTGGGGGCACTCACTCATTCTTTGCTTGCCAAGCAAGAGCTTGCTCTGCCGAACATGATCATGTTGACACTTACAAAACGACAATGTGTTGGGTGTATGCTAGTTTAACAAATGAGGAGGCAAAGGTACTTGCCCTTGACCATAATATCAACTCAAACTTTTAAATGGAAATGACTTTCATTCAAAAGATAAAGTTCTTTCATAATGAGTGGATTGATTCCTTTAGGCGTGGTGAGAAAATTGATGACAAGTTTTGAGCTGCACTTTGTGAAAAGTGTGGTCTTGAATTAAAAAAGAAAGGTGGTCGTGGAGCAAGTCAAAAGCCCAATGTGAAACAATATGATAACTATTTTCAACTTGCCTTTCGTGATGGAGAAATTTGGGATCTAAAAGATGATATTTTTAAGCTACATGAGCAAGGAAATTTAAAAGGTCAAAAGTTCAGCAAGTTGCCTACAGCTTCTAAAGGCAAAGGTGCCTTAAGTGATGAAGTACCAAACCCCATTCCCAAATAAATGAAGATAACAGTGTGGAGACATTTGCAAGGAATTTGTGAGAAATCATTGATCATTGTAGTTCTCTCATGTGTGAAGGGTGGAATCATCTCTTTAGAGCAAATGGGATAAGAATTTGAAAGGTTTGTTTATTAAATTGACTCTTTTGTTTTTTGAAGTTTTACTTGTTTCATCAAATCTAATTTCTTTGGTTGTCTATTAGGCAAAAAACCATGCTTCACATGCAGAGAATAATGATTGAAAAGTTGAATTTCTCTAATTGGGATGAGGTAAAGCTCTACCATCCACACTCAAGCAAACCCCAAGTGTTGAATGTTGTTATTTGGTAACATGGTGAGTAGTTCATCTTGCTTTCAGCTTTGCTTAACAAACCTTTTTTTCCACATCTCACATCTTTCTTGTTGGTTTTTTCAGACCAAAGATCCATGGGTTGCCATCAAGAAAATCCCTCTTGACTTTGAGCAATTTCTTTCTCGTTGTCATCTAGAGAGGAGGAGGAGACAACAACCCCAAAGCATTGAGATCACTCTTGGTCTCACACTTTTCATTCTTGATGATGTAGAGGAGTCTCCAACTCATTGGTGTGTTCATGAAGGAAGAGTTGAAGACATGGACACTTTTGTCACAGCACGTCCTTACACTTTGGCCATTGTAGATGCTCCTTATGGTTTTTGTGCTCCAAACTCAATCAATGATGATGTGAAGTACGGAGTATCTACCTATAAAAAAGTCACAGAGGCTTTTAGCAAGGTCACTACTTGTGACTCTTGGGCACTAGTATTTTTTCTTGCCCACCATAAACAAATTATTGTAGCGCAAAAAGCCTTCACCAACTCAAACATGACATGTCAAATGATGACATGGTAAGTAAAACTTTTGAATATTTTGATACTAGCATTAAGGCATTAATATATGTTGCTCTTTTCTTAGATGTTAACTTTTGTTTTGTAGGACAAAGCCAAACATCCATGGCTATAAAATTGATCGTCTTTCTTGGGCTAGTGAGTTTGCTACAATTGGTTTTTATTCATCTTTGGGTGTGCAAAGTAAAGGATCATATAAGTTCGCTACTATGAAACCAAATCGCACAAATGTTTTTGAACACCCAAGAGTTTGTAAAAAGTTCAAGCACACCAGTGCAAGTCTACAAGGAGTCATAAATCCATATCAAAAGCCTCAGCTTTTGATGATGGATTTAATTGATTTACTTTCTATGAAAGGAGAGTGGATGATGGATCTCTTTGTCGGGACTGGTACCACAACTGTCAATGCATTAAAAAGAGGTAGAAATGTGGTTGCAGTGGAATGTGATCCACTCCAAGTAAAATTTATCGAGCAAAGAGTGACAGCTCGCAAGGAGTTACCAAATGAGTTCTAAGAGGTGGGAATGAAGAGCATGGAATCTAATCCTCGTTTTTTTGATGCATCTGAGGAGCCACAGCCTCCTATTGGTAGTGAGTAGGTTGGGGAGATAGTTGCCCCTGTGGATTATGAGCCAGATGGCCCCCAGAGGCTGAGGAACAAGTTACTCACACTACTCTTGCAATCACTCCAATGGGAGAGGAGGGCGAGGAATGAGGAGGAAGACGAGCATCCCATTCAAGCATAGTTGTCATGACTTTATAGATCACGTTAACACATACTTTTAGTTTCCAAAAACTTGTCATTTTTGTTTGAGAAGATACTTGTTTTGATTTGTAGTTCAAATTGTTTGCAGCAATTATTTGCTGAAGTTTGCCATGTTTTCAATTTTAATGCACATGTGATGAAGTTTTATTTGTGGATAATAAATTCATCAAGCTTCTTTGAAAATTGCATGAATGTAGACCTAGTATCCTGATATCTCTTAAAGTTTTTTTGTGCATTCATTGAATGCCAGACTTTACAAGCATCAAAACCATGAAAGTTGTTTTTCTCGAGTCTCAAATTTGATTGAGACTAAGTTTTGCTAAGTTTTGGAAACATAGCTTTGTAGAAATAACTTGTCTATCGAGACAGAGAAACCATCGAGTAATGCTATAATATTTTTATTTTAAAAAAATAACCTTTTTTAAAACAAAATTACAACTCTTTGTTACAAGTGGGTTTACATGTTTGCAAAAGTGGCCATTTTCCAAGTTGTGAAATTTTGGATGAGCCTTAAGAACACCTAGTAGTGACCTAGGTGTACGTAGGTCTACGAGGATTGTTGATAGAGATATGATGGATATATAGCTACTCATTATGCTTACATGGTTACAGCAATAAAGGAGTTGGAGCCCACTTATTTTAAGCATATACTTGGAAATTAAAAATTGACAGAACACCATGAATTAGGAGATGGAAGCATTAGATGTAAATTCAACATGGAATTTAGTGCCTTTACCTAAGGAAAAGAAGGTAATTGGATGTAAGTGGGTGTATAAGGCCATGCATAACGTAGATGGATCAGTGAGCAAGTATATAAGGTAAGATTGGTTGCCAAGGATTATGTGCAAACATACGACATTGACTATGAGGAGACATCCAACCCGGTTATTACGAGAATGGAAACCATGAGAGCTGCCATTGCTATAGCTACAATGAAGTGTTTGACTTTACATCAAATAGATGTAAAGAATGCTTTCTTGCATGTTAATTTTCAAGAAGAAGTATACATGATGTATACAGCCACCAGGTTATGAGAGTGATGCACGCATAGATTTTGTGTGTAGGTTACGCAAAGCCTTGTATGGCTTGAAACACCTAAAGCATGGTTAAACAAGATCGAGGAGTATTTTATCACCAATGGATTTTGGATATCCAATATAAATTTTTCACTTTATGTGAAAAAGATAGATAGAGGAATTATGCTATTAGTCATTTATGTGGATGACTTGATTATCACTAGTTATACTGATGCTGACGTACATGATGTCATGAGACTTTTGAAGAAGAAGTTTAAGATGAAGGATTTGGGTGAGCTATGAGATCACTTTATGGAGTTCTGTTATTTTACAAAGTCAGTATGTCTTGGACATGTTGTCCATGTATAGTATGATAGGTTGTAAGTCTATTTTAATGCCATTAGAGTAGAACACAAAGCTTTCTATAGATACATGTGAGCAAACGTCGACTGAGATTATAGAGGTCAGCGTGGATCTCGATTGCTGTGTTACCGATGATGACGGAGCGTTAGGTAGGACTTGCGTTGTGGGTGCCAACAGCCGGCCCATGTCCCGTCTTGTTCACTTTATTTAGGGCCCTAGGAAGCCACGCTTAGATGTAGCTAGATAGATTCTCAAGTACATAAAGTCCACAATTGATTATGGACTTTTCTATGGTGTTGGCATGGGTACAAAAATGTTGATTGGGTAGGAGATCTACCAACGGCTTTATGTTTTCTTTTGGGAGTGCTGTTGATACCAAGAGTGCAATACAAAACTTGAAATTTGATGCAAACCATCAGTCAGAAGAAAAAAGTTGAGAAAACTCCTTCAAATGTGTAAAGCCTTAAAGTAGTAAGAAACAGCCAGCCGATAGTTGCCTTGTTGAGAGCTTGTTGAGTATAGAGATAGGCTACAAGGTTGTTGCTATTCTAGTTTATGAGGTAGCTTGGTTTCAAAAGCTACTTAGTAATATTGTAATAAAATGAGTAGCATATAGTTGTGACTAGTAACCCAGTGTATCATGCTAGGAGGAAGCACATTGAGGTATATTATCACTTTGTGAGGGAGAAGGTTCTAGTAGATGATGTAGATCTGGTATATGTCACCACAAAGGTTCAGGTGGCTGACATCTTCACAAAGACATTGGGCACAGATAAGCTCCATAGGTTTAGGAGCTTGGAGTTGAGTGTGAGTGTGGGAGTGTTGAGATATCAAGCTTAACTAGTGTTGTAGACATTGATGCCCCGCATGGGTGATAGCTTCCGCACTTATGCCATTGGCATGGTTGGTGAGATTATGGTTGATATGCTACGAGTTGACAGGTTGTGTAACAGCCACTTTGGAGTACTAGAGTTATGACATAGTTATAATGCTAGCTCATGTAGTTGGGTTCACAATATGTGGCTATGTGACAGCCACTTTGGAAGTACTAGAATTATGACATAGTTATAATGCTAGCTCATGTAGTTGGGTTCACACTATGTGGTTGTGTGACAGCCACTTTAGAAGTACTAGAGTTATGACATAGTTATAATGCTAGCTCATGTAGTTGGGTTCACACTATGGACCAACCATTATATATGTTATAGTGTACGAGAGTACTTCCCCTTATAGTATGTTCTCTTATCTCTTTATGTTAATGGTTATAAAGAGAGAAAAAAAGATAGAAAAAAATTTAGCCATCCACCTCTCTCTTATGTCTTGCTCTCTTATGTGTGTGTGTGTGTGTGTGTGTGTGTGTGTGTGTGTGTGTGTTTACTTGCAAGAAACTATCTCTTGTGTGTGTGTGTGTGTGTGTGTGTGTGTGTGTGTGTGTGTTTACTTGCAAGAAACTCTCTCTCTCTCTCTCTCTCTCTCTCTCTCTCTCTCTCTCTCTCTCTCTCGTGTGTGTGTGTGTGTGTGTGCACGCGTGCGCGCGTGCACGTGCTTGCAAGGAACTCAAGCTCTCCCTCTCCCTTACATTCTCTTTAAACTTCACTCCCTACTACTGAGAAAAATAAAATAAGGGGATAATTAAACAATAGAAACTTGTACTAAATGGTAGGATTTTAAACTTGCCAATGGAAAGATACATTGGCCACCTATTGTTAACACACCATCCAGTAGAGGACCAATGGAGATTAGAGAACCTCACACAGTACATGTCAATAATCTTAAGAAGAAAATCAAGGTAAATCCCCATGCTACAAAATAAATTATAATATTTCAACAATTTAAACAAATAAAAAAAGTATAACCTAAAAAAAGTGTCTACTTGAGAATTATGCACTAGCTCATCAGAGCATTCACAGTATAAATGTAAGCCATAGAGGATTAAATGTGCCCTTGATGAAACTGAATATAGAAATTAAAATCTACCAATCCTTGAGATCCATTCCTTAAGTACAACTCCCAATCATATCTAGCCCCATCATATGTCTAAGTGGGGTCCAGGGTTCACAGCCTTGGTGGTGACTCCTATTCCCCCAACCATAACTACGAGTCCCAATCTCCTATATAGTCTTAGACTCAATAGTCAACAACCCTCATAGCCCCTAGATTCCCAAATGTTAGCAATACTAAACAATCTAGGAAGGGGAGGAATAAATGGTGATATAAACTCAAGAGGAGTTGTACATGGCCCAAGCAAGTTATCTAGAACTATGGCTATATAGATCTCTAAGCTCATGGAAAAATATGATGGATGTGAATCTATTCTTTAATAGGAAAGGCTAGTTGATGGTTCATCACTTTGATACCTACAATTAAGAAAAAAATTAAAACTATGAATACAACCTGCATCTATAAATTCTCTTAGCAAGGCCTTAGGTGGGATATGCACCGAATCTACATGATAAAGAAAAAACCCTAGTGAACTATAAAAGGGATTACATCTTTTTGGAAAACTTTGAGCTCATGATGTGAGGATATGGAGAAATTGTAAAAGGGATTACATCTTACACATGAAAATCCTAGACTGGAGAAACTCAATAACGCATAAATGAAACGATGTTTCCTCATGGGATTGAAGAATTGAAGAGAAATAATTTGCACAACTTGATGATAGTCTCAAATCTAGATTCTCTTGATCAATGATGCAAATAAGCAATCTGTTTAGATGATAACATGATGGAGGATAGTCTATGAATAAAAGGTGTTACTACATCTCATTGCAGATATCCACATTGGGAAAACCACTCTTATCTTATGAACATAATGATGTAGCTTCCATCTTTGCACATATATGATATGATCCTATCGTATTATAACTAGACCTGAAAGACTATATAGAAGGGCATTTTAATACCCAAGACTGAGCAATTTACATGCCTCTAAATAAGTCTTAGTAAGGATGGTTCGTGTACAGTACCATTGTACACATTGGGATGATAATGTTGAGAGTCATAATGAATAACTTAACACAATGGACCAATCACCTAACAATGCATGTGAAACTCCAAGCTCAGTACTTCCTCTTGAAACATCTCTTAGTAGACATTCCAACAAGTAAGAATGTTGAACAAAAAAGTGTGTTAGTTTTCCTTGACATTAGTCTCACAATATCATGTCCTAGGAATATCATGTCATGGGAAACTTGGATATCTTTGGGCTATCCAACAATCATTCCTAAAGACTGTATTATGTTATCCAGAGGGGAACCTACTGAAATCTTGGGCCATCTTACACAAACCATGCTCAGAGTGAGGGGAACCATGATATGCAAGTCCACATGAAATCATCCTTTTTGTCTGGATGGTTGATGTGTGGTACCAATCCATGCAAGTGGTCACCCTTAACACTCCTTCACATTTTTTTGATCCATGCAAATGGTCACCCTTAACAGCCTTCACAATTTTTCACAATGCTTTTGTAGGAGGGGAAGGAGGAGACTTCACAAGAGTTAAAACACCCACTGCACATAAACCCAACCTAAAGCTTCCAAGGTTTAACATTGGCTTTGAAATTCTTGGAAAAATTACAACAATCCAAGCTAAACTTTAACCATGATATGAACACAATCTCATGGTCTTTTGATATGTGGGATTTGTTAGGCCAATGTACACTACATACCATTCCCTTCATAAAGGACATGAATATGCCATGTTTGGGGTAATTTGAACAAGTAATCTATAGGCAACCAAACCCCCTGAATTGCAAGTTCTTTGTGCTTAAGTATGTGTTAGAAGTAGTTTTTCACAATGTATTATCAAAAGTCTAGAGAGAGGGGTACCACTTCCACAACAGCCACCTCTTCCAAGTCAAACATTGTGGGTTCCAAAGAACTTGTTGAAATTTCACGAATACTATGAAGGAAATGCTAAAATGTGGATTCTAAAGAAATTCACAGGCCCCCTAACACCACAAAATAAGAAATCCCAGGAATACTCAAAGCTCAGGAATACTATGAAGGTAATGCTGAAGTGTGGATTCCAAAGAAATCCACAAGACCCGCCCCCCCTAACACTGCATAAAAGAAGAAACCTTAATAGCTAATCAACTCCTATTCCGAAATATGGGTGCCCATGTGCCTACTCCATGCTCAAGGGTATCATGAAGGCAATTCCTTCATATGGGTGCCTAAATAAATTAGCAAAAAATAAGGCCTCACCAATGTTAGTATCAAATGCAGCAAAGTCTCACCACATGGTGTTGTGGAGGCAAAAGAAGTACCATATCATGAAGGCAATTCCTTCATGATATGGGTGCCCATGTGCCTACTCCATTCTCAAGGGTATCATGAAGACAATTCCTTCATATGGGTGCCTAAAGAAATTAGCAAAAACAAGGCCCCACCAACGTTAGTATCAAATGCACCAACAAAGTCTCACCACATGGTGTGAAGGCCAACAAGCATCCCAAAAGAACTTTTTCCCAAAAATAGAGGAGGAGCCACAAGAACTTTCTTGCACTCAACTCATCAATGAGGTCAACCAATAGGCAAACTTTCCTACAGCCTCACCACCTAATGAGAGCAACAACTTCAAGCTTTAATATCCTTGGCTATTCCATCATAATGGAGTTAACGAAGTGTATAATGTACATCAACCCACTTTTTGAGCCTATACTATATGTTGCAGAAGCTCTACAAAAGATATAAAAACCTCGTCTCTCACAAAAAGGAGTGTAAGCATGAGAACGTGTTGCTCATAAAGTGTGTAAAAATAAAGATAGGGAGCCACAAGAACACACCTCAAGTGTGCACATAAGAACCTATCAAAGTGTCTATGGTACTTTGATACATTAGATAGAAGAGAACTTGAAATGTACAAAGGTTTAATTGGAGAAACTACACCACCATCTTCTCAAAAGGGCATTCAACTATCATTGGGGCATATTTATCAAAGTAGATCCAACTCAATGTTCCAAATTCATGCAAGAAATAACCTTTGAAATGGTTAACATTTTCACCACTATACGATCGTGAAAATTATCATGAGGAGGAAGATAAAGTTGATGGTCACCTGCAAATCATATTAACCTCTCCCCACCGTCTCAACAACTAAAAACCACCGAAAGTGAACTTTCATAATATTTTCATGCCATGAAAATCGCATGTGTTTTCATGCCATGAAAAACTAAACTGGTTTTTCACACTCCTAAGAAAAACATATGCAGTCCGATGGATTACTTATGGTGATTCCCACTCCTAAGCCAGGACGAATCCTCTCTGAATGTACTTCATGTATGTATTATGAAAATAGCATTGTATAAGAAATAGGCCACTTTTGAGCCTTGGGTTTTTTGGCCTCGTGTATAAGTAAGTTTATCTCATAATGCAACACACTTAAACTGTGCTCAGTCGGCTAGGCTAGAGCATGGCAAAGCAGGTCTTGGTGTCGAGGCAAGCTAGGGCACTCAGCGAGGTTGAACGATGAGGTGCAAAGGTTTGAATGCCAAAAGGATCGCGGTGGTTTCACTTGGTGTTAGGCGGGGCCAAAGGCACTTTTGTTAAGAGGATCAATGCACCTATGTACAAAGTAGCTTGATTCAGGGTAAGAAGGTCCAAGGCAACGAGGTGCAAGGTTGAAATTGGTACAAGATGGGGCAAACCAAGCTAGTGTCAGTGAGGTTAGTGAGGTGGGCAACTCTTGTCCATGAAGATTTTGCACAAGCTCAGGCAGCATCGCCGAGCAACAAGGCTCACAACAATGCTCCAAAGAAATGAATGTGAAGTCAAATTTGAAGAAAAGATGTTGCAACCAAGTTGGTGTCAACTCAGCAACAACAAGTCTTGACTTCCATGAAGGCTTATACATTCCGGGCAAAACTGCATTGCTTCAGGTAATCACTCTTACTTAGCTCGGACAAGAGCTTCTGCGAGACCATGCAGTCACCTCACCAACTTTTGGGGGATTGGGGGACTCTAAAGCGGGGGATTTTCTTTTCAAAATCATACTACTCTGGTCAACACTTGATTTTTTATCCAATTGTATTGGAATAAACTTAGTTGTTATTTGATATTTCCTCCACTATGTGTGAATGGAAGACTTGGTCTTTAGAGCTTTTGCAAGACTCCTATCAATAGCACAACAAATCAAATCCTTAAATTTGACTAGTATAAAAATGATAAGAAATCAAATAGAGATCTTAAGACCTAATAAAAAACTAAGAACAAAATGAGCCTTTTCTTTTAGAATCTAATGGTGATGGGTAGATTTGATTTCCCAAACAATATACAAAGGTTTAATGTAGAGGATGAAAAGTTGAGAAATGTATAAAACCAATAGCAAAGATTTGAAAAAAAAATCAAATAATGTAGTACTATCATTGAAAACAATATTACATATAAAAAATATAGCAATTACACTCTGACAAGGTAGATGGTAAGGTATCAAGATTAATCATCATTTTGTTATGGTCATTATAAGAAAAGTGAGTAAGACCTTAGAGTATAAAAGAAAATTAGTTGGTAGAATTTGTGTAGATAGTTAGTGTGAGGGAAAAGTTAAGATAACTTAAAAGATCCTAGGGATTAAACATATAATAAAAATTATGGGTGAAAGCTGCTTGGGATTAAATGTATAATAAAAAGTATGGGTGAATTAGGTGGGAAATTCATTTTACTAATGTTATATATTATAGCCTTTTCTTTATTAAAATATCGAGCATCATTATCTTAAATTTATTGTATCCTTCTAGCATATTTCACTCTATTATTTATGCGCTTGTTTAACACTTTTAAATATTATTTTTTGGCCCTCATAACTTCACCCCCCATGAGGGTTGAGTTTTAAAAAAATAGGTGAATTAAGTGGAAGATGCCTTTTAATGATGCATATCTTGTAACCTTCTTTTCTTTAAAATTAAGAAAGCATATTGTGTCAATTTTCTTGTATTTTTCTAGCACCATTCACTTCACTATTTGTGACTTGTTGAATGGGTTACTTTTTCCTCACACCTTTACTCACTTTGAGGTTTAAATCAATGTTAAATCTTATAGGTAGCTTAGGTTTTAGGAAATTGATCTCTTTCTTTTTCTATGCAAAGTATAGTTTCAAACTAGATAGGAGAATTAAAAGTTTTGGCTACCTTTTTTATATTCATTGAAGAGGTTGTTAGGGCTCTGTGCTAAAATATCCCCCCCAAAAAAATCATAGTAATAAAGATAATGCATTTTAGAATTAAAGCATACACACAAACAAAATCAAAGATCTACCTTAGCAAACAATGTAAGTGTTTTTTGCAAGTACACATACTCTAGCCTTGGCCAAAGTAGGTAGAATGATGAACATAAACGATGTATACCAATAAAACTATGAAACATGTAATAGTTCACAGAACACAATGTGTTGATATTTATCTTCTAGCTAAACTCATTTGTTTATTTTGATATTGTGAAGGTGCGTAATGATGGCACATGCTCCCCACCAACCCTCCCCCAACCCTCTCTCTCTCTCTCTCTCTCTCTCTCTCTCTCTCTCTCTCTCTCTCTCTCTCTCTCTCTATCTATCTATCTATCTCTCTCTCTCTCCATATTGAAATGGGATTTCTACTATTCAAAAACATGTTCTACATTTTTAGGGAGAAGTAACATTATTTCATGTGTTTCGCGCAAGATGCCCCTTAAAGGGCTATCAAAATATGCAAAGTCCAATGCTGCACAAGCTTGTGAAGATATTTCAAGTAAATAAATATCAACTTTTTTATAATACTTTTAATTTTTAGACATTTTTAATGATTAGACAAGCGAGAATTTCAATAGTGGATATGTTATTTTACTTCCATAAGTACTTTTCTTTATCCAAGGGAAAAGTAGTGCCTTGCAACTCACTCAAAAATGTTTGTTAAAAAAATGAATCTATTGGACTCAGTGAAGGGTTGAACTTTTTAACAAATAACAATTTTGTTCATCACATATGCATTGTATTGGCCCACGAATTCTCCTAGAAATCTTTGATTCTTATAAATCCATAGAAAAGACTTTAAAACTCCCAAGTTTTTATTTGTGATGGAAGACAATAGCAACAAAAAAAAAAAGCTAGATCACTCAAGATCTTAAAGTAAAATATGACCAAAGTTACATTGAATACAAGTGCATGCCAAAGGACACATTTATGATATATAACTTCCTTATGCTTGAATATATCATGTGATTATAATGTAGTGTGAAATCGATTAAGGGGCACTAGGTATAAAGACGGTGTCTATATCAATCTTATCCTCCTAATATTGAAGTTCAAATCATTTCAAGGGGGAAGCTTTAAGTTGCAAGAAACAAAAATTAAAGAAAGCTATAAAAAATAATGCTTAGAGAGAGAGATTTGGATTGACCTTTTGATGTGTGGCCATGCTTAGTTTTTTAACATTTTGAGACAAATATTTATAGTATACTCTATCATGCAATGAGTCCGCATCAATGAACTATTCTATTTTGAACCAATTCACTTTGCATATAGAACATAGTTTGTGATTAAATCCATTTCAAATAATTGAGCTATAAAAGAAAGGTTCACTTAACTTAGACCTTGTTCTCTTTCCATTTCATGTATCACAAATTTGTGGGGCCAAAAGTTTAAAAGAAATATTTATGCTTGGATGTGATTAGGGTGAGTGGTTCTATTCTTTAAATGCAAAGAGAAGGATTCATGCATTTTGTAGGCGAGTTTGTTTTCCAAAGGAACTAGATGGGGATATGGGGAAAAACAAAGGTTGTGGTACCTTCTAAGGAGGTTCACTCATCAAAAAAAAGGGGTGAATAAAAAAGGGGGTTCACCCCCCTTAGAAAGTTGTGGTACCTTCTAAGGAGGTTCACCCATTTTTAAAAAAGGGGTGAATAAAAAACCACCACTTAAAGGAAGTGTGTAATTTAGCAAAATTCATTGATATTATTACAGTGAAAAATAGTAGCTTTGAAGCATGGAACTCTTTAGAATGACAATCCATGTGATTCTTCAATTTTTCCTTATAAGATTTGAGGGGCAAGGGAACAAAAAGCATAGACAAAAAGATTTCTATTAGAAGATGTAATATACAAGCACTAAAGGTTTCCATAAATTCTTAAAGAGTGATACTTTTTAAAAGATTCTTGTCATTAAGTATGTCCTTAATTTCACAAATAAAACTTGGATCTCTGACAATTGGTTCACTTTCTTGACCTATTATTTGGGCATTAAAATGTTAACAATTAGCATGTTTGAATCCTAACAAATGACACCTTGCAACACGCAAAGAAAATTAAAAAGAATAAATGCCAAGACCTTTAACTTCTTTAAAATGAATTTTTTTAGAGAGAGAGAGAGATTAGTTTCTTTCATTGCACGCCTTGGAAGGGGTGCAGGGGGTTGAAATGTTTCAATATATGATGTGAAAGTTTTGAGTCTCACTAAGTTCTAACAAAGGGCTAAATGATGAGGAAGTAGCGAAACTGTTTCTATGGCTGGGGACGACGAAGCTAATGACAAAAGCGTTTCTCTGTTCAAGTCTCAGAGCAAGTCCACTTGTCTTTGACCCGGCTCGAAAAACCAAAAACATGAGAGCATGACGCTTGACCATGGTTTCAAAGCCAATTCCCAATAATGTAATTGTGTGTGGCCAAAGCGTTCACACGTGCAGTCCTCCAGTGCCTTGGGCGGGCTGTGGGCGCCCCATGGATTTTTGAAAGCAAGGAAGAGGTGGTGGAAGTATTTAATGCGAAGCGACATCTGGTGCGCCCCCACTCGTGCAAGCGTGAAGCCGTGAACTGCACGCGTGTGTGACAGTCTGACTCCAGTGGCAACTCACACGGGTGACAGCCTACAGGAGCTTGTACATTCAAAAATAGTGCACACTGCACAGTGCATGCTGCAGCAGGTAGGCACGCTACCTCATATGGGGCTGTTCCCACGCGAGTGGCTTGGGTACAGGTGCCACTACGGTAGATTCGAAACATGTATCTCCGTTTAGAGGATTGCGCTATATAGCCCAAGAGACCTCCTCACACCACCAGTGTTAAGGCGAGGAAAACCACCTTGGGAAAGGAAAATCCGTCCTCGTTTTCATGCCCCCCCTCTCTCTCTCTCTCTCTCTCTCTCTCTCCTACTAGCTTGAGGATTGTAATTTGTGCAAATTTATAGGAGTGGTTATGATAACATCAATATCAAGGAGAAGATAATCTTTGTTGAAATTTTGCACAGGAACCCATTTGAAGGGAGTGCCCAACCCACCTCTCATGTCATAGAACATTGGAAACTCATGGCCCATGAATGGACGGGCAAGCAAGACACTTGTAGAGCAGTTGTTGGCAACAAGCCTTATGTTTCTGCTATAAATCAAATAGGGTCCTTGTTGAACAAACCTTATGTTCCTCCATAAATCATATAGGGTCCTTCTTGTTGGTTGTGGGTAAAGAAGTACATAATATAGCAACCCTAGACATTAGGAAATGTCTTCTTCTTATGACATAGCCATGAGAAAATATAGCTATATGTGTGTGTGTGTGTGTGTGTGTGTGTGTGTGTGTGAGAGAGAGAGAGAGAGAGAGAGAGGAACCATATTTTCTAATGGCTAGGTTATAAGAAGACATTTGGTTCTTCCTCTCTCCACAGAGAGAGAGAGAGAGAGAGAGAGAGGGCCAAATATGAGATGGGCAAGCAAGCTCATGCAAATCAATTAATGCCGCTATGCACTTTGGTCACGTAGATGCCAAATTCTCACAGGCACTAAAATGAGTGTGTGAAGGGAGTGCCCAACCCACCCCACATGTCACAGAAGACATTCGGTTCTTCTCTTCTCTCTCTCTCTCTCTCTCTCTCTCTCTCTCTCTCTACCCCTCTTCTCTCTCTCTCTCTCTACCCCTCTTCTCTCTCCACTCTCCCTCATTCTCTCTCTTCTCTCTCCCCCCCTCCCCTCTCAAACCTCTTTTCTCTCTGAGAGGGAGAGAGAGAGAGAGAGAGAGAATCTCCTCTCTGAGAGAGAGAGAGAGAGAGAGAGAGAGAGAGAATCTCCTCTCTGAGAGAGAATGAGGGAGAGATTCTCTCTCCTCTCTGGGAGAGAGAGAGGGAGAGAGAAAAGAGAAGAACCAAATGTCTTCTATGACGTGGGGTGGGTTGGGCAGATTCTCTCTCCCCTCTAAGAATATATTCTCTCTCCTCCCCTCTTCTCTCTCTCCCCCTCCTCTCTCTCCCTCTGAGAGAAGAACCAAATGTCTTCTATGACGTGGGGTGGGTTGGGTAGATTCTCTCTCTCCCCTCTGAGAATATCTTCTCTCTCCTCCCCTCTTCTCTCTCTCTCCCCCCTTCTCCCTCTGAGCCAAATGTCTTCTATGACGTGGGGTGGGCTGGGCAGATTCTCTCTCTCCCCTTTGAGAATATCTTCTCTCTCCTCCCCTCCTCTCTCTCCCCCCTCTGAGAGGGAGAGAGGGGAGGGGGGAGAGAGAAAAGAGGGGAGGAGAGAGACGTGGGGTGGGTTGGGCAGATTCTCTCTCTCCCCTCTGGAATATCTTCTCTCTCCTCCCCTCTCAGAGGGAGAGGGGAGGGGGAGAGAAGAGGGGAGGAGAGAGAAGATATTCTCAGAGGGGAGGGGAGGGGAGAGAAGATATTCTCAGAGGGGAGAGAGAGAATCTGCCCAACCCACCCCACGTGAGAGGGAGAGAGATATTCTCAGAGGGGAGAGAGAGAATCTGCCCGTCATACCCTCTGAGAGTATGACGTGGGGTATGACGAGCAGATTCTCTCTCTCCCCTCTGAGAATATCTCTCTCCCTCTCACGTGGGGTGGGTTGGGCAGATTCTCTCTCTCCCCTCTGAGAATATCTTCTCTCCCCTCCCCTCCCCTCCCCTCCCCTCCCTCCCTCTGCCCAACCCACCCCACGTCATAGAAGACATTTGGTTCTTCTCTTTTCTCTCTCCCTCTCTCTCCTAAGAGAGACGGAGAATCTCTCCCTCATTCTCTCTCAGAGAGGAAAGAGGTTTTCTCTCTCTTCCTCTTTGAGGGAGAGAGAGAGAGAGATTCTCTCTCTAGCTCTCCCTCTCTCCCCCTCTAGAGAGAGAGGGGGGAGAGAATCGTTCTCTCCTCTCTCTAGAGGGAGAGATTCTCTCTCCCTCCCTCTCTCAAGATTCTTAGAGAGGAACCATATTTTCTCATGGCTAGGTTGTAAGATGGAAGACATTTCTTAGTGATTAAGAGAGAAAGAGATGGACCACATATGATCTGTATGATGGCACCACAAAGCAAGAAATAGGACTTGAGCCCACAATTTCTTGTTAGGAGGTTGATGTATTAACCACAATGCCAACACTCAGCTAACAAAAAGAGAGAGAGAGGGAGGGGGGAGGGAATATAGGGTGGGGGCAAGCAAAGCACTTTCCATCTAATAGCTTTTTAGACAAGGGAGCAAAAGGGTGGTGATGACTAGCGTTTTAGACAAGAGAGCAAAAGGGTGGTGATGACTTTCAGATGAGAGAGATGTCTTATTGCAACTCTATGATTGGTTTCTCGTGTCCACTTCCATTTTGCATTCTTTCCCTAAATTTTTTGTTTTTGAGAGAGAGGGGGGGACAAACATAGGTAAATAAAAGCAAAAAATAAAAAACAAACAAACCAGGAAGAACATGGAAAAGAAACTGTTGACGTCAGTGCTTCTAAAGTCATGTGTCTAATTGTAAGACCAGGCCCCAAAAGTATACAACTTTCTCTACAAAAAATGGTTGTGGATGTTCGTCAGAAGTCCAAAGTGTGCAAGGGCTCTTGCCTTGGCACGTCAAGTAGAAGCAGGCGAGCTAGAGCTATGAGAGCAATATGTCGCTGAACCTTCTGTAGTGCCGTTGAATAATAACAGTACTTTGACAAAATCGCCTCCTATTGGCTACGAGGGCGGCTAGCCAATCACGTTTAAGCACCTATACATCACTAAGTGATGCGATGCAAAATCGGCACTTTTTTTTTCAACCGTCGATGAGCAACTTGACTCGTCAAGCAACCATTGAACAAAGCACATATCTATCCCCCTGGCTCACAAATGCTTTTGGAAAACAACATCTTTACAAATGCAAAGCGCTTTTTCTTTTTCCTTGCTAGGAAGGAATACATCCTCTTGTCCCCTCTTATGAAGTGAGGGGAGGAGAGAATCAAACCTTGTTCGATGTAAACCTAGCCCCTTACAAAGTTAAATTTCAAGCCACCAAATACATTCTGGAATGTAAAAAGGAGAAAGAGCTTTTTGATAAATAAACTTACAACAAAAAGAACGTTTTGGCCAATAAACTCGAATTGCAAGAGAAACAAAGGGGGGGGCGGGGGGCATGTTTATGGACAACATCACAATGGGCGATTGTTGGCGTATCATGTTTATCCTAATGTCATGACCCATTCCTTGATGGGTTACATTGAAACAAGTGTCATGACTCACTCCTTATGGGATATAATGTGAAAGGAGGTCCTCTTTCTATTGAATTTGCATGCCTCATTACTCTGAAACATGAAACACCATTAGGGCACTCCTTAGTATTGGGCTTGTGCTCCCAAGTAGATTGATGTGGTTCGTTTTTCTCATGTCAGCGACCCATCGCAAGCTCCAAAGATGATTGGTTCATGAAACATGGCTCATCCAGAAGAGATTGTGGCTCCCGAGATGATTGATTGATTGATGTGGCTCATGGATCATGGCTCATGGCTCATACAGAAGAGAATGTGAGTAGATAAAGAGGAGGTAGCTAGCAAGAGTTATGGTGGGAATGGACTAGCCAGTCATAAGTGGAAAAAAGTAGTAATGTGGGTTAAGTTGCAAGAAATATAAGTAGTGAAAATAGGGAGAAGGCACGAGCAAAGGGGAAAGAAGAGATTTGAAATCAATTGAAAAGAGGGGGGCTTACAATTTGAGTTCTAGGTCTTCCGGGGTGATGTCCGGGCATTCTTCATGAATTTGCTCGCCCGCCCAAGCCTTGACAGGTGGAGACGGATCACTAACCACTTCCTTCTGGCCTCCATCTTGGTAAAGCTCTCCTGCCCCTCCTCCTGTGCAAACACTAGCTGCAGGAGAAACATAAGAGTAGCCTGGCCTCCACATAGAGATGTGGGGTTTGTCGAGGGACGAAAAGCTAGCAGAAGAAGCTGCCCATGGGGCAACCCACACCCCCATAGGAGTTGGGGATGCAGTAGCCCCCTTGTATAATGCCTTCTCTCCTTCCACTGCATCTAGATTTGCAGATCTGTTGTTATCATTAGGGATTGATCGCAGCAAAGGTGACGGTGGGCATGAAGCTACAGTAGAAGGGTAAAATGGAGGGTTGCTGCTTGACCAAGCATTTAGAAGAGCAGTTGCTGCACAATCTGCAGGTACACTATCTTTAGCAAAGTCACTAGATTTGGCTGTGTGTGTTTCCCAATCGCTAGATTTGCCGGCATGGTCTCTAGCCCTAGGGCTTCTGCAAGTGGGGGAGCTCAAAGGGGGGGTAACAGGGGCACTGTATGAGCCTCCATAGCTCAAAAGCTTAGCTGAAGAGAGGCCTTTAAGCCATGGAATAAGAGACGGGTTTTCACCTGCAGCAGCTCCATAGCTAGAACGCACTGGACTAGGACAAGCTGATGAAGCTGGGCTTGGATATGAAGAAGAAGCTGGACTCATAAATGGAGATGGTGCAAACCCAGTTTCCGGGGTCCTCTCTGGCGGCTTTGTTCCCTACAAAAACAAAACCAAAAACACACAAAAATCAAAAGACCTTCATCGCCACCATGGCCATATCTTCTATGCAAAAAAAATTAAGCTCAAACACCTTGGGATAGAGCCATACACCCAAGGTCCGTAGCTATGGTGTTCCTTGTGTGCTTTCCATAGCTGTGGCTGTGGCTGTGGCTGTGAAAATCAAAGAATTCCATGGCGATAGCCATAGGCATATCTACATCTGTGTGTGTGCATTAATTGATCATCATTGCCATAGGATATAGACATAACCTAAGGTCCACATCTCTTTGTTGTGTCCCTACCTTCTTGTAGGTCAGGCCGTCTTCTTCTACCACCCAGCCAGCTTCATTGCAGAGGGCTTTGAGGACCTCATTGTTGTCGCAGTGCTTGGGAAGCTTGTAGTTGCCATACATGCGGAGACCTGTGTAGATCTTTGCAGCTATGGCACGCCGTCGTCTCTCTCTACGTCTGTTGTTTTCTCTCTCCTTCCAAGTGGGCAAGCGAGTGCCAGAAGTCATTGTAATGTATATAGCCTGTACAAAAAAACACACACACAGAGGGGGGACGGGATACAAAGGGTACTAGTAGATCAGGAAGAGAATCTGAGAGAGAAGCAGACCGGCGTTCTTCTTTTTCTGATGATGCAATGCCACACAGTAAAGTTTAGTTCTATAATGTTAAAATGTGGAAGACGGCAGAGAGAGAGAGAGAGGAAAAAAAAATCCCTCGGCCTCGGCAAAATAGCCCCCCCGTGCACCACCCACCGTGCGTCGTGTGGGCCTCCCCACACGTGCTAGATTCCGGCACCTTTTGAACTTTCCTTCCTTCAAAAAACCAAAAAAAAAAGGAAAGTACCTCGCAAATTTTTTTTTTTAGAACCTCTCTCAATTAACATAAATAAAATATATAAAGTACCTTCCCCCTAATCCCTACTCTTGAGAATTCAATTTTCAAATATACATATACAATTTCCATCCAAGATATAAACCATAAAGATCCCAGCCTATGTAAGGGCCAGAGATGGAGAGAAGGAAATCTTTTACCGGTAAGGGATGGGAAGAGGTGATCTTGGTGGGGGTCCTCGGGACTATTTGACACCCCTTTTTTCAAAGGGGATCAATAGCGGACATTGTCGCTCAAAAATCGAGGATCGGGTAGGCTGTCGGATTTTTGTGATCCATGTGTAATCCCTGTGAAATCCAAGCGTGAACCCTGTGTGATCCCATCTTGTGATCCCTGTGTAAAGGGAGCCAAATGCCAAGATGGGATCACACAGGGTTCACGCTTGGATTTCACAGGGATTACACATGGATCACAAAAAATCCGACGGCCCACCCGATCTTGGATTTTTGAGCGACAATGTCCGCCATTGATCCCCTTTGAAAAAAGGGTTGTCAAATAGTCCCGAGGGTGGGGGGTCCCCTTTTCATGGGCCAAGGGTGGAGAGAGGGAAATCCTTTGCCATGAGGGACGGGCATGTGTGACCCCCCCCATTACATGGGTACATTCAAAGAGAGCACACAAATGAGAATTGTTTGCATAAGACCATGTTCAAAGAGCATGTTCAAGCATCAGTCATCTGCCACTTTTAAAAGTTGAACTTGCTAGCGTGAAAATGAGCCTCCCCTAGGCCGGAGGTGGAGAGAGGGAAATCCTTTGCACACGAGGGACGGGCACACATGCTCTCCCCTTTTCATGGGCCGGGGGGGTGGAGAGAGGGAAATCCTTTGCCATGAGGGACGGGCATGTATGACCCCCCCCATTACATGGGTACATACAACGAGATCACACAAATGAGAATTGCGTTCAAAGAGCATGTTCAAGCATCAGTCATCTACCACTTTTAAAAGTTGAACTTTATACTGAGGCTCATGCTAGCGTGACAATGAGCCTCCCTTGGGCATAATAGACCCAAAATCACTCTAGCCATGTTCATATCATCCCATCGAACTCTATAGCCACATACATGACCTTCAAGACTAGCTCCAAAGCTTTTCAACGCTCCAATGATAAATTCCCAACTTACACCTGAGCGTGCTCAAGGATAGGCTAGAAAAGGCAAAGTAGCCTACAATATTGCACATAACCCTATGTGCTAACTAGAAAGAGCCATGCGGCCCCAAGGAGCTGTTATGGAATTTTCTAGCAAGAAGAGGCAAAGGGGCCAGTATTATAGGTAAAGGAGTTACAAACACATTTGCATCTATCAAGAGGCACAAACTCTAATCATGGTGACTAGTGAATGCCCTCTCCCTTGATTGTGTTTGTTCGTACCGTTTCAAGACGTGTGCATAAGTTTGGAGATAGTTTTTGTTGACAACCCTCGTATGAGCAACCTGTAAGTTTGATTTTTTTTCTTTCACGAGGATATAAAGGTGGCAATATGTTTTATAATTAGATACATTTATTAATATAATAATATTTCTCTTAGCAAAAGTAATTATTTCTCCCTACCCATCTTAATGTCCAATCAAAGTTGTGCTTAAAAGTAAACTTGGGCATGAGTCAAATGCTAACTAAGCTCATCAATGTGCAAGAGAAATTTAGGGGTTGCTCCATTAAGCAAAGGAAAATAAAAAAGGTGTCCAAATGGGATAAATCAAATTTTGATGGGCAATTTACTTGTTTCTAACTAGTGTACCACCTTCTGGTTTTAGAAAACCTCAAGAATGACACAAAAAGGGAAAATTACACAATCTACTTGTTTCTAAACTAGTGTTACACTTTCTAGTCTAGAAAACCTCAAGAACGACGTGAAAAGGGAAAATTAGACAATCAACATTGCTCCACCATGTTGCTATTTGATTGCTTATTGAAGAGTTGTGTAAAGTTGCTAAAAAATAGTTCCTACTAATAATACATCAATGTGTAAGCATAAGAGCGAGAGATAGTTTGTACACAACTTAGCAAGGTAAAAAGGCTAGGTTCCTAAGTTTGTAGACAACTTAGGAAGGTAAAAAAGCTAGGTTCTTGTTTTGTCTCACTAATAAAGATTTCGTGCTTCAGTTATCATTTATGAACTAATAATCACACCCACTTCCCCTTGCTGAGGCTCTCAAGGTATGTAAGCATAGACTTAGCATAACATTTGATGAACTTTATGATACATTCATGGTGAGATGAATTTCCTTCTCTTCACAACATTTAATGGACTTTATGCTACATTCATGGTGAGATGAATTTCCTTCTCTTCATATGTTAATATAGGAGTATTATACACAATAGATGAAAAAGGCCCACACTTATGTGCTCCTAGGGAGTAAACTCACAACGATGACTGGTGAACTGTGTGGAGAAGGGCATCGGTCAAGTATCTATATAGGCCTATATAAGTTGGGTGTCCATGACATGATGCATAGGTCCACGGTCATAGTCGATATCGTCAATGCCACCATCCGCGATGTAGACTTAGCCCTTAAAGATGTAAACTACTACACATGCTACACAAAAACCCCCATCGTCCCACAGTGTAGACTCGGCCATTAAAGATAAACTAGAAAAACTCCTACGCATACTTCACATAATCCCCACATCCCACAGCCATCCAACCATCTGGGGTGTAGAGTCGGCCCTTAAAGACGAACTAGAAAAACTACTATGCATACTACACGAAGTCCCCAACTCCCATAGCCATCCGGCCATCTAGGCTCATCTTGGGTCCCATTCAAGCCCCATAATGTCAGGACATGGTGTCTAAGTGTCAAGTATACCTACTCCATGTGTGGACCGTTATGAGATAATTGTCGAGTGTAGTTATTTGCACACTACCAACAAATAAGATAATGGTCTAGTAGTGTACTTATTTGGCAGTATGCCAAATCTAATCTAAACCATCTTTAAACTATCTGACCTCCTAGGCCACCTTCCCATGTGAATATGGAGATACCAGATGTTTGAGTTGCTCAATGGCTACTCCTGATAATGGGGGTCATATAAACATGAGCTAGCCGTGGTGCCACACACAAAAGGCACTTTTATGCCTTTAATGCCCAATATTGGTAAATTAATTGCAAGAGTGAAATCGAATCCTCTTCATTTTATGTGAAATCGAATCCTCTTCCTTTTATGTGCTAACATTGTGAATGTTTCAATTGGCAGCATATTGAAGATGATTAGAATTTTAGTTTCATTGATTCTTAAATAACTTTTTTAATTATATTGGTCAAGGACTAAGTAATGACAAACTTTAACACTACTCTTAACAACCAAAAAATTGACTCATGCCTAATTTACAAATTTATAAATTTTAAAGAAGTGGAAACATGAGGATGCATATGTGATAAAGCTTTTGAAAAAAAAAAGTATCTAGCAAATTTATGATTCTCACTTTTGAGGAGAAGTATGTAAACAAGTATGTCTTTGGTTGACAAAAGGTATATTCCAATGGATGAAATACATAAATATAAATTTATATAGTATTTATAGCATGCTTCACAAACTATTAAAGATGTTAGCAAAATTTAAAAATTGCAACCTGTCTACAAAAGTGTGCAAATGATCACCATGAAAATTTATATTTTGTAAGATTTTTTTATGGTTGATTTTGTTTTCAAATTATGTTGAAATTAATTCCCTAGACAAATTTTTTTTTTTGAGACATTATAGTTTGAGAGAAATGGATTTTACAAAAGTGTGAGACCCTTATCCCTCTATCTAAGGCAGCAAAATCACAGTAAGGGTAGTACAACTCACTTGCGGTGTCCTATCACAATGTCCTAATGCTTAGCTATTTTGTGAACTCTAAGTCTAAGGAGAATAATCCTCACGCAAGAAAGGTGAATGAGTGTATTCCCTTCATAATTCTCACAAGTGGGTCACATCGAGAGCGGCTCCTCCAGGCTCAATAAGATGTCTTGACTCCTTGATTATGAAGGCAATGCGTATATCCTCGTTCATGATTTGCCAACTAAACTATTCATCTCCCAGTCTTTCTCACTCTAAAAGACATATTTTGTTTCATTTCCCACTTCTCGGATCCACCGACCACCCACTTTCTAGTGTTTAATCCTTTTTCTACTTTGACCAAGTCCATAGGCTCAATCGAGCCCCGTCCAATCCCATGGGTCTAGTATTCTGCCCACCACCACTAGACCTATAGAGCCGGTGTGAACTCACACACCCATGATTGCAACTGCCACGTTACTCACACACAAAACAAGAGTTCACACTCCTTTATAAGAACATTCCTTTTTTAAGCAAGAGTTCGCACACACACACACACACACACATTTTTTATGAAAACAACCCTTTTCAAAAGAAAACATATAGACACATCATGGTTGCCAAAGTGTTGTTGGGGGTGATCGCTACCCCGTTCAACCTACTGAGTGTCTCTGGTTATGCGAACAGCACATAACAAATATCTAAGCAACACATCAATGTTACCTCATCAAATTAATCTCCTTGCATCTATCTCCTCGCATCTATCTCCTCGCATCTATCTCCTCGCATCTATCTTTTTCAAAACCATGCATATATTATATGTCCATGTCACATAACAAATATCCAAGTAGCACATCAAGGTTACCTCATTACATAAATCTCTTTACATCACCATGACCATGATCATTAGACTACGATGGTACACACCATTGAGTCCAAATACTCCTGGGGACCATCGTGATGATCGAAGGAGCCCTATAATGTCTCGCATCTATCTCAGCATAAATGTTAAAAAATCTTAGGAGTCACTTATATTGTTTGTCACATATCCCAAAATCAAAAACACTCTAGTAGGTACACACTAGGAGCCCTACGATGTCAGGAACTAGCATGCATACTCCATCATGAGCACTACCCTGCCCGTTAACACTTCGAAGTCACTTCATGTCCTCATACCAATCCTACCAGAAGCACACCCACGCATCCTCAATCACCAAGCACTGTCCTTCACATATCACTATGAATCTGCCTCATGTTCTCACACCAATCGTGCCAAGAGCACATCCACGTTTGGTTGACAAGGGTCAAGGTCTTGGACAGCCGCCTTTGTGCTAGAAGAACACCCATGTTTAGTCAAGAGTGGTCAAGGTCTCGTACAATCGCCTTTGTGCTAGAAGAACACCCATGTGCTAGAAGAACACCCATGTTTAGTCGAGAGTGGTCAAGGTCTCGTACAATCGCCTTCATGTGATGGACCTCTCAGATAACACCCACACGGCAATCCCATAAACCTATGTGGTACTTTCATAGGCTACACACAAACAAACATATGCAACACATGAATAAAATATTACAAACAATTAAGCAATATTATAATCAAGCACATCATAATCTCATTTCAAAGTAAAGCAAACCATCTTAAGCTCGACGAGACATCACAGCTCTCCATTCAAAAAAAGTAAAGCAAACCATCTTAAGCTCGACGAGACATCACAGCTCTTCATTCAAAACTTTGCACAAGTCAAATTCCTCTAGTCGTAATATATTCTAGCGAGGTCTTCTCAATAATTTTTCCTTCTCATTGGTGAATTTTTCCAATTCTTAACCAATCTTTAGTCTTCCATGTACGATCATTTCTAACTCTAAGAATTTAAACCTTATCATACATCAAAAGTTAATTCATCATTCTTAAAGCTACCTCTCCTCCTTGAGAGTTCTCTATCATACTTCTTTAAGAACGGGTCTTCTTGAATCTGGCATAACAATCTTTACTCATCTAGGTCCTTATTTTTCAACAAAAATCTCTCAATCAAACCCTTAGCATTTGGGATATGCCTTTTCGTAAATTAGAGGGCTCTAATTAGAGGGCTCTAATTAGAGGGCTCTAAATCTTTTTCGTAAATTAGAGGGCTCTAAATCTTTTTCGTAAATTAGAGGGCTCTAAATCTTTTTCGTAAATTAGAGGGCTCTTAATCTTTTTCGTAAATTAGAGGGCTCTAAATCTTTTTCGTAAATTAGAGGGCTCTAAATCTTTTTCGTAAAATCTTTTTCGTAAATTAGAGGGCTCTAAATCTTTTTCGTAAATTAGAGGGCTCTAAATCTTTTTCGTAAATTAGAGGGCTCTAAATCTTTTTCGTAAATTAGAGGGCTCTAAATCTTTTTCGTAAATTAGAGGGCTCTAAATTAGAGGGCTCTAAATCTTTTTCGTAAATTAGAGGGCTCTAATTAGAGGGCTCTAAATCTTTTGGGCTCTAATTAGAGGGCTCTAAATCTTTTGGGCTCTAAATCTTTTTCGTAAATTAGAGGGCTCTAAATCTTTTTCGTAAATTAGAGGGCTCTAAATCTTTTTCGTAAATTAGGGCTCTAAATCTTTTTCATAAATTAGAGGGCTCTAAATCTTTTTCGTAAATTTAGAGGGCTCTAAATCTTTTTCGTAAATTAGAGGGCTCTAAATCTTTTTCGTAAATTAGAGGGCTCTAAATCTTTTTCGTAAATTAGAGGGCTCTAAATATTTTTCGTAAATTAGAGGGCTCTAAATCTTTTTCGTAAATTATTCATAAATTAGAGGGCTCTAAATCTTTTTCGTAAATTAGAGGGCTCTAAATCTTTTTCGTAAATTAGAGGGCTCTAAATCTTTTTCGTAAATTAGAGGGCTCTAAATCTTTTTCGTAAATTAGAGGGCTCTAAATTAGAGGGCTCTAAATCTTTTTCGTAAATTTGAGGGCTCTAAATCTTTTTCGTAAATTAGAGGGCTCTAATTTAGAGGGCTCTAAATTAGAGGGCTCTAAATCTTTTTCGTAAATTAGAGGGCTCTAAATCTTTTTCGTAAATTAGAGGGCTCTAAATCTTTTTCGTAAATTAGAGGGCTCTAAATCTTTCTCGTAAATTAGAGGGCTCTTTTTCGTAAATTAGAGGGCTCTAAATCTTTTTCGTAAATTAGAGGGCTCTAAATCTTTTTCGTAAATTAGAGGGCTCTAAATCTTTTTCATAAATTAGAGGGCTCTAAATTAGAGGGCTCTAAATCTTTTTCGTAAATTAGAGGGCTCTAAATCTTTTTCGTAAATTAGAGGGCTCTAAATCTTTTTCGTAAATTAGAGGGCTCTAAATCTTTTTCGTAAATTTAGAGGGCTCTAAATCTTTTTCGTAAATTTAGAGGGCTCTAAATCTTTTTCGTAAATTAGAGGGCTCTAAATCTTTTTCGTAAATTAGAGGGCTCTAAATCTTTTTCGTAAATTAGAGGGCTCTAAATCTTTTTCGTAAATTAGAGGGCTCTAAATCTTTTTCGTAAATTAGAGGGCTCTAAATCTTTTTCGTAAATTAGAGGGCTCTAAATCTTTTTCGTAAATTAGAGGGCTCTAAATCTTTTTCGTAAATTAGAGGGCTCTAAATCTTTTTCGTAAATTAGAGGGCTCTAAATCTTTTTCGTAAATTAGAGGGCTCTAAATCTTTTTCGTAAATTAGAGGGCTCTAATTCATCATTCTTAAAGCTACCTCTCCTCCTTGAGAGTTCTCTATCATACTTCTTTAAGAACGGGTCTTCTTGAATCTGACATAACAATCTTTACTCATCTAGGTCCTTATTTTTCAACAAAAATCTCTCAATCAAACCCTTAGCATTTGGGATATGCCTTTTCGTAAATTAGAGGGCTCTAAATCTTTGAGCAAGGGTTTATGGGGACTTTCCCTCTCTAGAAATCTCCTTTCTTTTGAGACATTGAGACTCAACCTAATCATTTTGAGGCCAACTAGATTATCTTGGGATGATTCTAGAATAAAAATTTATTCCTATGCTTAATTTTTCTTTCAAGGAGTCATTTCACTTTCTCTTTATGAATTTCCTTTTTCTCTCTCTAAAATTCTACTTGAGGGATTCTTCTCTCTCTAGAGTTATTTACATTACTATTCAGAGCCCCTAAAGCATCTCACTAGACAACTTAATTTGATATAAAGCTCTCTCTATCCACCTAAAAAATATTTTCTCTCTCTAAAACTTTATTTCCTATTTTTCTCTCTCTAAAGTTAGGGCTTTTTCTTTTAAAAAATTGAGTCTTATTCTTCAATTGATTAATATCCCTTTTGGCCAAGTTTCCTTTGCAAAAGGGGAGTATTTGTACACTTTTATGTGCACCACATGCACATTTGTGTGCATCCATAGGATATATAATAATTTAATGAATTCTACCCATCCTACCCAAGTTTCATCATAGAGCATCAACTTCACTAATTATTAAGCTTTTATCCAAAGACTAGGGTTTATTAACCTAGTCTACATATAAAAGTTTACCCTAAGGTCAATCTAAATAGTTTACCCTAATGTTTAACCTAAGGTCAATGTAAATAGTTTATCCATAGACTAGGGTTTAGCCTAAGGTCAAGTAATATTCTGTTTTTGAGAGAAAAAACTAAAGAATATTCTCATCTCAAAGGATTAAATTTATCATTTATTCAAAGTCTATTCTAAGCTTTAGAATCTACATAATGCTTATTTAAATAAATTAACTGGGCACACGACCATATGAAAAAACTTTGATAAATTCCTAAGGTTCTTGCATATTTATTAATGTAGAAAGCATTTCATTTATAATAATTCAAATTGGACCAAGAAAAGGCTTTAAAAAGGTGAATTTTGAATAATAAATATCTTTAGGGTTGAATTTGATTTGCTGTAGATGCAAATTTTTTGTGCAGTACCATGGAATTATTATTTTTGCTCAAATTGACAATGTTTTGGTAGTTTTGAAGAGGTTTAATGACTAGAAAGGGGGCTTTGCTAGTCTAGGAGATGTACTTGGCACAAAAAGCAATAAAATGGACTCACAAGGATTAAGGAAAAAAATGTGTGGATTTCACTTGAGCGAAGGGGGGTATTTATACTAAAATTTTATGGTTGGGAGCCTCTACATACCTCTAGAGTTAATGTCATGCCATACCTACTATGCAACTCATGCACACCATAGAAATTGGGTGCTAAACTAAACCTAAGACTAAGAGACATGCAATGAACTAATAGAAGGTGCATAACTCTAGTTTTGCATAAACAATTTATCACATAAACCACCAACAATAACCATGGGTAGATAAACCACCACCTACCAACCCAATCTACCTTGGCTTTTTCTAAATTGTGGTTTTCTAGACCTTAGAAAATTTATCCTAAGTGTAATTGTACACACAATCTTATAATTAAATATTTTAATATTGTAATAAATCTATAACACTTGAGTCACTTATTTATTTTCTTTTTTTGAATTATTTTTTTTATCATTTTACCCTATTGATCTAATTTAATTTGCAAGGTGTATGCACTAATGTGCACATGTGTACCTAGGGGACTTCTCTTTATTTTATTTAACTTTTACACATTTATCCTTAAAATTTTATGTGAAAAAGACTTTAATTTATTAATTTATACACTTTTCTCAAAATAATGAACACAAATATTTTATTAAAATTTTATGTTAGTAAGAGGGATCTTACATTCTCTCTCACTTGAAAACCCGAGATGTCTCTATGTCATAAATTGGGGATAATCTCTTTCTATATCTTCTTCCTTTTTCCCAAGTGGCATCTTCAACCAAGAAGAACTTCTATTTTCCTTTAAGATTGTATTTCTAAGGGGTCTTTCTTTGACATGCAAAACTACTTTATGATCTTAAAATCATGGATGTTTTGAGCAAACTATGATTCAATAAAAAAATCAAACATTGAATTAGAGTGCAATCCACTTCATCTTTAGCATAATATCTAGGGAATGCAACTTTTCTAGTATCTTTATCCTTTTGGCTTTTATCTTCTTGCATACTAAGCATTGATGAACATGATACAATATATCTCTTCTAAGTCCGAGCTAAAAGAGACTCTTCTTCACATCCATGAATGTCTTCACATAAAGATGGGGTGTCCTGTCCTGCTATAAGACTATGAGGCTATCATGAGCTTCATTAAAAAATTTCTCTTAAAATATCTATCTTAAGGAACAAATAATCCATTACTTCAAGAAAAAATAATTAGTTATTGAAGTACAAGCATCCATCTTCAATTATGAATCCTTGAAGTACAAGCATCTATCTTCAATTATCTTCAGGAATAAATAATCGATTACTTTAGGAACAAATAATCGATTATTTAACTACAAGCATCGATCTTCAATCTTCAATTATGAATCCTTGAATCTTCTTAATTTCTTGAGCAGTCTTACTTTCTTGCTTAAGCAATGTGATAATAGGGATGAAAAATTTATCTTATTTGATCTTCTCCTTGATCTCAGTGGGGTAAAGGATTAAAAATTATTGTAATTGTTTAAGGAGGCCTTCCTACTAGGTGCATCTCCTCCTATATTCTCCTTACATGATTTGTACTTAATCTTAAAATCAAACACTCATGTTGAGATCCTTCTTGGTGAAACTCCACTTTAAACTCCTATGATATGTAATCAAAGTAAAATTATATCCAAGAAACTCTTGCTGCTATATTCTCCTTACATGATTTGTACTTAATCTTAAAATCAAACACTCATGTTGAGATCCTTCTTGGTGAAACTCCACTTTAAACTCTTATGATACGCAACCAAAGTAAAATTATATCCAAGAAATTACTATAATCACGATTAAGAAAGCCTTCCTACTAAGTGCATCCATCACTATAATCTCCTTGCATGATCTGTACTTAATCTCAAAATCAAACTCTTGAAGCATCCACCTTCTCTATCCCATGTTAGAATCATTCTTACTAAAAGTATACTTTAAACTCTTATAATTTATATAACCAAAGTAAAGAACTATGCTATCCCTAATCTTGAGAGTTTCTTGTAGTAGTGCACGCCCTAAAGATTTGGTGACACTATCTTCTTGGACAATTCATGAGGTCTTAATTTTTTAGATTCATAGGCTATGGGATGTCCTTCTTGTATTAGGATAGATAGCAAATCTATTAACATTGGCAATAACTTCAAAGGGGGGGGGTTTTGGCGAGCATTTTCGAGAGCGCTTTTTGGGAATCAGGCGAGTGGATTCCCAAAAGATGCTCCCCTCCCCCAAGACAGAGAGGGTCAAAGTAAGTTGGAGAGAGCAACATGACATAATTATTTGACACATCCTACAATTGAGGTTATTGGTTTGAACTAAGAATAAAATGAAGTTTTGTCACGTACATCTTCCAATTACAAAAATTTGAAGCCCCCCTCCATGAAGAGAGAGGGGCGAAGCAAGTTGATGAGAGAAACATAACATAATTACTTCGGTGGGAGTGAACACACAAACACATGTCAACATCACATCCTCTACATTGGGGTTATTGGTTCAAGCTAAAAATAAAACCAAGTTCATTCACGTACACCTTCCAAATATAGAAATGCAAAAACCATCATCTTTACTACTATGGGCCTCGCTTGTTCTCCGAGGTGTAGGCACAAAGTAAGCAAACGGTTTTTGTACCCTTCCGTACTTCCTCTCACAAGACATGCTCAGACATGTCATCAATAAAACCACGGACTCACCAAAATGCAATTAATACCACCACTTTTTCCTTAACTTGAGAAATAGCATCATCATTTCCAAGAAGTGGAAAGGACTTGTGCACCATCTATGGTCTTCTTCTTGATCTCCACATTGGTGGCCTCCCTCTGGATACGCGCAGCAGCAACAACTTCAATGCTAAGATTTGATGAGGCCATCACAAACAAAAAGAAGGAGGGTTTAGGTTGTTTTACTCTACTAACAAGGCTTGGTGGCAATGGTGTATAAAAAATTTCTTTGGAGCTTGCCTCTATATTTATAGCAATGGGAGAGGTTCAACACTCAAAATAAAAAACTATATTTGTCTTTTTTAATGTTATTAATAAAGGTATCTTTCCTCGAATTTCGGCACCACAATAAAAAATGCATCTTTTGAACTTGTTTGGGAAAGAGCGAGTATGTATTTGAAGGAGATAGACATTGCACAATAGAACCCTCTACAACAATGAGGTGATATCCACAAAGGTTATCCCAAAATATCGAAGGTCAGCTGATTATCCTTGCATTCAAATGTCTAAATTAGGGTATGTTAGATAAGGCATTATAAAGCTCAAGGTCAGATAGGATAGGTTAGTGGATGAACACATTCTCGCTCTGGCTTAAGCCTAGCACACGTAAATAAATGAAGTACAAGTGTTTGCATGCAAGGTACGACTTCTTCTTGGTGTCTCTATCTGTAAAATCTAAACATGTACAAGATGGTTCATCTTTCACATGCACACCATATTTTTCCACGTGTGCATCATCATTGTGCAATTCGATCTTGAAAACTTCATACTTGTGCTCCACTCTTTGCACTTCTTCTACCACCATAGCTTTCATTTTCAAAGCGGCCTTTATTTTCTTGGCTGCTTCTTCTGATATTGACGTGTGGTACTTGACTCTTACGCCATTTCGCATGCCTAACCCATAGCCTCTATGTTAGTAGTGGACCCATATGGCAGATCTTTTGAAGTTGTAATTGTAAAGAACCTTGAGCCCCACTGCTACACGATGGGGTGGGCACAACACCTTCTGCATTCTTGCTCTCCACTTGGTATCCACCTTCCCACAATGAATATACCTCCTCGTTTGTGAGGTTTGTTCCTATAGCAACTGGCCATATCTTGGGTGGTGGACTAGGCTTTGGGTCTATGTTGTTGTCCACGATATAGCAATGAAGCACGTGGTTAGTGCAGAACCACATCCATTGTCTAATGAGACCATTAGGGTGCTTGCAATAGCCTTCAAAGGAAGGTGCAGGCACACCCTTAGCAGATCCGACTATGTGTTGCCCACACCTCTTACCCCCACGAGGCGTTCCGTGCCCACATTGCTTCATTCACCTTGTGCTTAATGACAGTGGCCTCTTTGAATTCTGTAGTTCTTTCTAGAGTTCTGCTTATATCATGTTCTTTGAAATTGATCTTCCATGACCTCCCAGAATACTTGCGGTCTCTTACATGTGTGTTGTACTGTGGTCGATGCATGGCCTCATCATCAATATCAATTACCACCCTTGACGGTCTCTTGTGACGTGCACTTTCTTTTTCATTAGTGAGAGGGGTAGGCGCGCTATACATGGATGTTCCTTTAGTTGCCTGATTAACTGTTCGAACCACTTGGGCAGGGCTTATAGAGCACCATTCTTTTAGTTTCTCCAAACTTGGGCCTCTCCCTATGTGCTTGCCTTGAGTGTAAGAGACTGCCTTTGTGCTTTGCAAAATTACATTGGCCATATCGGTAGTACATGCATCGTAAAGAGAAATCTTACTTCTATATCCTTCCCCTGCCAGCCAACTTCCATGCTTGCTTTTTGCTAGGTTTATTCTTGGGGTATTTGGACCATCATTACTTCTCTCTATTATTGTCATTATTGAACCCCAATATTCTATGTGCACTTCCCACCAGCTCAACCAAGAGTCCATTGCTAACAAATTCATGTACATCACATGATCATTACACCACCATTGACGTATCAATCGAGCCTCCATTGATGTAGCTTCACTAGTAGGAGCCATGCACCACTTCTCACACATTTCTTTGTGCTCTCCTTGAGATGTAACACACACATACTTTGTTGTGTGGGCAACCATGCTTTTCTCCCAATGAAATAGGCAAGACCTCTCCCTATCTATCAAGACGTTGTTTTTTCCACCATTGAACACATGTCGTGAACACATGTCGAACTGCATTCCAGTTTGCCTGAGCCTCATCTCCCACATGAAACCATAGAAATTTGCCCTCTCACAACCATGGCTAACCACATCACTTCATTAATGCATTCCCAGAACAGACATTGGCCTCCATATCCTCGTCTTTCATTTCACATGTCGCAATAGTGAGAAGATCCTGCATGCTACGTGAAAACGATAGTCATTTAAGAGGTTGTACAATTAGCTTGCTCTAACCACCTAAATACTCTACATTGGTAATTTGCTACCTTGGATCATATACATGACAAGCCATGGTCACCTAATTTTATGTTCATCGAGTGTGGTTGAATTGTATCCACGCATGTCGCAGGTCACCAGAGCTGGTCCGTGCATTTGATTCACCAAGTTCAACCCTGAAAGCAGGTCCAATGGTGGACATCTTGAAAACATAGCACTTCTCACGTGAGGACCCTTCACCTGCTGGGAACCTGCTTCCATGGAATAAGTCATTAAGTGCACTCTCGCTTCAGCTTCACAAGTGCATCCAAGCTAAAACTCTCCTTTGAATTCCCTTTCTAGGCTGTAGTAAATTGACCTCTAAAACCTAAAAAATAAATTGTTCAAATATTACAATTTATTTATCTAGATTTTAATAACTATTTTACACAAACCTAACTTTCCAACTAGATTAGCCTACCAGTTGTCTTCCACTAATGGTCCCATCTCCTCTGCAATGTTGATGAACTCTTGTTCCCCAATGAAATGTGAGGAACCACCTTCTTGCACTAGTGCTGCCCCATGACAATTTCTTTTGCCACACACATTTGAACCTTCCTTGCCCCAACATTGCGATCCACCCCTAGCACCCTGGTCCAATAATGGACAGGTTGTGGTGACTGTAAAGTTTTTACATGAGCAAGTAGCTCCCCACTTATTTTGTGGATTGCAATTCATAGAAGTAAGCATTGGTTCTTTCTTAGAAGATGGGAACATGATTGTACAACTCATTGTAAAGAGGAGCGAAAATGAAGTACACAAGAACAAAAAAGAATGGTATAATAGGTAGGGAGTACACAAGTACAATAGGTAGGTAGGTTGCCCATTTTTAATTTGACCGTTATAATTTAATTATATTTTTAAATAAATTCTTAAAAAAGTAAAAAATAAATATATATTAAATATTTTTATTTTTTAAATTAGCATCCGTACATCTCTCTCCCTAATCTCTGTCCTATTTCTCTCCTCTCTCTCCTTGATCATGGTTTACAAGATGAATATCAAAAAACATAACCATCTAAAAAACTAGACAAATACATTAAAGAAGTTGGCACTATGAAGTAGTGTCAACATTATTACTACATCAAAGAAGTTGGCATTATGAAGTAGTGCCAACATTATTTCTACATCAAAGAAGTTGCATTAAGTAATGCCAACATTATTACAAACCTCAATACTTAGGAAACACACTCATAAGGTTCTACGATGCACAACCATTGATTGGGCCATATTCCTAATTAATTACTCGTTCTCATCGTTAATGACTCTGTATGTCCTCCAATAAGCAATTGAACTTGATATTCCGAGCTCAAATATATCTATTGTTGCCAGGTCGTTCTCCTTTCCTTTGATTATTTGCTTCAATTCTAATAATAAACTCCCCGAAATCTCTCTAACTTGGTACAAGTCTGGATTGATTGAGTCATTCTTGTACATCTCATCAAGTGCCATGTATCCTTGCAAGATGATACACTCCATGGTAAGCTCCTCTAATGATGGCGTCACCATAACGTGTTAAAAAACACAGAAGTGGGCATCTACATGATGCTAATGGAGAATAAAGAGAAATTTCACCTTAATTACTTGCAGTGATAGGAGAGGGGGAACTTTGATGGAGAAAAAAACAAAATTTGACCTAAATATTTATAGTGATAGGAGAGGGAGCGCTTTGAGAGGACGATAGGAGGAGGGTGCGTCTGTACACTTGGGAGAGAGAGGGCACCTGGGAGGAGGTGGAGGGGGCCCTTGGGATGGGGCGCTTTGGGAGGAGCTAAGGAGGTGTTTGAGGAAGGTGTGAGAGGAGGAGGCGCTTGAGGAGGAGCTTGAGGAGGAGGTGCATGAGGAGGAGGTGCTTGAGGAGGGCACTTGAGGAGGAGCTGAGGAGGCACTTGATAGACATTCAGGGTGGAGGAGGAGGTGCTTGAGGAGGGCTCTTGAGGAGGAGCTGAGGAGGCACTTGATAGACATTCAGGGTGGAGGGGGCACTTGAGGAGGCGGGAGGAGGTGGAGTGGGCCGGTGGCATGCACGCAGGCATAGCCATGCGTGGCACACGGCCAGACCACGCATGGCTGCCACGTGTGATGCCCATGATGGGCATCACACGTGGCTACGACGTGTAATGCCAGAGTGCAGGCATTGCATGTGCATTGTGCACTATATGTGGCACCATCTATTTGGCGTCATGTGTTTTACAAGCCACGTGGCACACCATAGCATGCCACGTGGTTTGTCTAGTCCACATAGCGAGCCAGCAGGCTGGCCATGTGGGCTAGCATTTCCATGTAGGCACGCCATGTCTAATGTGCACTGCGCACTACATGTGGCACCATCTATTTGGCGTCACGTGTTTTACAAGCCACATGGCACACCATAGCATGCCACGTGGTCTGTCTAGTCCACATGGCGAGCCAGTAGTAGGCTAGCCATGTGGACTAGCATTTCATTATGGGCACGCCATGTCTAATGCCCAGGTTGGGCATTACACGTGGCAGTGCCACATGGACTAAACAATCCACATGGATTGTTTAGTCCACATGGCATCGCCACGTAGACTGTGTAGTCTACGTGTGGCGAACCACATGGACTAAAGAGTCCACGTGGCGTGTTTAGTCCACGTGGCATAACCACGTGTAATGCTCGAGTATGGGCATTACACATGGTCATGCCACGTGGACTAAACAATCCACGTGGACTCTTTAGTCCACGTGGCCTTGCCACGTGTAATGTCCATGTTCTGGCATTACACGTGGTAAGTCCACTTTTGTCACAAATGAACTCTTCTTATAGAGCAGCACCTACTTGAGTTCAATTCTGTATCACATCACTTACATCCTGCACTTATTGAAATGACTTGCAAAAATCTTGCAGAGTGGGTAAATCACACCACTTGTACCATAAGAACTGTACTTGCAGGTTAGGGAACCCTATGGTGTATAGTGCACACTGGCTCACTCTAGTGGACTAGGTCTGATTCCCGATAGGGCCATAGTGTTAGCAAACTAACTTTCTAAAATTCTATACTTGAAATGCTTGCACAAATTTGCATCAATTATTCATCAACAGCATAACATTGATGCCTAGATCTATAATAAAATATCATGATATACATTTCTTGATGAAAATGTACTAAAATGTTGTAATCCAGAATGTGTGCTTGTTTTCTCAACACTTATCTTGCTGTCTTAACTTGCAGTACATTAAGATCACACTAATCTATGTAGATTTGTACTACTCCAATAGATTTGTACTACTCCAATAGATTTGTAATCTTTGTCTAACTTCTTTTCAAGAAAGTGAAAAGATTAGATCAAGAATCACTTATTGTTGTTGTTTGCATCAAGATTTGATTTTAGCATAATAAACTTTAAATAATTTGTAAACTTTTCTACTATGCATTGTAGATCTAAATAGAACAGTACTCTGCACTATACTCTTTAATTTTGCACTAATCTTAAAACATATATTCGCTATTCTTCAGCTCTGCACTTGAAATTGCATAGAAATCTATTCTCTGCACAACTGTGTTCTTTAAACTTTCTTGAAATTGCATCAAGATTCTCCACACTTTCTTAAAACTGCACCAAATTTCTACACAACAACCTTCTTCTTGTAATATTCCTTCAACAAGAACTCAAAGATTTGGCAATCTAGGGTTTAGTCTTAAAGAAATAAGGTCTCTAAGGATTAATCATTAAAAAACTATGCTCTGTAAGCAAGATAATGCAAGAAATCACTCAATACTGGTTATTGCAATTTTTGTAAACCCTAATTTCAAAAATCAAGAAAATTTCAACAAATCAGGATCAAGAAGATCAAGAAATTCAAGAAAACAAGTAGTAAAGTGGATTAGGGTTCTGACAACAATGATTAGGACAAATTAGAATCTTCTCAAATTAAGAAATTAGCAAATTTAAAAACTATGTAAAGATCAATTCCAAAAATGATTTAACACTAACCATGATCAAGAAAATGCATTTTAAAAAATTGGATTCACAGTAATCTAAATATGATTATCACTAATCAAAGCATCAAGATCTAAGCTAAGAACTCTGATACCACTACAATGAAGAGGACCTAGAGGTTGCCCTCATTAGCATAAAGTACTGCACCCATTAGCATGGAGTACACACATGTCCCACTCATCATAGGGAGTTGCACCTAAACATGGAAGGACTACTATGAATCAGCCATGGAAGCTTGGGCATAAGATCCAAGAAGACAAGATGTCATATCATCATAAAAGGGTAAAAGGTATCAAAAGTTACAATGTCCATGAGCCCTATGCCTAATATAGCCGAAGTCCCTCCCCAAAAGTACACATGTAAACGACCCTAAGCCCAAGTACCTAGGCCCCATCCCCCATGTGCATGTGCATACCAAATCTACTTCATTACATTACTCTTCTCATGCTATGATCATTCAAGGTGAAAATCCACTTTAAACTCTTATAATTTGTAACCAAAGCAAACTTTAGTCCAAAAAGATAGTGTTGCACTACTACAAGAAACTCAAGATCCTGGACAGCGTAGTTCCTTTCACGAGGTCATAATTTTTTTAGCATCATAAGCTATGTGACGTCCTTCTTGCATTGGTATTCCTCTAATAGCAAATCCACTAGCATCGGTAATAACTTCAAAGGGCTCCCAAATTCTTATAATTTCAGCATCGGATTAGTCTCACCAAGGTAACTTTTAACTTATTAAAAGCAATTTGGCACATTACAGACCAACAAAAAGAATTATTGCTCTTCAAAAGCATTATCAATAGAGAAGGTATCTTGGCATATCAAAGAATAAAAATATGATATCACCTTGTTAATGCCAGGAATCCTCTAACTTACTTTATCGTCTTTGGATCTAGCCAATTAATGATAGCTTGCACCTTCGCAAGATCAGCAGATCAGCTAATATAATATCTTTTGACACTATGAACCCTAAATATTCATTCTCGTCAGTAAAGAAGGTATAGTTACTCTGCTTTTTAAGAGTTTCTAGACTTTACACACGTGTCTCATAATCAGTAGCATTCTTGGAGTAACCCATAATATCATCAAAGAAGACTAAAATATCATCATCTAGATGCTCTCTGAAGATTTCCTACATCAATTGATTAAAGGTAGCAAGAGTGTTTGTCAATCCGAATGGCATTACTGTGAACTCATAATGTTCATAGTGGGTATTAAAAGCCATCTTAGGAATATCCTACTCCTTAATCCTGATCTGATAATATCCAAACTTCAAGTCAATCTTTTTGAATATGTGGGCTCCATGCAAATGGTCGATGAATAGCTCATAATATTGATATTAAGCTAGAAAAGAATCGATGCATCCTAAGGGGATACATTAGGCTGAACGAATCCTTGCTCTAAAAGGCTCATAATAACCCATAATATCATCAAAGAAGACTAAAATATCATCATCTAGATGCTCTCTGAAGATTTCCTACATCAATTGATTAAAGGTAGCAAGAGTGTTTGTCAATCCGAATGGCATTACTGTGAACTCATAATGTTCATAGTGGGTATTAAAAGCCATCTTAGGAATATCCTGCTCCTTAATCCTGATCTGATAATATCCAAACTTCAAGTCAATCTTTTTGAATATGTGGGCTCCATGCAAATGGTCGATGAATAGCTCATAATATTGATATTAAGCTAGAAAAGAATCGGTGCATCCTAAGGGGATACATTAGGCTCAACGAATCAATATTATGAATAGCTCATAATATTGATATTAAGCTAGAAAAGAATCGGTGCATCCTAAGGGGATACATTAGGCTGAACGAATCCTTGCTCTAAAAGGCCTCAATTACTCTCTAAAAGGTCTCAATCTCTAAGCTCAATTACTCTCTGAACGAATCCTTGCTCTAAAAGGCCTCAATCTCTAAGCTCAATTACTTTCTAAAAGGTCTCAATTACTCTCTAAGCTCAATCTCTCTCTAAAAGGCCTCAATTACTCTCTAAGCTCAATTACTCTCTAAAAGGCCTCAATTACTCTCTAAGCTCAAACGTTTCTGGAATGACCATCTTGTGAGCACTCTTCTTAGTTAGTTGTGTCAGGATCTTTATGACATTTGGAAGAATTCTATTTCTCAAGCACAAAATTTAGAGTAAGCCATAGACTAGGAACAAATTAAAAGCATTAACCTTATATAAGTAAAATAAAATTAAAAGCATTAATCTTATATAAGTAAAATAAAATTAAAAGCATAGACCTTGCATAAACAAAACCATAGACCATGAAAAAATTAAAAGTATTAACCTTATATAAACAAAATAAAATAAACAAAAGAGTTGTAAAATAAGGAACAGATCTTGTCGACACAAGATTAGGTTAAATCTCCCATGGATTAGTGTGGCCCCTTGTACCACTCACCCATATTTATGTATTAAAGTTTTCTTTTTAAAAAGATAACTCCAAAAACAAAGCACAAGTGCTTTTGAGTTTTTGAGCATAAAAGCTCTTACAAAAATATACTAAGCTATAAATATAAAGACTTGGGCCTACCCAAAAGTATAAATATTAATTGGTATGTACAAAGATTTGAGGCCTTAGCCTTACAAAAATATTAATTCCAAAATATAAATCCATAATATGTGTTCACATGTCTTCTAAAATATCTCATTGTGGTCCAATAAATGCTCTATGTGCGCTTAACAAATAATCCACCACTCAATTATTGCCTATATCGAAAATAATATTAATTAGCACATAAAGTTGATTAAACACATTAATCATGACTATATCATACAGCGTACACATATGATTAAACACATTAATCCTAGGAAAACAATATAAATAAAAGGCTTATCCAAAATAAAATATCCTTAAAATATTCTCAATAAAATAATGGGCGTCCCCATAGAGGTTGTGCTTTGGTGGCTCTATCTTTGATGAAGTCTTTAAAAATTTAAGCCCTTCTTTGTCATGTTCCCTCTTGGCTCTCCAAGCAAGGAATTCTTTATCCTTGAGCAAATTCTTGAATTGCTGAAAATCATGGTGCTCTTCTGTGTGACGACATGGCCGCGGTCTCACAAGTAATGGATCAACAACCTTGGTTCCCATCCTAAAGTCCTAAATGACCTACTAAAAGTATAAATACTAATTGGTACATATGAAGGTTTGAGGCCTTAGCCTTACAAAAATATTAATGCCAAAATATGAAACCATATGTACCTGGGTGTTCGCATGTCTTTCTAAATATCTCATTGTGGTCCAACAAATTTTCTACATGTGATTAATAAATAATCCACCACACAATCATCTCCTGCATGCAAAATAATATTAGTCATAGTGCACAAAGCCGATTAAACACATTAATCCTGAATATATCATACAAGCGCACACAGTTGATTAAACACATTAATTGTAGAAAATGATATAAATAAAAGGCATATCCAAAATAAAATATTCTCAATAAAATAATGGATATTCCCATAGAGGTTATGGCTAACATTATAATATATCTCATTATGGTCTAACAAATGTTCCACATGCAATTAACAGATAATCCACCACTTAATCACCTACATCCAAAATAATATTAATCACCACATAAAGCCAATTAAACATATTAATCTAACTATATCATACTAGCGTACACAACTAATTTAACACACACGTTAATCCTAAAAAATGATATAAGTAAAAGGCACATTCAAAATAAAATATTTACAAAATATTCTCAATAAAATAATGGGCATTCCAGTAAAGGTTATGAATGAGTGATAGTAGTTTAGCTTCAAGAATCATTTCTATCTCATGATCAACCCAATGAGTTAGGGGAATTTTCAGGGAGTATGTTAGCATACTCACTTAACCATTATGGTTCCTTTGTATGTGACTCTTTGTCTACAAGATTATGCTTCACAACATAAATTATTTGCTTCTTCTTGAGTCCCTTCAATAATTTTGATGCTTTAACAAGTTGCACAGTAAGAGTTCCATTTACTCCAATCCCTTACACCTTGTTCCATGGAGATTTGAGAAGAAGATGGTCCCTTTGTGTGACAATGACTATCGTCTTGCTTCTGTGTGAGTCAATCCATACCAATAATTATATCATAGGGCAAGACTCTAAACTTATATTTGGTCGAGTTCCTATCCAAAGAACACTAAATTTGTCTCATGGTGGTAAGTGAAAATATTTTTTTCACTTGCATTAGTTTTTACATTTCTTTTGGTCGATTATTATCTTATGCAAGTAACCTAGAAAAATAAGAGAAACTTACGCAAGTATCTTGAAAAATAAGAGTATGAGTGCTGCCTAAATTAACCAAAAGCTTAAAGCCTTTACCTTGAAAATTGACAAGAGCCTAAATCACTAAGAAATGTTGGTTTTGATCGTGGTGCTCAATTGCGGCATGGACTCTACCTCTCTATTCTCCTTCTATGCTAGAAACTATCATGGCATCAGAAGTGCAAACTGGCCTCCTTTCATTTCTCCAATTTTGAGGGAGAGGTACCTGATTACTTTAGGTTGAGACTGCAAGCCTTTGGAAATGAGATCTTGGAAGAGGAAGCTAGATAGGTGATAATAGCTAGAAAATTCATGAAATGTCTTGGTTGCTAGCATTTAAATCACTTGCACTCTTTTCTAAGTTGGAATTACAAATTTGACTATTCTTTGGGAAGAAAGTCCTGACCTCTAGGTCCACTAGATTCAGATACTTGGCTCTGATCCTAACTTTTTTCCTCTTAGACTTAGGCATACTCTCTTGGAGGGGACTCTCTTCTCGAGGGAGGGGGTAAAAAATGCTTCTACAGGGCTGTCTCCTTGGGTAAAATCCTTTGCCATCCTCACTGTTCAGCTATAGAGGAGGGTTTTTCATTCTTCACCAATCTATCCAAAGAAGGTCCAATGGTCCCCTCTTGCATAAGTACGGCCCCAATGGCCTCATTACTAGCGTCTGTTTCCAAGACAAACGGCTCATTTGGATTGACAATAGTCACCTTGAGCTTATCAAAGCTCTTCTATTGGGCTTCCCCCCAACTAATGTTTTTAGTTTTTGACCGTAACTGGTCAGTCTCAACGGGACTGCGATCTTTGCGTAGTCCTTCACATACTGTCGGTAGAACCCCGACATGCCAAGAAAAATTTGCAGTTCCTCGAGATTCTTCGGCGCTGGCCATTTAAGAATAGCCTCTACTTTTTCTGGCTCCATCCGCGTACCATCGGCGGATGTAATATGGCCAAAGTAGTGAATTTCTGTTTCAAAAAATTCACATTTGCTCTTCTTTGCAAATAGTTTGTGCTCTCGCAACAACTCGAACACTAGACGCATATGCTCTATGTGTTCTTTCCGTGTTAGTAGTACACAAGAATATCATCTAGGAAAACTACTACAAATTTTCCCAGATATGGACGTAAAATACTGTACATCAGCGTCATAAACGTCGCTGGAGCATTGGTTAGCCCAAATGGCATAACCAAAAACTCAAAATGCTCGAAACGGGTCCTAAATGCTGTCTTCGCAACATCTTCTGCTTTAATTTTAACCTGATGATACCCTGATCTCAAGGCTACTTTTGTAAAGTATCTCGATCCATAGAGTTGATCAAACAACTCATCCATGCGTGGCATTGGATACTTGTTCTTAATCGTTATCTGATTAAGAGCCCTATAATCTATGTACATCCGCATAGATCCGACTTTCTTCTTTACCAGAAGAATAGGCGATGCCCACGGACTTGAACTAGGCCGAATGAAGCCTTTGTTCAAATATTCCGTCAATTGTTTTTCCACCTCCTGTGCGTCAAAGTGGCTTAATCTATAAGCAGGTTTGCTTATAGGTTTTGATCCTGGCATAACTTCGATGCCATGGTCTACTTCTCTAGATGGTGGTAAACCAGCTGGTAAATCATCAGGAAAGACATCCTGAAATTCCTCTAATAAATTCATTAAAGTATCTACGTACTTTTTCTTTAATCTCTTTCACCTTGGATTTTTTCTTGTTTGAATCGCATGCATGCCAAACAGGGTTTTCAAACAGTGGGTCTCGTCCAAGGCTATTTTGTTTTCCTTGTTTGTCTTCGCAAATATTATTTACAGTTTCATCTATGGAAACAGAATTTAAGGGCCCAAGCCATACAGCCACTCCTTGCCTAGATAAACGTCTGCTCTGGCTAAGTGCATGACCTGAAAGTCAAGCAGAGCCTCGTAGTCCTGCATAGATAATGGGATCCCCAATACTACGGTATTCCATACCGTTTTGTCATACCCGTTGGCTAGGCCAGCAATATACTCATGATCGCTCTGGGTCTCAGTCAACCCCAACTTCTTAGTAGTTCAAGAAGTTGCTAGGTCAACCCCAACTTCTTGACTAACGAGTAGTTCAAGAAGTTGCTAGCACCATCATTGATAAAAATTGTGACTCTACGGCCACCTATGGTGCCATACATGCGCACCATGTCATGCGGACCTACAGTAGGCTGCCACATCGCTGGTGTCACTGAACAAGCGTGATGCTCATCACAATGACATTGTCACCTTTCTGAACTCTGCGGAACTGAGAGGGAGTCTCTGCACTGTATGTAACTGCCTAGAGGATTTACTATCTTTTTTGGGCTCGTTGCCACTCGTGCTGGCTTTAGGCTTTGGACACTCAACCTTCGTGTGCCCTACATCATTGCAATTAAAGCAGCGATTTTCCTTTCGCGCTTTAATATACTGCTCTTCCTTTTGGATTTCGATGTCTCTTTTCTTCTTGGATGGTCGCGATTTTTTAGACCAATGACCACCCTGTCCTTCCTGGTCCATCCTATCCCCTTGCTTATCACTGCGGAACCCTTTTCTTTTAAGGCCTGACCTCCTCTTTTCACTACCCTCGGCCCTACTAGAACCACCACGCGCACTACTACGCTTGATATCATCAAATATCTGCGCATACTTAATTGCCTCTGCTAAGTCTTTAGGCTATGTACTCAAGGTAATCATCTTTGAGGCCTCTTTTAAAGCCTCGCAATGTCTAGAATGCATCGATCCCCTTTAGCTTGAGTACTATCTCCCTATAGTCTGAGATGTATTGAGTTAGCGATTTGTTCTCCATCGAGCACTTGTCCCATATCTCCCAGCTTCTCTCCGCCTCATTAACAGGCAAAAACTCTTTTCGAAACATCGTTTCAAACTCCGTCCAAGTGGCAGGACGAGTTGTCAAACTCATCCACCACTTGTATACTTTGCCAGTTAATGAGAGGCTAGCCTCTACGGGCTGTATCTGGCTAGGTTGCTGTCGCAGCAGCGCATGCAAGTCTGACCACTTCACGTAACGATGAAGCTGTCTCTACGGACGGCCCCGCAGGCGCATCGGCCTGTACTCCTGTAACCACAGGCGAGGCTACGCTCACCCATGTTGCAGGAGCTTGTCACGAGGAGTCGGAGTACTAGTCGAGGCGGCTGTCAGTGCATCTAACCATGTGGAGATGCTCTGTAGCATCGTGTGACTAAGTCAACCTGGACTTTACCCATATTGTTCAGTTTTGCATTAAGATATTTAAAAAGTCCACTAGAGAGCTCCGTCTCTGTCAGGATGTCGGCAGGGTCCAATAGGTCGTAATCATCGTCGTCATATTCCAGCAGGTCCTCCTCGGTCCCCTAAGCGACGTCGGTGTTCATGTCATCTGGTTCATCAGCCAGAAAGGGGTCATCTGCTATATGCGGCCGCTGCGGGCTCGCTGGGTCCTAAGGCGGGGTCAACAGATGAGGAGGGCGCTGGCAGATCACGCGTGATCGACGAGCGCACTCCGGACCGACGGACGTATACGGCCTGACAATTCGAGGACAAGAGACCTGAAAACCCTAGAGAAGTAGAAGGCGGTGGGGACACACTATGCCTAGCAGACATCTTTAATTCTTGCACAAAAGACAATGCAAGAACTCAGAAATTACAAAAATGCTAATAAAATGAGCAGTGATGGAGAGAGAATAGTCACCCCCCTTACGGTCGCCTGCGATGACGACTGTCATCGGCTGTCGATTTGTGTTGCGCTGCGAGCCTCTACAAGCATTGCTACTCTGGGATGCTCCGATCCGAGAGAAAGGTGCCTGCAACTCATAAAAAAAAATAATCTCCTCGGAAAGCTGTGCCTGAAACACCCTAGATTATCCCTCGGCACCATCAGGATTATCCCTCCATTGCCGAGAGAGAGGTGTCGTTTGATTTTTAAAATAATAAAATAATAATATAATAAAATAAAAATGAAAAATAAAGGCTGGCACCGCCGCCTGTGGGCCAGGCAGGCCGCCCGCTGGGCAGCCGCCCACTGTGGCCAGGTCAACCACCCGTCTCTCAGGGCTGGCCCCGCTGGCTATGGCTGTGTGGCTTGGCTGGCCGCCGCTGCGTGGCTGTGCCGGTCGTGGTTGGCCACCCGGTCTTCGCCCCCTTAAGAGGGTCCTGCACAGCATGACATGACGATACGACGTGCAGTGGTCTAGCCCGATCGCCTTCCTCCGATCCCTCTTGAGAGACGAGAGCGTGTAAACGCCTAGGCCTGAGCCTGTGCTACTGTCCGCTTTTCGTGGCTGCGCCGGTGGTCTTCACCCCGTTAAGAGGTCATGGGGCTGGTCTTCGCCCTGTTAAGAGGTCCTGGGGCTGGCCTTCATCCCCCCGCTTCTTTTCTTCACAGCCGACCACACCAGCTCCAATCGCGTTACAGCCGTTCTGTCTCTTCATGGTGGCCAGTCGCCTGGTCGTGTCTGGCCGCCCGTCGCCGGTTATTGCTTGGCTGGCCGCCGCCGGCGCACTTCACAGCCCCAGACAGCGACCTTCAGCCCCCACAGCTCCAGACACATCGCCGCTTTACTACTAGCGCTGAGGCCACACACTTTGACAAGCTCCAGCCGCCTCTCTCTTTACAGCCATTCTCTCTCTACACCAGACCTCTCTCTCTACACCAGACGAAAACCATTTTTTCGCAGACAAGCTTCAAAGCAAAAAAAACGAAAATGCTTACCCTGCAGATTATCGCTTTGGTGAGAGAGAGAGAGAGAGAGAGAGAGAGAGAGAGAGAGAGAGAGAGAGAGAGAGAGAGAGAGAGAGAGAGAGAGAGAGAGAATTCTTCCTTTCGTTCTGGCCGCCTCCCTCCACACACTCCATTGTGGAGATAAGGATAAGATTTTTGAATGGTGAGTGGGCTCCGGTCCCGGTCACACACGGACCTTGACCTAATCGAAACTCACGCTCTGATACTAGTGTTAGATTACCGTAACACCACTACGGGCGTTACCACAGGAGGGGACGGCCTCTGGCTCACCACTCAGCTATCACCCAACCATAGAGGAAGAATGAGGATTGCCCCTCATCCCCCAGGCTATATAGTGTGTGGCCTGCCGTCCACACTAGCGCGGCCGCCCATGACTCCGCATGGGCGTCCTCTCCCACTGAACCCCGGATGGCCACGTTCTTGGCCATTCGGTCTGCCCCATCGGTCATCACAGGCTTTACAGCCTACGTGAATTCTACATTGGCAAGAAACCCATATAGAAAATTGGATGTATCACCACAGCTAATGTTGCCAGGAACCACAGCAGAGTGATGAGGGTAGTAGATACAGAACACATTCCAGAGAAATGTTGGAATTACACATTTTTGGACTCAATCTTGGGAGGCCCACCTAGAAGTGAATATCATTTGGGATAACTAGGAACAATGATATGGGATGATACACAAATCCTGCTAGAAATAGAAGGGCTAACAAGTCTAATCTCCATGTTCCCACAGAGAACCCCTACTAGTATAATGCCCATTAGAGCCTTTCAGAGAGGAAATCTCGAGATTGAATGACACGTAGGAGTTGGTGCAATGAACCTAGCTAGGAATTGTAAACAAAGTGTCCTAGTGGTGCACATGCACATGGGGATGGGCCTAGGCACATGGGGTTAGGGTCCATTTACACATGTGGGGCACATGAGGCCCTATGGGGTATAAATAGGAGATTACTATCATGTACTAGGATCTTTTACTCACTTTATGACATTTGGTCATCTTTTCTCCTTGGAACATGTATTCCCATGGATATGGTGCAAACTCCTATGAGTGCTCTAGGTATTGCTCCCTATGATGAGCTTCCTCTAGGTATTGCTCCCTATGATGAGCTTCCTCTAGGTGAGAGGCTAACACACCACACTTCCATAGTTGCTTGCAATGGTATCAGAACCTTGTCTTTGATCCATGATTTCTAAAAATTTCTAAAAATTTTGTATTTTCTTGAATTTCTTAGAGTTTCGTGGGAATTTTCTTGATTTTGATTGAGTTCTTAATCAAAAAATGGGGCATGGGGAATGTGGGTAAAGATTTGGGGTCATGGGTTGGCTGAGGACCAATTTCTGAGGTGGCCGTCCCAAAATTTGAAAGGAGGATCAACATTGGGAAAAAATTAGTGGTAATCTTGATTAATCTTTACCTAATCCATAAAATTTGTGATTAGCCCTTCATCCCTACATGTCTGATTTTTGAGGGTAATAGAGCTCCTTGTTCTTGCCATTGATCATCATCTCTTTAGGGATTTGATGAAGCTTTCCATGATCTTTCAAATGAGCCTAGGAATGTTGCTTATGCTTGAGGGAGGGTGGAGATTTCTGATGATTGAAGCGCTCATGTTGCTACCCGTTTGCTTCCATTTTGCTGCGATTTCTTTTGCATAAGCTTACCCTAATCCTAGCTTAGTATCAACAGTACAAGAGAGCAATGTTTAAGCCTGAAATAGCGTTGCGTTTTGCTGTGAATCGCAGCCTACTTAGGCTACCGTTTGAAGTGAATCGCAGCCCGTTTTCAGCGCAGCGTTTGAGGTTGTTTGAGGTGATTTCGCCTGCATGAAGTATGGCTAAGCTTAGCTAAGGCTTAAGCTTACATAATAGCTGTCTTTTAAGCCATTTTCAGCGCATCATCCAAGCGAAGAAGGCCACGAATTTCAGTGCCTGCTGCATCGCCTTGCTACCAACATTGGAAGACGAAGCCATGGATATGATACCTTAGCTATGGAGATCAATGATGTTTTTGCATGCTGAGAAGACATGGATGAGCTGCACATGATTTTGCCTTTTGTGGTGAGCTCTATCAAGTCAATGAAGGTGGTTGGTAAGTCTCAATGGCTTCAATTTTTACATTCTCATGGCTACAAGGGTTTTACCACTAAAAATGTGAAAATGATGCCTCGAATTTATCAAGATGATGCTAATGATGCTTGATAATCATCATTAAGTTGTGAGCAACAATGTTTCAATGCCTTTTTACATTGCAATGGGGCCTTCATGGAATTAGAATGCACTAAGTAATATGGGAGGCATGAACCAATATTTGGATTGGCATATGATATGCTTATGTGAATGCATTTCGATGCATTGGTGCATCTTGGTGAGATTGGAATGTATTGCTTGGCATTGAAGGCATAAGTCAACACTTGTAATGGCACATGGTATGCTTATGTGAATGCCTAATACACATGTACATGGAGGTGTTGATTGCCCATGTGTTTGACATGCCTATGTAAGAGGCATACATGTGTTTTGATTGATACTTTTGGAGCCATTTGGTGTTGTGGAAGACATTCGACATGAGGGGATTGATATTATGATATTGAGCATGAGTTCATGCTAAAAGCATTTGTAAGCGATTTCATCCCTTCACTTTGGATTGTACACCACTCTCACACACACATTGTACTCACTTTGATTCATAGAATCTAGTATGTGTGTGAGGGTACCCTTGGCATTGGTGGAGAGGCCAAGGGGGAGCATGGCCTGAACTCTCCTTGTTGTGAGTGCTTTTGGTAAAGCGACAAGGAGGGGGATTAGGTACTTGGTGTGAAGACTTGGCCCCAACCTTTGCCTTGAGGTCCGAACTCGGTAAAGGGGTGGGAAGGCTTGGCCAGGAGATTGGCAAGCAAGAGCTCTCCATCAACATGATCATCGACACTATTGAGTATTGCATGAGGGCAATGGGGTCTTAATATGAGTCAATGTATTGAGCAAAGTGGATATATACATGCTATTGAAAAAGGCATTGTGGATTGAGGCTATTCTATTTTCAGATTTGGCTCAAAATACAAAGGAGACTCTGCTGAAATTTTTGGGAGTCTTTTGCAAAAAAAGGACATTGCAAAAAGGGTGTCATAAGGTTGCTTGCCATTTCCTATTTCTTATTAGTGCCAAGTGGTTATTCACAAGAATTGCGCATTCTTTAACCCAAAACAGGGTGTTCTGCTGAATCTAAAAATTGCAATTCAGTTTGGAGCGTTAAGGACTAAAGTGAAGTGGTTTACACCCTTGGATAGCATGTGGAAAGACCTTTCTATCAAGCCGTCAAGTGCCCGAATTGGAGTTCATTTTGTGGGTCAACCGACCGACTTTGATCGCACGGGAAAGTGTGATTCAGTCATAAATGTTAAGGATTGAATTCGAGTGATTTACATAGCCTTAGTGTACTCATTCTAAGCTACAATTTGAGCTATTAACCTCTCCATTTGGATAACCCTAGCTAGGTCTTGTTGACTTTCCAAAGAAGTCAAAACTGAGGCATATTGCCCATTGATTGAAGTCAAACGGACACTTAGGAACGACTATTTCTATGGAGATGTCTGGGTGATTCCCAATGGGAACTCTTTTGGCACTGAGGCATATTGCCACTGCACCTTGTAGGCAGTACTCCCATCCTACAGAGATACTGCCTCACCTTCTTTGGTATCCTTTTCACTCTCGGGGTTTTCTTGACGATTTGTCAGGCTCATTTTCCTGGGAGGTGTTTCAAGCGAATGCTTTGGCTTTTTGGTTGCATTTCTCCTCCACTACCAGCTTGTACAAACTTCCTTGACTGGACTAGATTTTGGGCATTGTGGATTGAAACCGATCCCGTCAAGTGGGAATAGACTTCGTTGGACACCCACACGCGTAATAGCACAACTTAATATCACAATTTGAAATGGACAACTTAATAACAACTGAAATTTGAAATGAAATGAAATAGATGGACACCAGCACTGGGGCCGGAACGGGCCGACTCCCCCCCCTTTGTGTGCAGCTACTAGAAGTAGACACCAGGGTGCAGTAGCCTGTCGAAGAGAGGGAGGAGGAGCTGCCAATGTAGAAGGTGTAGCCACTGGAAAAGTGGAGTGGAAACCTAGCTGCAGTGGAGAAGGGGCAGCCGTCTGCAAGGGAGGAGGTGGAGTAGGCGCACCCGCCAACTGGAGGTGGAACCGCCTGGCTGCTGAGCAAGTGCAGCCACCTTGTAGAAGGCACAGCCGCCTGTATGGAGAAGGGATCGCCTGTATGGGAGGAGGAGAAGCCGCCTACAGGAGAAGAGGAGCAGCCCGCTGGAGATGGACACACAGCCGCCTGCAGGAGGAGGCAGCGCAGCCTGTATGGAGGTGGAGCGTAGTCTGCTGGAGAAGGGATCGCCTATATGGGAGGAGGATCAGTCGCCTGCAGGAGAAGAGGAGCCGCCCGCTGGAGATGGACACACAACGGCCTACAGGAGGAGGCAGCGCAGCCTGTATGGAGGTGGAGCGCAGCCTGTATGGTCGCCTGGGTGCAGTGGAGAAGGGAGGGCAGCCTACTGGAGAACCAACGCACATCTGCCTGCAAAGGGGAGGCAGCGCAGCCTGAGAAGGACAACCACCGCCTGTATGCAGAGCACAACTGCCTATGGGGTGGCTCAGCCGCCTGCAGAATAGAAGAAGCAGCCTGTTGGAGAGGATACGCAGTCGTCTTGCTGGTTCTGTCCTTTTACGAGAGAGGTGGTGGCTCTCTTTTGTAGAAATTGGAGAGGAGTTCCACGACCACAGCTGGCCGCCTCCCCAAGGTTGCATGGGGGCGGCCAGCTTCAAAGTGTGGTGTGGGTAGGTGGCCATGCACCCACCCCACACACACACTTAAGAGTCTAAGTGTGGCTCCCCACCTTGGCCCATATGTGGGTGCCCACTTTTAAATGAAATGTGAACTTATAACCTTATAAAATGAAAGGTTAGAAATAAAACTCTTAAACCAACAAGTGCAATACACTTACCACCTGTTCACACGCAACAAAACTCATCAGAAGACAAAGCAAACTTCACGACTCACTGGCAGGCGTTCTCGCTCAGTAAGTGACACGTCAAACAGGCAAACACAAAAATACAAGTCATGTGAAAACAGTTTCAAACATGCAAAACATGAGTGCATGTGCAAATAGTATTATGGACATATCTCCCGTTCATGGAACAAGTACAAAATATCTGTCGGGCACAAAAATGGCACGACATAAAACATAAATCCTAGTCTTCCTATGGAGTGACAGTCCCATAGGTAAAACACAGTTCCAGGCACGAGCCTCCCTGTGGAGTGACAGTCCCATGGGCAAGACATGGCACAAATACTGGCTCTTCCATGGCATGACAATCCCATGGATAGAACACAATCCAGGTCATACACGGGTGGCACTAGTCTGGCTTCCATCCATGTTAAGCAAAAATACTGGCCCCTTCACATGAGACACCGGCCTGGCCTCAAGTGAACGAGACATAAAACTGGAGATGGACCAAATGGTCGACCAATTGGTGACATCCCCCCGGGCTTCTAAAGAGTTGTCCTCAACTGAAAAGCCTCAAGATATGCCTGCAACAACTATGGATAATCAACAAAATAATCCTCATTTACCCACTTTGCATCAATGGGCAAATAATTCTTGAACTTCACAAGGTATCTCTTGGAAAGCTTTCCTGCAAGTAGCTTTCTCTCCTTGTGAAAGACAATCTGTTCTGGCTGGAGGATCTCCTCAAGCTCACAGGATCTAGCCCCACATATTTCCGAAAAAGACACATGAAATGCATTGTAAATCTTCCAATGACTAGGTAAAGCAAAAGTCTGTATGACAGTTCATTGATCTTTTGAATCACCTTGAAGGGTCCATAATAGCGAGGAGAAAGCTTAGGATATGATCCTTCTCGTCCTGGCCTCTTCCGAAGCCTAGCCTTCTCAAATTTCAGCAAAACCCAATCACCTTGTTTGACTTGCATGTCCCTTCTATGCTTGTCAGCAGCCATTTTATGCTTATCTTGAGACCTTGCAATGGCTGTCCGTACCTGAGCAAAGGCTACATCCAAGTCACGAACATATTCATCAGTTGCAAAAATCTCATCCTTTGTACGAAGGATGGGTGGCAAAACCACTCTGCCATAAATAATCTCAAACGGAGCCTTTCCCGTGAGGCATGGATCGTATTGTTGTAGGCAAACTCAATAAGTGGAAGATACTTCTCCCATGCAGTCTTTTGATTTGCCACATAACACTTCAACAAATCCAATACGGCTGAATTTGCAGCTTCACTTTGGCCATCCGTTTGGGGATGATAAGCTGATGAAAACTCAAGTTTAGTACCCATGTTATCAAATAAAGTCCTCCAAAAGAGACTCGTAGTCCTGGGATCTCTATCCCCAACAATGGATTTAGGCATACCATGATGCTTGAAAATATTAGCAAGAAAAATCTTTACCATATGATCAACTTTAAGGGTTTTCTTGACGGGCAAGAAATGAGTTTGCTTGCTAAACCTGTCCACATTGGTGGACCTAAGATGCATAATGTTGACATAGATAGAGCTATGCCTTCAACCTCAAGGGATGTTGGAAAAGGCAAGCAAGTGGTGTTCAACTTTGATGCCCAAACTATTGATGGATCTTGGAAGACTCCCAAGAGTTGGTGGTAATCAAAGGAATCATGCATCACAAGATGGTGATGAGTTCAAAGGTGTGAAGGACAAAGTGAATCTCACCAAGTTTAAGGGTGAGGGCAATACCAATGAAGAGTATGAAGAATGGGTAACAAAATGGAGATGTAATTTCAGCTCAACCCAAGGTCGGATCGAGCTAAAGTGTGCTTTGTCACTCTTCATCTCGAAGGCTATGCTCATACCTGGTGGAGACACTTGTCTACTCATGGATACGAGATTACCACTTGGGAAGACTTTAAAGATGAAATGAAGGAAGCATTTGTCTCAGAATTAAATCAACAAAAAGTAATATGTGATTGGAATGAGCTTGAGCAACGAGGGAAGATTGTAAGGAGTACACACATCAATTCCTCAAACTATCCTTGCATGTAGATGATGTGAGTGAGACATATAAGAAGATTAAGTACATCAAGGGGCTCAAGTCAAACATTGGAGCTGATGTAAATGCTCAATGGCCATCATCTCTCAAGGAAGCTATAGTGTTAGCCAAAATCTATGAGGAGAAGTATAGTTAACAATGGCAATCCAAAGTTTCCAAAGTTGAGGCAGTCCCGTCTTCCAATGTAAAGACTTCTCTAAGCAATGCCATTCCAAAGTTTCCAACGATGTATGGCGAGGGCACTAAATCAAATTTCAGGTTTGGTGGTACTTCTTCAAAAGTTGGGAATGGTAAGATGGATGGGAATCCGACTAATTGTGCACACAAGAGCATGGTGATGAAGGAGGACCGCATCAATGAGTTGCATAGCAAAGGTTTATGCTATAAGTGTGGAGAGAAATGGTCCAAGGAGCATTACAAGGTGTGCAAGGATAAACAACTATCCTTGAGTATGATCATGACCGAGTCGGATGGTGATGAACTCGAGGATGGGGAACTAAAATTTGTGGATTGCAATGACAAATATGATGAAGTTGATAGTGAATTTCCTTTTGATCCGGGTGGATTCATGAAGAGCAATTCATTTGATGATGGTTTGCCTATGTGTACTACAAGTGCATGCAAGAAAGATGCTATCCTTTGCACGTTGTCACATGATTCTTATGCCGGTTGTAAGAGCATGAATACATTGAGAATCAAGGCTATGGTCAATGGAAGAGAAGCACATGTACTTGTGGACAGCGGTAGTACACATAGCTTTGTCAATCGAAATTCCTTGTGCAATCTCAAGTTGTATCCAAATGCTTTGGATGCATTGCATGTTGTGCAAGTGGCAAATGGGGAAAGTATGGATTGCACAATGGTATGTAAGGACATGGAGGTGTTGTTTTCAAAGGATTATGCTTTCAAAGCTGATTTGTTAGTGTTGGACATGGGGCCAATTGACTTAGTGTTGGGATGTGATTGGCTGTCCACACTTGGCACCTTCTCTATGAATTTGAAGGAGAGATTCATGAGCTTTATGCATGGGAGAAGTCAAGTGACATTGTGGAATACCTCATTGAATGGAAGGGTTTACCCAAGGAAGAGGCTTCATGGCAACTACATTAATATTGGAAGGTCATGAAGAGGTTTGGCATGCAAATGAGGGATGAAAATGGAGTGGACAATAGTGAATATACTTGCTAGAATTTCTGGAAATTCACTGTTATGGAGGCTTAAACATGATAGATATGAATCCTCATCTTTTGGAAGCTTCATGCATGTGAAGTGTCAACTTTGAGCACTTGTTTGGGACTATTTTAGGAGCATTTTACATAGTTTTCAGCCTATGGAAAGTGATGCTTCCAACTTTGGTGAAATCATGTCCATGCGTGACTTCTTGATTTCCAATGCTACATTGAATGATGATGAGGCCTATGGAAGAGGTTTTGAAGGTTTTGCGTGCCAATCGGCTCTATGCTAAAGAAAGCAAATCCACTTTCATGTCTCATGATGTGGATGATGCCTTGGGTAGTTTGGATGTTGATATATGTGATGTGGACATAGACTCACATATGTTTTTGCATGATACCATCTATGAGGCATACTCATTTGGTTCCTATGGATTTCTACACGACCCTATGTTCTATGGAGTCGAGGCATTTACCTTTGGATGTGACCTATGCCATATGAGATGTATGGTCCTTGGTGTGACGATGAGCCTTTGCGATGATCTACCATGGGTTCTTGGCATGGGTGCACATGGATTTTCTAAGGAGCCATGGGGATTGCATGGGTTCCTGGCATGGGTGCACATGGATTTTCCTAGGAGCCATGGGGATTTCACATGATGAATATGATGGATGGATGCATTCCGGATGTTCATTAGATGCATTATACTTCAGCTGGATGCATTGATCGAGATAAGGCTTGCATGGTTATGTTCATTTTTGATCGAGGCGGTCATATAGCCTCGAGGTTTGATGATGGTTACCTAGGTTTCCATATGATCCGGGCATTTTGGTGGCTATCCTATCTTTCGAGAGGGGCATCAACACCATCCTTTCGACCTAGGCGGATGGCATATGGTTTTGATTTCACGCATGCTTTTCGTGGATTCCCTTTTGATCCTGGAGGCTGTTCGTTTACCCTCACCATCGAGACGACACTCCTTCATCCTTGGGGAGTGTCTCAAGCAAGAAATGAGAATTGCCTATAGAAATGCCTGAGCCTCAGCAAGAGCTCGAAAATGATAAAAAAAAATATTAGAAGAGCTCTAGGAGGTTGCCAAAACAGAGAATATGAGGTTGCTCCACGAAGCACATCATAAAAGAAAGGCTCGATCAAGAGAGGCAATATGCCCTTAGAGAATCCCTAATGGGAGGATACACTGAGAGAATACCTTAAAAATGGTCATAGGTGCCATGTAAATCTAAGCCTAACTCATTACCAATTGCATAGTCCTACATGGGTACGAATGAGGACTTAATGACAAACATAGCATCTCTAAGGTCTACACTAAAAAGAGAAATGGGAGCCTCGAGAGCAATCCTCTTAGCCCCTATCACCATCATTATAACCATGGATGAATTCTTGGCATGCAAGCGTGAAGCTTGGGAGGCAGTCCATTAATGGACAAAGAAGAAGCTTAAACTAGTTTAAGAAATTGAGGAGACAGACCAAGCTAAAATAGGTAACCCATGATGACAGGCATTCAAAGGATGTACCAGTTAGTGCGGTTGGGAATTACTATGAGAAAGATGATATGAATGCCACCATTCTAGTCAAATTGGGAGAAGTGACCACCAGTGTGATCCTTGACAAGGGATCAAGAGTGAGTATTATGACCAAAGACATGTGGCAAAGATGGGGAAGCAAGTCAGTTAAGAGATCCAAGATAGTCCTTAAGCTAGCAAACAGAAAATTTAGGAACCCTTATGGGAATCTTGAAAGATGTTGAGATAACATCATGTGGCCTCTGATCTACAAGCATACATTTGTTGTTGACTTTAGAATACCCACTAATTATGATGTGATTCTTGGAAGACCATTCATGTGCCAATTGTCAATGATTCGTGACTGGGGTTATAACATTATTTATCTCTGTGTGGGAAATACCATTAAGTAAACCTTAAGGAGCAGAAGTAGAAAGAAGTCCCCAAAATTCCTATCGAGATGACTTGGGGTCAGATATGATGACTTGCTTGGACTTATTACACATGCACCACTTCAGTGGAAAAAGTGGCAAAAGATATGAGTTGAAAGATGAAGCTTCCATAGCTTCATTACGAGACCGTGAAGAGGAGGAAAAAATGGATGCACTTACTAGCTACAATGGACGTATGTTCAATGCCCATGGGAACATAGTTTTGTGATGAGAATGGAAGAGACATAATCCAGTTAGGACTGTGACCTACTGCTTCCAAAATTTGAGAGAGCGATTCTACCAAAAAGGAGGAATTAAAATTCTTTTGAAGAGCCAAAAATTGTACCGATTAGGGGCCTAAGTAAAAGTCTTGTACCAAGCAATTCCCCTGATAGCAAAGACAAAGAAGGAGAAGTGTTGCCCCTAAACACCAAGCCAAAAATTGTACCAATTAGGGGCTTAAGTACAAGTCTTGTACCAAGAAACTCCTTTGATAGTGAAGACAAAGAAGGAGAAGTGTCACCCCTAAACACTAGGCCCTTCTTAGAGACTTCCTTGAAAAGAGAGCTCTACTCAAAAGAGCTAAGAAACTAGTAAAAATTAGCGATTAGCTTGGGGGGAGACTTAAAGCTAGTTGTTCTAACTCCATAGAAGAGGATAATGATAATGAAGAATTTAATATAGATGATGAGAGTGACACAAAAAGGCAAAGTATTCATGGGGATGATGATAATGAAGAATTTGATATAGATGATGAGAGTGACCAACAAAGGAAAAGTATTCATGAGGTTTCGATCACAACAAGCTTGCAAATACAAGTTTTATGAAGGTTAATACATAAATGCAACTAACCCGGTTTCCTACAAAGGAAATAAAATCTTTGCCATGCTAGATGGTAGAGCTAGACTCGTGACATTACCACAAAATCTTATTGGGAGAAGTGGGGAAAGCCCAAGCTAGAACCCACTCGATTCAAACCAAGTCAGCCAATGCATAGCTGGTGGTCATTCCTCTTCTACAACTTCATGAGTCATGCCATCCTCTAGTGGGTTGGACGTCACTGCTAGTCTATACACGATGCGCTCATAGTTTTGGGTGCAACTTCACATATATGTTGTCTAACGAGGCGCTACAATAACAGTGTGATTTTGTGGTCCTTCCCAATCACCAAAGTCCTTGAGTTACAGTAGTTATAGAAGGCACCCGAATTTTTGAAGTCATTGGCTTCCATGCACTAGGAGGAGGTCACCCTTGATGATGCGTGAGACTCTTTTGGAATTAGCTAGCCTCCTATAATATGGTTTTAAAAAGGACGAGCCCTTTTGGAATTAGCCTCGTACAATATGGCCTTGAAAAGGCCAAGCCCTTTTGGAATTAGCATCATATAATATGGTTTTGAAAGCAACATGGTGGAGCTACTAGCTAGGCCTCTCCATAAATAGTAGGGTTATCATCTGGCATTGACTCAATGGGACCAAAGATAAGGTTACCACATGCTAGCCTTGGTAATAGTTGTGGATTTTATGATTGATGATGTATCTCTTCTCTACATTCTATGGCCTTAGTGGTGGAGGAACCGAACCAATCGAGATGATTTGTCTATGTGAGCCGGAGTTTGAGAACCTTCACACCTGCCTTGCTCTGACCCTGAACTCGGTCACTCCCCACATATGATTTTGAGATGATTTGTCTAGGGGAGCGAGAGTTGTTTGAGCGCCTTTGCACCTTGCTTGCTCCTCCCCCGAACTCAATCACTCCCCATAAGATGCATGTGTAGTCCATCGCTCCCCACAGGCACAACAAGGAGGACCATTATCGCAGTAAACAATTCCCAATCTATGACTACAATTGTTTTGAAGCTGAATTTTATATTGGAGCTAAGCGTGCTTTATGTGACCTTATAAGTACAATGAAAGAGAGCATCATCCTTGGGAGGGATTGATTACAAGAGCCATGGATTGTGTTGTGAGTTGGTGGAAAAGAACCACAATACTCGAGCTTCCCCATAGAATGGTTACCATACCCTTGGTGGATGAGGGCACCCCTATCAACATCTCAAGCCTCGTCCCTCCACTTATTATAAGCCATCACCTTAGATAATCCCTAACACTCAACACCTCTCTCTTCCCCATGGAATGGTTGTAGTACCCTTGGTGGATGAGGGAAACCTTGTCAACATCCCAAGCCTCGTCTTCCACTTACAAGCCATCACCTCAGGTAACCCCTAACACTAAACACTCAACACTCCTCTTGCCTCATCGTGTTGACCACTCCCTTAAACCACTATGAAGATCCAAAACCTCGATGGAAAAGATGAAGGTTGATAACTCCTAATTTCGGGGCTTAATTTACCTATTTTTTAAGTAAAATTGGGTTATTTTAGCCATTTTTAGTAAATTTTGGGGATTAAAAATAGCTACTTTTTAATAAAATTTATTAAGAAATTTCTAAATTTTATCATTTTGGTTATTTATCCCTAATTTTAGGACATTTAGGTCATTTTTGGGCTATGTTGATGTAATTTTCATCAGTTCCATCAGAAAATTAATAAAGCAACAGTAGGTGGAAATGGTGTTGCTAGGCCTTGATGGGATTTAGGATCCACAAGGAGATGAGGAAGTGTGAATAAGTACCTCATTTATATGCATTTAGAGAGCTCATGATCGAATTTGAGGTTGCTCAGACATTAGAGATATGAAAGGACACAAGTTAATGTGAAGGAGTCTTAAAAGTTCATGTGAATGAGGGTGGTTGCATGAAGGAGGCATGGAGAAGAAGTGGGGAAAGAGGGTTGAGTTCTTGGATATTGGCTACACTTGGGTTGATTTCTTGCTTCTCAAACCATTCTCCATCTATGTTAGCATTAATCTCTTCCCTAATTATGGGCTAATTAGAGAGATTAGGGAGAGGGTTTAGAGATAATTCTATACATCTTATTTAATTATGGGCTAATCAGAGAGATTAGGGAGAGGGTTTAGAGATAATTCTATACATCTTATTTAATTATGGGCTAATCAGAGAGATTAGGGAGAGGGTTTAGAGATTTCGCCGAAGGTGGATGAGGAGAGGATATTTTTTATTTTACAAGATAATTGGCAACACAATTTCTCTCAACCGTTGATCAAAAAACAAACGTTTTAGTGAGGTATTCTTCTTTGTTTATGTTTAAAATGGCATTAATTAAGGGATATTAAGTGTGTTAATGTGTAATTAGTGAAACCATTTTTATCAATGATACATTATATCAAAGTGCATTGAATTCCTAGGTTTCATCGATATCTAATCATGTTTAGTTAAGTAATTAAGAAATTTACTAAATCAGGGCAAAATGTCAAATTACAAAGGAAGTATATTTTCTAATAATCATAATGGAAATCTGAGTCAATACAAAGAAAGGACATGGTAAAAGAAGCTTAACCTTAATTTTTGGTATTATTTGGAGTATATGATGAATTATAATTATGAATTATGAAAATATGTTCTACTTAAGTAAATATTTTAAGAAACAATGTTAATTAATGAGTAAATGGCTATGAAGTAGATCAATGGTGAGTCTAAACATGTTTCATTAGTGTAAAATTTTTGAAGATGATTAGCGACTGTTTACTAATATTTTCTTATTTCTTAGAGAGTTGTTAATTTTTTATAAATATAAATAATTAGTAAATGATTAAAAAAATATAGTATAAATTAATTAGTAAATGATAAATAATTTTTTACTAAATATAAATAATTAGTAAATGATAAAAAATAAAATTTTCTTATTTCTTAGAGAGTTGTTAATTCTTTGATAAATATAAATACTTAGTAAATGATAAAAAATAAAAAAATACATTAAGTTTTATTGATATGGAATTTCATTTAGGTAAGGTTTAATTATAGAAAAGTGTATCAGAAAGATAATTATTTTCTTTGTATTTATGTAAGTTTTGGAAAATTTATAATGCTTTATCATTAAAGAATTTAGGGATGGTTTAAAAAGGATGTAGGCTTTATAAAAAAAATGTAATTTCATTGTGTAAAATGGATTTAGCAAAAAATAAGTTTATGATGGGGAGTGTAGTGTAAAATGGAGTTAACTACGTGATTAGTGGGAGGGTTAATAATTAGAGTTAGAGAGAGAATTTCAATATGCTTAATGAAGGAAAAGTGTTAGTTTTTGAGTTCTTAAGGTTTGTAAGAGTTGATGTTAATGAGATTTTTTTTGTTGGTAGTTCTTTTGTAAAATGACCTACTTGTGGATATGTTGAAGGGTTAAAAAGTGAAGATTTAAAAGTACTTGAGTGATAGTCAATAAAAGGAAAATGTTTACTTTATGGGGTAAAGAACATGTGTGTTCATGAAAAAAATTAATTTGTTAAGAGTTGTTTTGTAAAAGGAAGCATAACCATGGAAAAAAACGTAGGTTGTTATATTCATTTGAGTAGTATGGAATTATTTCTAGTGCTCAAGTGAATGTATATATGTGCATTAGTGAAACATTAATGTGTGAAATGATAATGCATGTGAGAATGGTTCTATGTTGGTTAAGTGAGTTAGGCTATACTAATTCATTTTAGGATATAGTTTAAGGTGAGATAGGAGTGGTTATCCACAATGTAGGTGGATAGTGGAGAGGGAGCCCCCGATTTTCTTATTATCCTTCTCTTGAAAAAGAGGAGTTGCCTTTGGCCTAAATAATAAGGAACATGTGGAAAGTCCTCAGAAGTTATGATTCAAAAGGGACATTGTCCACCCTACTTGTCTAAATGATATCCTAGAAAGAATTAGTATAACCTTATCAAAGGAATAAGTGTTTATGAGATGTGTTTGAAGCTAATGTTTGGACTGCATAAAAATGTGATGATTTGAATTTAAATGATGATAGTAAACATATAAATTAACCTTTTCTTAACATAATAGCCTAATATGTCAATGGCTAGTAACCCGTGTTAGTGAAGAGTATTTTATGGGTCATTTTTGGTGCATTTATACCAGTATATTTTTAAAAAAGAAAGAAGATAGAAATAAAAATAAAAATGAGAATCATACAAAGATAACCATCACCATGAGGATACTTTGGTAGGTTCCTGGGGAGCTTTTCCTTTGGGGGCTGATGCCTTGATTCTCATGGGGTGGGACCCTATGACAGGTGGAAATTAAGAAAAAATGTAAGAAGATAACTATTGTTATGTGAGATCCTAGTAGGTTCCTTAGCTTTCGTAATGGGGCTTTGGATCGATACTTTGGTTTTCATGGGGTAGGATCTTACGTGGAAAAGAAAAAGAAGTAAGAGAGATTTTAAAAAAAGGAAAAAATTGTGAAGGAAGAAGTGGAGCAGTTTGCTATAAGAAATGATTACAAGGGAAAGAAGAGAAATTATTAAAATTTTAATTATGGGACTATATTGTAAGCTTTAGGGGGCTAATTTACCTAGAAGATTGTGCTAAAAGACTAAGGTCATAACTTTAGACATTCTTGAGTAGTGCTTTAGTTCAAGGGTGGATTGGTATGAGTTTCTACGGTAGGGATAGTTTTAGTGTTTATCTTTCTGGCATGCTAGTGTGGGGATGTGGCTTAGTTATGACTATCATTAGTGGAAGAAAGAAAGAAAGAATGAAGAAGTATTTATTTTTGTGTCAAATGCTATGTTTTTTGTGAGCGCATTGTTGGTGGAAGTTATGTTTTACAAAGTTGAAGAAGAAGTACAGATGGAACGATTGAGCTAGAATGAGATGCTATTTAAGGAATGAAAAAGAAGAAAGATGCATAGTAGTTGGTTCCGTGAACGAAGTGCTTGCAAGGATGCTTTGCAATTAAGTGTAGGGGGAATGATAACTCCTAATTTTGGGGCTTAATTTGACTTTTTTGAACAAAATTAGATTTTCAAGCTATTTTTTAGTAAATTTTGAGAGTAAAAATTAGCAAAATTAGTTATTTTTAGCAAGAAAATTAGAATTTTTTCTCGTTTTCATCATATTTGTTATTATCCCTATATTTAGAACATTCAAATCATTTTTGGGATATTTTGATGTAATTTTTGCTAACTTCATCAGAAAATTAATAAAGCGTCGAGAGGCGGAAATGGTGTTGCCAAGCCTTGATGGGATGTAGGATCCATAAGGAGATGAAGAAGTGTGCATAAGTACCTCATTTATATGCATTTAGAGTGCTCAGGACTAAATTTGAGGCTGCCCAGACATTAGAGATGTGAAAGGACACAAGTTCATGTGAAGGAGTCTTAAAAGTTCATGTGAATGAGAGTGGTTGCATGAAGAAGGAGGCATGGAGAAGAAGGGAGAGAGGGTTGAGTTCTTGGATATGGGCTACACTTGGGCTAATTTCTTGCTTCTCAAACCATTCTCCATCTATGTTAGCATTAATATCTTGCTTAATTATCACTAATTCTATAATCTTACTTAATCATGGGCTAATCAAAGAGATTAGGGAGAGGGTGTAGAGATTTAGCTGAAGGTTGTTGAGGAGAGGAATTTTTTTATCTTACAGGTGCATTGGCAACACTATTTCTCTCAACCATAAAAAACAAACGTTTTAGTGAGGTATTCTTCTTTGTTTATGTTTAAAATGACATTAATTAAGGGATATTAAGTGTGTTAGTGTGTAATTAGTGAAACCATATTTATCAGTGATACATTATATCAAAGTGAATTGAATTAATAGGTTTTATCAATAACTAATCATGTTTAGTTGAGTAATTAAGCAATTTACTAAATCATGGCATAATATCAAATTACAAAGCAAGTATATTTATTAATAATCCTAATGGAAATGTGAGTTGAAAAAAAGAAAGATCATGTTAAACAAAGCTTAACCTTAATTTTTGGTATTATTTGAAATATAATTATGAATTATAAAAATCTTATTTGCTTAAGTAAAATTTTCAAGAAAACATGTTCATTAATGAGTTAATGGCTCTATGAAGTGGATTACTAGTGCATCTAAACATGTTTTATCAATACAAATTTTCGAGAAAACATGTTCATTAATGAGTTAATGGCTCTATGAAGTGGATTACTAGTGCATCTAAACATGTTTTATCAATACAAATTTTTTTAAGATGATTAACGGCTATTAACTAATGGAAATTAGGGATTTACTTGTTTCTTAAAGGGCTATTAGTTTTTTTGATAAATATAAATAATCAGCAAATGATGGAAAATTTAAAAAATACACTAAGTTTTATTGACATGGAATTTTATTTGGGTAAGGTTTCATTATAGAAAAATATTTTAGAAAATAAATATCCATTTTTCTTTATATTTATACTATTTTTTGAAAAATTGATAATGCTTTAGCATTAAAGAATTTAGGGATGGTTTAAAAAGAAAGGATGCTTTATTTTTTATGTAGTTTGATTGTGTAAAAGAGATTTAGTAGAAAATAAGTTTATGATAGGAGTCTAGTGTAAAATGAAGTTAATTATGTAATTAGTGGAAGGTTAATAATTAGAGTTAGAGAAAGAATTTCAATATGCTTAATGAAGTAAAAGTGTAGTTTTTGTGAGTTCTTGAGTTTTGAAAGAGTTGATGTTAATGGGATTTTATTTGTTGATAGTTCTTTTGTAAAATGACCTTGTTTGTGGGTATATTGAAGTGTAATAAGTGAAGATTTAAAAGTACTTGAGTGATAATCAATAAAAGAAAAATGTTTACTTTATGGTGAAGAAAGTGTGTGTGAGTTTTGAGCATGAAAGAAGTTGATTTGTAAAAGGAAGCTTAACCATTGAAAAAAATGTAGGTTCTTATGTTCATTTGAGTAGTATGGAATTATTTCCAGTGCTCAAGTGAATATGGTTATATATGCGATAGTGAAATATTAATGTGTGAAATGATAATGCGTGTGAGAATGGTTCTATGTTGGTTAAGTGAGTTAGGTTATATTAGTTCCTTTTAGGATATAGTTTAAGGTGAGGTAGGAGTGGTTATCCACAAAGTAGGTGGATAGTGGAGAGGGAGCCCTTGATTTTCTTATTATCCTTCTCTTGAAAAAGAGGACTTGTCTTTGGCTTATATAATAAGGAACATGTGGAAAGTCCTTAGAAGCGACGATTCGAAAGGGGCACTACTTGTCTAAATGATATCCTAGAAAGAATTTGTAGAACCTTATCAAACAAATAGGTGTTTTATGAGATGTGTTTGAAGGTAATGTTTGTACTACATAAAAATGTGATGATCTGAATTTAAATGATAACTATATAAATTACCTTTTTCTTAGCATAACAGCCTAATACTTGGCTGGCTATAGTAACCCATGTTAGTGGAGTATTTTTGGGTCAAAGATCAGCCCCCAAACCTCAACCTAAACAACCCTTCAAGGAGATCACCAAGAAAGTACCCAAGAAGAATCCCCATGCAATAGAGTTTTACCCAAACCCCGAGCTTCGTTGGATCCTCATCAGGATGTTAGAAGCTCAAGGCTTCTACAATGGAAACCCTTTTGTTTGGGTCTCAAAACCTCTTTCAAACCGCACCCCAATCTTAAAATCCAAACAAAGTCAAGAGGTAGACTTGAAAACCAATTTGAGGCTAGTGACATGACATTCAAACGGTAGTCTTGAGCATCAGTTCATCACCACCACAAGCCTCTATAACCAAGCTGCTAAAAGTATAAGCCTTCTACAAAGGGAACCCCTACATTTGGGTTTTCCAAAGCCAAGAAAACCCACACCTTAAACCCTAGACCAATAATGGAGTGGAGACCAAAAGCCATACCTCTCATGCTCCCAAAGCTTAAGTAGGAATGGAGAACAATGGGTTCCACCTTGTCTTATGTGTTGACACCACCTTTAAAGAAAGAGGAGTCCTCCATGGATGCCAAGTAGGAAGAGGAAAACCTTACCCATGTGCACTTACCTTACCCACATCTGTTCAAAATACCCATGGTGCCAAACCCCAAAGAGTGCCATGCACACACTTCCGTGGCACTCCCAAGCAACCCCATGGCTCAAAAAGATCATCACGACCCCACAACACCACCCATATACATCATGTCACAATGCCAACTTACCAGGTGTGGAATTGGAAAGACAAAGCTCAATCAAGCTCACCAGCAAAGCCAAAGGAAGTGATTTCAAGGATTTTGTTGTGGATGGCAAGTGACTCTTGGCCTTTTGCTTAGTGAGGTCACACGATAAGCCAAAACCTTAAAGCCCTATTATACATATGTGCGCAGAACTTCTTATTAATTATACATACATATATACTTGGGAATGATTAAAAAACTTCAAACCCAAAACAAAACAAAAAATGACCAAAAATCAAACACATGAACATGCACCTATACGAGCACACAGAACATACACATACCCATACTCACCCACATATGCACCCACACATACACACATCATGTGCACTCCCCCCCCCTTAAAAACTACCCCCGTCATGCCCTTTTAATTTTTATCCCCCTTAGACCCTTTAAAATTCATCCCAAGATGAGAGGTGAAGACATTTCTATTTTCTACAGAAGACGGTTTGTTGCTAGCCTAGTTATCACAAGAGAAGGGAATGAATTAGTGCATGTGAGGGTCAGTGTCCCTCGCCAGGAAGAAAAAGAAAAAGATGGATGCTCTTGGGGGTGGTGCTATGTAACAAATCAAGGGATATGATAAATTTCTCTCCAATTTGGGCAAGAAATGATGGGGAAGAATGGGGGTCTAATGGCTAGGTGAAGAAGATGTGCAAATATCTGCATGGGAGTTGTGACCCCCCCTCTTTCTAATAGGGGATTGGGTATGACGTATTGGTCCAACAAGACCGGGTTTGTCTTAGCACCTTGGGGCCGATGCCTTGGTTTCCATGGGGTGAACACTGACGTCTAAAAGATTTCGAAAAAGACCTTAAAGGACTCTATCGCCTTGATAGATGTTGGTAGGATTCTGGGGTACATTATGGGCCCTCGAGACCGATGCCCTCATCTTCATGGGGTACTCCTTATGTCAAAAAGAAAGAAGAGGGTCTGTCACCCTTGAGATACTTAGCGGCCTTTAGATTCTCTTGGCGGAGGTCTCTTGGCCATTGCTTGGGTCTCATTGGGATGGAACCTTCCTCTTTATCATCTTTTACACACACACACCAAAAGAAATATTTATTTTAAAAAAATAAAAAAAATGAAAAAAAGGGTCCAATCACCATTGCTCATATTTAGGAGTACGTTTGCCACTTAGGAATAACTTAAATACTTGTAGGACATTGAGACTGCGGTCATAACCTGCGGTGTACAAGCACACTTGCCTTTACATAGCACTATCTACCACTTAGTCTCACTTTGACTAGTCTTTACTCACCTATTTTAGCACTCTTTAAAACTCTAATCAGCCTTTCACTTGTATGCTCACGTGTGAAATTGTCATTGCTGGTTTTTTTCTTTCCTTTTCTTTTCTTTTTTTCAATAAAAGGCTTTACTGGTATCCATTGTTTTTTGTAGCTCTTGCTTCTACCGCGCTCGAGGACGTGCGCAAAATAGGAAGGGGGGAGTGTTGCGTGACGAGTGAAGATCAATGCAAGGATGCAACAAAAAGATACTTAGGGCTCTTGTAAAGAGTTCCAAGTTGTAGATGAGTGTGGGAGTGGGCTTGACAATAATCCCACATGGGAACTTTTGGGAGTTTTAGAGTTTTTGTATAAAAAGTGGCTCATTTAAGAGCTTATGGACACATTGGGAAAACTCATGTTTGAGCTCTCTTGAGACTAGCTCTCCCTCTTTTCCCATAGAGGTGCAAGCTCTTCTCTCTCCCCATCTACATTGTTGTAAGTTCTATTTTTTTTAATTCAATGCAATGAGTAGATATTTGTCTCTCTTCTCATGTCAATTCTCTAGTGTGTATGTTTCTTGTTGATAGCTTCAAGGCTTGTGTGCATGCTAGGGAAATGAGTGTTTGAGAATGAAGAATGCTTTGATCTTGTGTATGCAATAGCTTAGCTTTCTTCTTGTTTTGGATGTATGGATGAGTGGGATGATGAGTGAGTGAGCATGGCAAGATTGAGCTTGTGTGGGTGTTAAGTCTATGTCAATAGTAGTAGTATTCTTAGCATTCTCTCCATCAAATGGATAAGCTTTTGTGCACCGGTACGGGTTGAATCCCAGGTCCTACCAAGCATTCCACATGGCTGTAGACACGTCATGTCTCCATTCACTTGTATATATCTTTTAGGGCATATTTTTCGTAAATTTCTTTATTAATCCTAGCACCTAGCCCATACCTAAGAGATAGCTACCACTAGGGATAACTAATATACCTTGAGAGCATAAGAACTTGGCATACTCCGTTGGTATATATCCTACACTGTCTTCAAATAGAAATACCTTCTACTAAGTCCTCTAAGAATCTAGAAATCACTCACCACATTTTGACAACTAATTTAAAACTTAAACCAGCCAACTGTGTGTGAACATGCAAACAATGTATCCAAAAGATAAAAGCACATAGAGAACAAAAGATTATGATTTGAATACACCTGTTGTAGTGCTCGTTGATGTTGTTCGTTTGCATTGATGCATTGCTGATGTTGTGCAGATTGCTTCTCTTTGCTCTTTGTAGGCGTTGCATGTCTCCCCCTTCCTAATTTGTGTGCACGGTAGGTGGACTATTGGGGCGTGGTTATATGCTCTTGTTTAGATGAGATCACTGCAAAATGTTTATTAACAAACAAGAAAAGAAAAGAAAGGAATAAAATTTGTTATTGGTGCCAATCACCGAATATAGCCGAGGGGAAAAACCCAGTGGGAGAAAAGTGCCCTGGCTTGTTGATCTTATTGTGGAGTCGCTGAGCTTACCCTTGCACTGGTGGTCATGAGATGATGTGGCCAAGCTTTCCAAGCCAAAAACCAGTTGTTTCACTTTTCAATTGGGATTCGAGAAGCTCATGGCCAAGCTACATTTACAGTTTGTTGGTGGTGAGAAAAGCCCGTAAGATACTAGGTGGCAAATAAATGTTAGTTTGAAGAAAATAGGGAAGATGCTGAAAAGGAATTTCTCAAACTTTAGCTCACTAAAATACCAATCATTAAAACAAGCCCCACTGCCCTACCCAACAAAACCTGAAGATAACCCAAAAAAGGGTTGTTTTTTCACATCATTTGAAGGAAAGCACGAAGGTAAAAAAAAAAGGGTTGTTTTTTCACATCATTTGAAGGAAAGCACGAAGGTAAAGGGATTTAAAAACACTTGGCAACTCTGGAATTTCAGTGAATATGGCACCGAAATGTTTTTTGCATTTCCATTAAATATATTATGTGAGATTTTCAAGAATAAGAGTGTTTTTCTAAGGTATGATTTTAGTATGTAATGATTAATGCTTGAAAAAAGTCAATGAAATGATGACCCCCATATCCTCCCTATTTAAGGCAACAAATTGATGACCCTCCATATAGTTTCTATTTGCATACATTCACCCATATGCTTTCTATTTGTAATCCTAGCAATAAAATGATCACCCCCCATATCATTTCTATTTGCATGTATTCACCCATATCCTTTCTATTTAAGCTCCACAATTCTCTATAAAAAGCCTCAAAGGGCTCACTCAATGAGTAGAGGGAGGGAGAGAGAGAGGAGGAGGAGGAGAGGGAGGGGGTGGGGGAAAAGCATCTTCTAAGGTTGTATTAATTAAATGCCACATCAGTGACATTTAATTAATACATAACAAATAATTTTTCTAAATATATACATATACATATCAAGGAATATTCATCATCTATCTATAATGTAACAGGGCTTTGTCCTTGCAACACATGGTGATTTTTTTAAGAGTCCCACATTGCATGCACACTCGCCCGCCCTTATTCTCTCCACGCAATCTGCGCGGCCAGAATTGAAAGGAAGAATTCTCTCTCTCTCTCTCTCTCTCTCTCTCTCTCTCTCTCTCTCTCTCTCTCTCTCTCTCTCTCTCCATCGCACACACCAACGCGAATCTGCGGGTAAGCATTTTTCGTTTTTCTTTTGGCGTTGAAGCTTGTTTGCGAAAACACATTTTCGTTTGGGTGTAGAGAAAGTCGCAAGTGGCTGTATAGAGAAAGATGCCGCTGGAGCATTGCGTCGGGTGAGTGCGGCTAGAAAAAATAACAAGCGGCTGCCTGGTGCTGCCGCTTGTTATTTTTTCGTTTGGGTGTAGAGAAAGTCGCCTGGTGTAGAGCAAGTGGCTGTATAGAGAAAGATGCCGCTGGAGCATTGCGTCGGGTGAGTGCGGCTAGAAAAAATAACAAGCGGCTGCCTGGTGCTGTCGACGGCGGGGCCAGGGCCAGCCTAAACACGAAACTGTTGTTGTGCAGAGGGGGGGGGCGAAGACCACCCGTAAATGCTCTTGTGCAGAGGGGGGGCGAAGACTGTTGTTGTGCAGAGGGAGGGGGCGAAGACCACCCGTAAATACTGTTGTGCAGGGGGGGCGAAGACCACCCGTAAACTGCTGTTGTGCAGAGGGGGGGGCGAAGACCACCTGGGCGGGCGAAACCTGGTGGCCAGTCCCACAGGTGCAGCCATAGCCGGCAGCCAGCCACGACCAGGCACACCACCGCCAGCTCTAACGGACGACCAGTCCTGACGGGCAGGCGGGCGGGCGGCCTGCCCAGCGCATAACGGGCGACGGCGGCCAGCCGTCCCTTTTTTTTAACAGCGGGGCGGCCAGTCCACACCCAGCCGACGAATGCCACCAACACAAAAATAATTTTTTATTTTTATTTTTATTTTTGTTAATCAAACGCACCCTCTCTCCTGGCAGTGGAGGGATAATCCCGGAGGTAAAGGGATAATCCTAGGTGGTTCAGGCACGGGATCCCGAGGAAATTATTTTTTTTATGAGTTGTAGGCACTTTTCTCTTGGATCGGAGCATCCCAGATAGCGACACTTGTGGAGACTCGCAGCGCAACACAAATCGACAGTCGACGACAGTCGCAAGCGACCGTAAGGGAGGTGACTATTCTCTCTCCACCACTGCTCATTTATTAGCGTTTTTGTAATTTTCGAGTTCTCGCATTGTTTTTTGTGCAAGAATTAAAGATGTCTGCTAGGCGTAGTGTGTCCCCACCGCCTTCTACTTCTCTAGGGTTTTCAGGTCTCTTGTCCTCGGTCGCGGGTTTGACCCCGACCGAATTGTCAGGCTGTATACGCCCGACCGTTGTCCGGTCCGGAGTGCGCTCGTCGATCACGCGTGATCCACCAGCGCCCTCCTCGTCTATTCACCCCGCCTTAGGACCCGGCGAGCCCGCAGCGACCGCAATAGCAGATGACCCCTTTTTGGCCGATGAGCCGGATGACATGAACACCGACGTCGCCGAGGGGACCGAGGAGGACCTCTTGGAGTATGACGATGATGATTATGATCTATTGGACCCTGCTGATGTCTTGACAGAGACGGAGCTCTCTAGTGGACTTTTTAAATATCTTAATGTCAAACTGAACAATATGGGTAAAGTCCAGGCTGACTTAGTCATCACGATGCTACAGAGCATCTCCACACGGTTAGATGCACTGACAGCCGCCTCGGCTAGTACTCCGACTCCTCATGGTAGCCGAGCTCTTGTGGCATGGGTGAGCGTAGCCTTGCTAGTGGTTGCAGGAGTACAGGAGACCGATGCGCCTGTGGGGCCGTCCGTAGTAGCGACAGCTTCGTCGTTATTAAAAGACTTAAAGCCGCCTAGTTTTGGTGTCGAGAAGGAGAGAAACAAGGACTTGGTCAACATGTTTCTAGTGAAGTGGTCAGATTTGCACGCGCTGCGACAGCAGCCTAGCCGGATACAGCCTGTATAGAGGCTAGCCTCTCATTAAACTGGCAAAGCGTACAAGTGGTGGATGAGTTTGACAACTCGTCTTGCCACTTGGACGGAGTTTGAAACGATGTTTCGAAGAGTTTTTGCCTGTTAATGAGGCGGAGAGAAGCTGGGAGTTATGGAACAAGTGCTCAATGGAGAATAAATCCCTGACTCAATACATCTCAGACTATAGGGAAATAGTACTCAAGCTAAAGGGGATCGATGCATTCCAGACATTGCGAGGCTTTAAAAGAGGCCTCAAAGATGATTACCTTGAGTACGTAGAGTCCCCATAGCCTAAAGACTTAGCAGAGGCACTTAAGAATGCGCAGATATTCGATGACATCAAGTGCCGTAGTGCGCGTGGTGGTTCGAGCAGGGCCGAGGGTAGTGAAAAGAGGAGGTCAGGCCTTAAAAGAAAAGGGTTGCGCAGTGAAGGGGATAGGACGGACCAGGAAGGACAGGGTGGTCATTGGTCTAAAAAACCACGACCATCCAAGAAGAAAAGAGACATCGAAATCCAAAAGAAAGAGCAGTATATTAAAGCACGAAAGGAAAATCGCTACTTTAATTGCAATGATGTAGGACACATGAAGGCTAAGTGTCCAAAGCCTAAAGCCGGCACGAGTGGCAACGAGCCCAAAAAAGATGGTAAATCCTCTAGGCAGTTGCATACAGTGCAGAGACTCCCTCTCAGTTCCGCAGAGTTCAGAGAGGTGACAGTGTGTCATTGTGATGAGCATCACGCTTGTTCAGTGACACCAGCGATGTGGCAGCCTACTGTAGGTCCGCATGACATGGTGCGCATGTATGGCACCATAGGTGGCCGTAGAGTCACAGTTTTTATTGATGATGAAGCTAGCCACAACTTCTTGAACTACTCGTTAGTCAAGAAGTTGGGGTTGACTGAGACCCGGAGTGATCATGAGTATACTGTTGGCCTAGCCAATGGATATGACAAAACGGTATGGAATACCGTAGTATTGGGAGTCCCATTATCTATGCAGGACTACGAGACTCCGCTTGACTTTCAGGTCATGCACTTAGCCAGAGCAGACGTATATCTAGGCAGGGAGTGGCTGTATGGCTTGGGCCCTAGTCTAGCTCGGAATTACTTACATAATACGCTATGTTTTGAGCACGGAGGTAGAGTCATCACCCTGCACAGCGACCGTACTGTCCCTGCCACACCACTTATTTCCTCCATGGAGCTGTGTACAGAGGTCCGCAGAGACCAGATAGCAGAGGTATATGCTTGTTACCCTCTTTTGAATTCTGTTTCCGTTGATGAAACTGTAATTGATGTTTGCGTAGACAAACAAGGAAAACAAAATAGCCTTGGACGAGACCCACTGTTTGAAAACCCTGTTTGGCATGCATGTGATTCAAACAAGAAAAAATCCAAGGTGAAAGAGACATTGAAGAAAAAGTACGTAGATACTTTAATGAATTCATTAGAGGAATTTCAGGATGTTTTTCCTGATGATTTGCCAGATGGTTTACCACCATCTAGAGAAGTAGACCATGACATCGAAGTTATGCCAGGATCAAAACCTATAAGTAAACCTGCTTATAGATTAAGCCACTCCGAGGCACATGAGGTGGAAAAACAATTAACGGAATATTTGAACAAAGGCTTTATTCGGCCTAGTTCAAGTTCGTGGGCATCGCCTATTCTTCTGGTAAAGAAGAAAGACGGATCTATGCGGATGTAGGGCTCTTAATCAGATAACGATTAAGAACAAGTATCCGATGCCACGCATGGATGAGTTGTTTGATCAACTCTATGGATCGAGATACTTTACAAAAATAGACTTGAGATGAGGATATCATCAGGTTAGAATTAAACAAGAAGATGTTGCGAAGACAGCATTTAGGACCCGTTTTTTGGGCATTTTGAGTTTTTGGTCATGCCATTTGGGCTAACCAATGCTCCAACGACGTTTATGACGCTGATGGACAGCATTTTACGTCCATATCTGGGAAAATTCGTAGTAGTTTTCTTAGATGATATTCTTGTGTACAGTAAGACACAGAAAGAACACGTAGAGCATTTGCGTCTAGTATTCGAGTTGTTGCGAAAGCACAAACTATTTGCAAAGAAGAGCAAATGTGAATTTTTTGAAACAAAAATTCACTACCTTGGCCATATTATATCCGCCGATGGTACGCGGATGGAGCCAGAAAAAGTAGAGGCTATTCTTAAATGGCCAGCGCCGAAGAATCTCGAGGAACTACAGATTTTTCTTGGCATGTCGGGGTTCTACCGACATTATATGAAGGACTACGCGAAGATCGCAGTCCCGTTGTCTGACCAGTTTACGGTCAAAAACTAAAAACATTAGTTGGGGGAAAGCCCAATAGAAAAGCTTTGATAAGCTCAAGGTGACCATAGCAGCTGCACGTGTTTTGACTATCGTCGATCCATTTGTTTTGGAAACAGTGAGGCCATTGGGGCCGTACGTATGCAAAGGGGACGCCCAATTGCATTTGAGAGTAAAAAGTTAGATCGTGCACAACGTAACTACTCGGCTTACGAGCGAGAGTTACTAGCGATAGTTCATGCACTGAAAAAGTGGAGACACTATTTATATGGTGCTACTTTTGAGGTCCGGACGGACCATGAAAGTTTGAAATGGCTTTCAAGTCAAAATGAACTGAAGGGTAGAAAAGCTCGGTTGGGCGGAGATTCTACAGGAGTTTGGCCTTCAGATACGTTACCAGAAAGGTAAGTATAACGTGGTGGCAGATGCACTTAGTCGCATGCCACAGATTAATGAACTTAGTTTCACAGTCTTCAAGAATGATTTCTTTTAGTCACTACGTGGTTTGTGAGCATGATCCATCTTTTACAGAGGTCTGGCGCGCTGTACACGTACGCACTTCTTCACAAACGCGACCCCCTCCCTCGTTGGGCATGTATTGCTAGTCCGGAGAGACTGGTCGGAAGGTGCAACGGGAAGGGAAGCGAGAGTTAATCTGGAGAGATTAACCGTGTTTTCCAGGTATAGTTGGAAGCCGAGAGTTAGTCCGAAGAGACTAGCTATGTCTTTCGAGTATAGTTGGGAGCCGGAGAGCTCTGACGTAGACCCTTCATCACCTTTGACTGCCATGGCTTCAAAGGGGAGTGATAAACTTCTTCGGGGGGAGAAATATGCTAATTACTCCATTGATGATGGGTACTTACTCTACAAGGGTAGAGTATGTGTACCAACTATTGGTGACTTTCGGGCCCAAATTCTTAAAGAAAGTCATGATAGTCCAAGTGCGGGTCATCCCGGGATTCAGAAGACCTATGCACTAGTAAAAAGACAGTTTTATTGGCCTAGTTTGTTTAAGGACGTCCAGACTTATGTGCTGAAATGCAATAAGTGCCAGGTCAATAAACATAAACGTCTTAAGGTTGGAGGACTACTCCATCCATTGGAGATTCCTCAAGGGAAATGGGAAAGCATTTCCATGGATTTCATTATCGGTTTACCCAAGACGAGTCGAGGGAATGACTCGGTGTGGATGGTAGTGAACAGGTTAACTAAAATGGCAAAGTTTATCGCTACAAAGAAAACTGTTAAAACGCCAAAGTTGGCAAAACTCTTTATTGAACATCTCTACAAGCTATATGGCCTGCCCGCAGATATAGTGTCGGATAGAGATAGAAAGTTTAACAGTCATTTTTGGAGGGAAGTCTTCAAAAAATTGGATACTACTCTGAGTATGAGTACGGCAGATCATCTGGAGTCTGATGGTCAAACTGAAAGAGTTAACCAAATTCTAGAGGATATGTTGCGTTCTTATGTTAGTAAGAAGCAATCTAATTGGGAAGAGTACTTGCCCTTATTGGAGTTTGCCTATAACAACTCCAAACACTCAGCGAGACTGGATTTACACCATTCATGTTAATGTATGGATTCCAGTCGAGATCTCTGATGGCTGTAGGCCTAGAAAAGGAGAAGATTCAATCTGTCAAGGATTTCCTTGAAGATATGAATGATATGCTCAGAGCCGCACGTGAGAGCATTCGTAGTGCTCAGGATCGAGCTAAAACTTATGCGGATAAAGGACGTAGAAAGGTGACCTTTGCAGAAGGTGACTTTGTATTCCTCAAGGTTCCTTTGCAGTCAGAAACCATGAAAACGGGAAAGTGTGATAAACTTTCTCCGAGATATTGTGGTCCTTTTAAAATCCTTAAGAAGATTGGGGACGTAGCATATAAACTTGAGTTACCGGAGAGTTCTCAAGTTCATCCTGTCTTCCATGTCAGTAAACTGAAGAAATCAGTTCACGGGTTAGAGAACACAATTTCTCCAGAGATTTTGGTGGACTTGATAGAGCCACCAAAGATACCACATGAACCTGAAAGGATTCTAGAGTATCGTGACGACAGACAAACCCGACATAAAGTGTACCAGGAGGTACTTGTTAAATGGACCGATAGGGATAAGGAGGTAGTTACCTGGGAACATCGTAGTGCAATTTTCAAGAGGTTTTCCCAGTTTGTTTTCGAGGACGAAAACTCTTCTTAAGGGGGGGTAATGTCACGTAGGCTGTAACGCCTATGAGACCGACGGCGGCAGACCGGATGGCCAAGGACATGGCCATCCGGGGTTCAGTGGGAGAGGACGCCCATGCGGAGTCATGGGCGGTCAGGCTAGTGTGGACGACAGGCCACACACTATATAGCCTGGGGGACGAGGGGCAATCCTCATTCTTCCTCTATGGCTGGGTGGTGAGCCAAAGGCCGTCCCCTCCTGTGGTAATGCCCGTAGTGGTGTTACAGCGATCTAACAAGTTTGGTGGGGAGTTAATTGAAGAGAAATAGATGGTACTGGGTGGAGAATGCAACTTGATGAGTGAAGGGAGCAATGATGAGCTTGAGAAGTGTGTGTAGCTATGGTGAGAGTAGAATAGTGATTAGTGAGCGAATTAGTGAAATGCAAACTAGTGTGGACCTAATGGAGAGCTATAACCAAGCTATGATACCATGTTAAAAGCATGAATCAAGCTCTCCTAAATACACATCCTAATCACACACTATTCTACTCTAATAACATTGCTAATCTAAGGTGGATAGAAATGAAGGAGACTCATTGTGAGTGCGTACTATTAAGATTAGACTCAAGTTCAGTTAGGTTACAATGTTGTTCTTGTATTTCATTCATAATTTAAGGTCGATAGAAATGAAGGAGACTCATTGTGAGTGCGTGCTAATTAAGATTAGGCTTATAAAAATACTTGAGATGTTGTGCTTGTATTCCATTGCTTGAAATGTCCCCCTTTCATATGAGAGGAGAGTACAACTTAGCTTTTCTCTTGCATGTGGGATAATTCTCACTTGCTGATGTAGCTTCTCACACTCACTCCATACTTTCCTTGTGCTCCATGGCACCATATTTCTCAACAATTGTTCCTCTTTACAACCGGGAGGTATCTTCACGTCTATAGTGCTGGTATATAGGGTTATAAAACATGTTGACTAAGATATAAAGAGATTTTGCAAAGCCTTAAGATGTTCATTTTGTATTTCAACAAATGGAGATTCTGAATGATAACAATGGCTCAAATGCCATAGTGGACGTGTATGGACCTTCCAATTCTAATGTAGCTTTGTCTACCCCGCTAGAGTTGATGAATGTCTTTGCTATGAAACACCTTTATTGGTCAAGGTCTCCATCAAGACAGCCAAGCACTAAATGTCTATAGACTATTGTGGACATATGCGAGCGCATTGAGAAAAATCAGGCTGCTTGTAAGTTCTTAGATGCCATTTGGGATGAGGTTCGTGGAAGCGGCACTCAAAGGGGAGATATGATGAGAGATGAGTTAACACATCATCTTCATCATGTTCTCGATATAGTAGTGGTCGCATGGAGGCCAACCAACTAGATATAATCTCCTTTATGAAAAATTTGCATGTTGAAATTGGGGAGCATTTAGGTGGATGTACTAGGGAATGTAAAGAATAAGCCGATTATTTGAAAGAGCAAGTATGGGCATCAAAGCTCGGAGGTATTGAGTCTAAAGATATCCGTTAATCGACTCAATGCTATTATGAAGAAGATGAGCCGTATGTTGGAAAGCAAGGTAGTTGCCTAGAGATTTTGCTATTGTGTTGGAGATGTGAAAGACATTAAATCCGGATGTCATTCTATAAGGCGGATGTTTTCATTTCCTCAGAAAGTACCAAGTAACCATGGTGTTATATTTCGGAGATTATACTCACTCTTTAGGGACCCTTGATTACAAGTGCCATTTTTATGGGGTACTAATTTGGAAATGTGAGGCGTCGAGAAAGCTTTGACAATATGTGGGAAAACATTGTTGTGCAAGTGGGAACATCTCTTTACTGCCTTTGGAAAATCTTCCTCCTACATTGGTTGATGTGTTACTTGGTAATGATAATGTAAGTAAGGAATACATGAAGAATATATGGTCTCATAATAATGCTTTATCATTCGTTTCACTGGGTGCTCACTTGGATAATCAGTTCACGAGGTGTATTTAATTTTTGAATCCATGGTACTACTTATCATCGTGTTGGCTCTGTAATACCTAATGAAAGACGAGATACAGCTCCTCAGTTCTCCTAATTGTAAGTGTATGATGCAGAGCATGAATTGGAGAATAGACTTCATGTGCCTTCTTTAAATCATAATGTGCTTGAAAGGTTACAAACAATGATGTATGAATATAATCCGTATGCTGGTGCATTTCTTACAATGAGAGAAATGTTACAATCCAGTTCACATGCAGATTTGAGAATGGTCATCTCGCTGAAGCTAAATCAACCTCAAGGCAATACTTGGTTCCTATGAGTAGTGAGGTGGCTGATATCATGTCGGGTCAAGGGGATGATTTTCATGTAGGTCATAGAGATATTCAAATAATGTCTTGCACAAGTGCTATAAAAAGAATCTCTAACTTTCATCGTTCATATATGACTATTATACGTTTTTCTGTTTCCTCAAGGAGAGGATGATTGGCATGTTGGAATTCCACTCCATGGTAGGAATAGACAAGGTTCAAATGAGGAGACAAAAACTATAACTCAATGGCAATATTGTGCATATAGATTACAAATAAGGGAAGATATGAATGCTTGCCTTCTATAGAGTGGTCGACTTTTACAATAGTACATTATTGATGCATAGAGCAGCATAGAAGAACCAAGATTAGTATGGATATGCAATAACCAGAAAGCATTGCGTAATGAAGTATACCAAGGATTTGTAGATATGATTAATATAAGTGATGGGGTCAATCGAGTCTCTAGGAGCATTGCTAGACTCAGGATAGTTCTACCATCTACATTCACTGGGGAGCCTCGATATATGCATCAATTATATCAAGATTCAATGGCAATTGTTAGGAAGATGGGTAAACCTAACCTCTTTATCACCTTCACTTGCAATCTAAAGTGGGATGAAATAAGCAATGCTTTATTTTCAAGCCAGGCTACCCAAGATCGACTTGACTTGATGGCACAAGTCTTCAATAATGAGAAGCATAAGGATATGTTTCACTTATTGGTGAAAAAAGCATTATTTGGAAGGATATTGGGATTTGTTTTTGTTATTAAATTCCAAAAAGATGCTTGCCACATGCACATATGTAATTGATATTGGAAGGTATATGTAAACCTACTGAGATTGCTCACTATGATAAGTTGGTATGTGCTAAACTTCCAAATAAGGCGATGTTTCCTGAGTTGCATAAGATAATCAGTCATTGTAATGTTCATGGACCATGCGGGGAACTAAATATGCACTCTCCTTGTATGGTTAACAGGAGTTGTAAACATCGTTATCCTCGAAAGTTTTCTGAGACTACTATTGTTGATGACAATGGGTATTCAACTTAAATGTGGCAAGATAATGGTAGTTTTATCCAAGTAAAGGATCATAGGGTGGATAGTCAATGGGTTGTTCCATATAATCTCTTTCTCTCTATGAGATACAAAGCCCATATTTAACATAGAAGTATACTCTACCATTACATCAGTGAAATATTTGTATAAAGTATGTATATAAAGGACATGATAGAGCTACTATAGAGTTGCAAGATATACATGGGGTTATTGTGATGAGGTTAGTCAATATCTGGATGCACGGTACATGTCTATGTCAGAGGAAAGTTGGCGCCTATACCAGTATGATTTGCATGATGAAAAGCCAGATATACAAAGGTTGCATGTTCATCTTCTCTTGCAAATTCATGTTATATTCAATGACCATGATGATTTGCGTGATGTAATTAGTTATGATAGAAACCAAAGAACTACTCTCACTAAATGGTTCACGGCTAATCAAT